>NW_023502082.1:0-515316 GCF_013396075.1 Fusarium subglutinans | reverse complement strand
TTAAGTTTTTTAATTATTATAATTTAATCTTCTAAAGTTTTAATAGTAATTACCTTAATAAAATAATAATAAAAAAGGCATTACTATTATATATCTTGGCATAGATTGCCACAAAGTAGACTTATGTATATTAGCATTAACGGTGGATCACCTCGGGTCTTGAGTGCCTTAACCAAATTGGATGGATCATGGGCCGGTACAGTACTTATATACTATGGCGTCATCCATAACGACTTGCGACTAGAGAATTTGCTCTGGAATGATAAGTATAGACGCTTTCTACTAATTGACTTTGATCTAGTAACTATCCTGCCAGATATGCGTTAGATGTAGCTAGAGCGGTTATTCCTCAACAGAAAGAGGCCCTTGTATGACAATATGCCAAATTTTACAAGATTACGTGCGTAGGCGAACTTAGACCATTAAATATATGCAAAAGGTCTTGAGGACGATTTTATTTGAAACTCCTGTTTGCCTTGCTATACACTGGTTCAAAGTCCGCAGTGTTCATATCCGTTCCCTTGAAAGCAATCGCATCAGTGATTTGGACGATAATTCAACATAGATGAAAGACTTCCCTCCGCAATCCATGTATCTTTCCTCCCTGACCATCCATCAGACCATGAATATAAGATTCACCAACAAGTACGAAATACTTGGCGCCATCTGATCCCTCGACCTCTGAGGATCCTAATCCGCATCTTTGTAATACCCTTTCTAGTAAGCTCAATGGCTTGGTGTTTTTCGCTGGGCGAAGGACAAGCGTAACGTTGGCGCCGTCGAACACGCAAATGAGGTCGCCCGGCTTTGCATCTTGTGGGACCCAGCCCAGTCTGAGGGCTCGTAAGCGTGGTAGGTTAAATGCAGTTCCCGGTAGAGGCGAGGCTTTTTTCTTCCCATTTCGTATATCCCCCAAGTAGCGGAAGGTAGGACAAAAAGTCGCCCTCACTGAGGTGATGGACAGAGTTGTCAGAGGCCATGGTCTTCTTGCGCAGCTCACTGGGAATCATAACCTCCCACAGAATACTAAGTCGCTCGGCTTCAAGGTTCTCTGTGCCTTTCAAAGCAATATGCTTGCAGTTTTCCATCCAGACAACATTAGCCATCTCGTGGTCTGGCACTTTCTCAGAGCTGAAACGTTCCCTGGCTTCCGCCGCCTCTTTCCAAAGAGTCACCGCTCGTTCCTTTGCAATCTTTGTTTCGAGACCCACGACATAGTAGAGATGCTGCTTCATAACCTGGTCCCAGAATCTCGCAGAACCAAACTTGGCATTGGTTTTGAATTCCCTATTATCGAGCTCTGTCAGCTGCAGTCTTGACACAGCCACTTCCTCAACGCGGTCTACCATGAGCTCCTTTACCTGTAACACTTCCGGCTGGTCTGGTCTCCACAGTAATGATGGTTCTGCCATGCCAGAAGCCCTGTATGGCACTCATGTATCTGAACCTCCAGTGAGGCACCCAGGATGGTAGCTGACGACCAGAGTCCCACACCTTTCCACAGTACTATAGGCATGACAGGTTGCGTTTCTGCAACAAGCACCACCGAGCGAATCGGTGGTAGACCTCTTTGACAGGTACGGTGTAGTCCGGGACGACCTCCCAGTCTTCCTGTCTCAAATCACGCGCCAGATCTCTGAGAGCGTAGACCCTGTCCCTGTCATCCGTCGCTTCCCGTTGGCACCCTTCAACCACGAGGTCAAGGAGATTCTCAGAACGCCCGCCGTGCCTGGTGGTTCCCATAAACATTGTTCTTTCGAGCGCTACCAACCCGTTCCAGCCTTCACTAGTCAAAAGTGGTCCAATGATTCACTTCGGGATTTGTAAGCACCTCTGCAAGGGGCCTCAAGAAGGCTGTGAAGGTCATCTGGTCTGAGCCTTGTATAATTATAGCTTTGGACGCACTCAGGAACTCCTACAGCAGCATACGATTTAGCGCTTCATAGAGGTTTTATGAAACAGAGATGGTCTTGCCGCTGCAGACTATCTGTCGGACGTCGTGGTTATGACCCCAGGTGTACGACAGCGCCTCAAAGTGAGCCAGGCCATCCAGAGGAACGTTCTCTATCAGATGTCCCCACAGATTTACGAGCAGCTGTCTTCCTCAATATACTTTTCTACCAGCTTTGTATTAATCCTCATAATTGTCGGCTTCTTTGGAATCTCTCTATGCTTCCTTGGTATCTTTGATATTGTCATCCTGATGATCCATGGACCGAGAGATTTGGTCTTCGGTATGTCGCAGGGAGAAATGATGGAGAAACTAAAGATCATCGAGGCCAATTGAGTACGTGTACAACCAAGCATGATCTGAAAGTCATATCACGGATGCCTAGCTTGCCCTGCACTTTTGACATGACTAGTGGATCTTGACTACAATGTGGTATTGAACGGACCATCCATCAGCTTCCAAAAGGTTTATTATACATCGTAGTACATTGAGCAGCAGTTCACCCGTAGCCGACACAGTCGGTATTGAGTGGTTAACGGGGTCCTTGAGTCCACCGTTGACTCAGCGGACCGAATACAGATATAAGCTCAAGAGCGCCGGACTAGTGAATCTCGGTTGGTTGAACAAATGGCTCCTCGCCTCCTCGAGGCGTAGCTCAATATAGGCATCTCACAAAGAGTCGTGTGTCGATGAGCGCCCGTTCACGTACAACCTATCTGTCCAGTGAGGCAGAATTTCGGTGAGGTGGTGATAGGGAGGTGATAACGGCATGGAAAGGGAGTGCCAACGGAAGTTGCAAGAGAGATTAAGTCAACAAGAGAGAAGACTTAGATGGATTGATTCGCCGTTAGTAGAAGTCAGCAATAGACCCGCTAATCGCTCTCTCGGTTGGGCAACGTACAATCTGTTCACTTGCGGTCCCTTCAACGTGCTTGCTCTGCCTGAAATGAACCCTGCGCGATGCCAGTGCCACCTCTCAAACATGTTATCTGCAACTCCTACGATGATCGGTCAAGGAGGAGGCCAAATCCGCCTCAACTATCAATACCCTTGCATACAGCGTCCTCCAAGTCGCTGACGTGTCGGGTTTGATCAGAAGCAAATCTAGCGTTCAACAGCCAACCAGGTATTCACAACGCGGTCAAACTCATCCGGAAACCCACATCAGTGAGATATGGGCCAACCCAGACCTGTTGACCTTCGGTTCCCCAGCGTTTGGTCCTACCATGGCATAAGCGACGATATCAAGGGGTGAAGAAGCTCAAGTATCACTGTCTGCTCAAATCTTCAACGGCCGAGCGCCCGCACAGGAACGATACGGCGGTGGATTCGGTAAATCGAAGTGGAACAAGATCGAAAGCTCTTCGTCATCACTGGTCGTAAATGGTTGGGGAGGACTGTTGGTTGTCCACCGTAAGTGCCTGAGGTACTAGTAACTTAGTACCTACCTTAGTACTTAGAATGAGTTTGCATGAGGCGCTAGGTACACTACTTCCTGGGGAAAGGCGGGGTAACCCCACCACTAAAAATCAATTCCACTACCACGTATGCTGTTGTATGTACAAAATATAGGGCCTATCTTCACACTGGCCGGCCCTCTTGTGTATACTACCTAAAGCTACGATTATCTAACAGAGGGAAACACACAGGCGAGACACAGGCACTATAAATGGCAACAGATACCGCCCATGGGTTCCCAGATGACACAGTATTCATCAGGTTACTAGCTGCAAGTGCTCAATACCCAAAATCGGAAGCCATTGTTCATGAAAAGAATGGCCTCGAGAAGACGTACCCAGAACTGCTTAGCGACATTGTACATACACGCGACCTTCTCCGCGAACAGTTATCAGGATTTGATCAACAAGGCCTCCTGCGTGACCACCGTGTGTACATTGCAGTAGTTTCATGTAGCGTCTACGAGTTTATAATTGCTTTCTTCGCAGTCCGCGCCATCGGTGGCATTAGCGTTATCTTGCGTGAGTGCGCCACCTAAGGTAGCTAGCTGATTCAACGACTAGACTGACGCTCTTTCAGCATCTGGCATCCGTCCAGCTGAGGCCAACCTTATGCTGAAAGTCAGACCAGCTTGTATCCTTGCTGGCAACGGGTCTTTGGATACAGCCGCAGCCATATGCAGCATCATAAAGAACGAGAATGAGTCACATCATATCTTCCCGGTTCTAATATCGTCCCGCGCAAAGCCTCTGGGTGAAGCTATTCAACTCAAAATAAACTATGCATTGAGAATCGACTCAAAGCGCCCAGGCGCGGTGTTGTTTACTTCAGGCACCTCTGGTCCCCCCAAGGGCGTGGTTCTCCCAAGAGCATCTTTCCATTTCGGCCGCAATCTCGCTGAACCTGGCAGTGCTACTCTCGGCTACAAAGGAGTCCATTGGTGGACTGGCTGTAGGAAAGCACTGGAACCCGTGTTGTCTGGAAAGAAGCTCTATCATATTGGAGAAACGGCCAGTGCACGGGAAATTCTAGAGGCGCTTGGAACCTACCACATCACCACGGTAGGGTTTATACCAGCGGTTCTGCATGACATGAAAGAATACATATTGGCGAATCCCCCTGTGGAATCATGGTCCAGCTGTTTCAAGGGGCTATCCGCGATGTATTGTGGTGGTGCAACTCTTGAGCAGTCCAAGTTCCAGTTCTGGACCGAGCTCACAGGGTTGCCATTCTATATCGTCTATGGGGCGAATGAGCTAGGAGGTCGTGCCATTGGTGGCATGTCGGACAAAGAGGTAAGAAGAAGGCGCAGAAGTTAATCCACTATGCTTTTATAATAGTTGAAAGCTCACGCAAGTCATCGCAAGGGTTCAATAGGGCGTGCCGTCTCCGACACTGTGATAAAACTGTCAGAAGGGGATCATGGTGAAATTCTCGCCAAAAGCCCGAGAATGCTACTAGGGTATGATATCCAACAAAGTCAAAAGAAATACACAACCAATTACAGGAGCTTTTCAGACTGACCAATTCTCTAGTTACTTTGGCGATGATGAGCTTACTGAAGCTGCCTTTGATGACGAAGGATACTACAAAACGGGGGACCTCGCCGAGCTTAAGGATGGCCAATACTGGTTTCGCGGTCGAGCTTCTAGTGATTGTAGGTCTAGTTTACTTATGAGTTTCTCCAATTCCTTCAATGTGCCGGCCGAAAAGTCTAATACGCTTTGTATGGTAGATATCCGCTTTCGACAACTTCGAATCTCGATCCTGGCGGTAGAGAGCAGTCTACTGAAACTGCCGTACATCTCGGAGGCCTGCGTTCTTGCAATTCCCCATAGAGAAGCACGGCAGTTGTGTGGTGCCGCTGTAAGGTTCCAGAAAGGGAGCTTCGCTGAGCCTGGTGCTCCAACAGTACTTGCTCGGATCAGAGCTGATCTGGCCGTCAGCTTAGCTCCGTTCATGCTGCCTACCGTCTTGGCTGTGTTAGGGGAGGGACAGCAGCTTCCGAGGACACATTCAGGCAAGGTTATGAAAAGAGACGTTTTGAGAGACTGCTTTGGGGTAGCGGAGTGGTTTTCGGCCGAGACTATGGCGTCGGGGGTAGAGTTTTGGGGGAGTGACCTACCACACGTTGATGAGGCCGGAGCTAAACTGTGGGATCGCGGAGGGATGCAAGCTTCTAGTTGATGGTGCTTTTGTAAAGGTCAAATGTTTTGTATATTGTGCTCAAACATGTTGTGCACTCTCAACATCTAGTGACGTTGTTCTTATAGCGAAGCGAATTGTAGGTTTGCAAATACCATGCGCTTTATAGAGTAAATCTAAGTATCACCTATCATGCTACAGCTATCAATATGGGCAACAATGAGTGCCTTACAGCCAGCGAGGTTCCGTCAAGACCAAGCGTTAGCTGTTCTTCCAAGGGGCATGCCTTGGTCGTGATTTAGGCGTAGGCGCATATGTTGGACAGGACCAAGCCCGATGCCTCAAATGCACGATTCGCAAAACCCGTATACAACACCCAACACACTGGCTCAATGCAACGCCAAACAAGATTAGCAACAACATCACCTTCCAATGGATGTGTTATCCTTCCCTTGGGACTCATCCCCGGATCTACAGTGGGATCAACAACAGGGGCATCAGATCATGCACAATGGTGATACAACTAGAGACAAATAAACTCAAGACGAGTCATTCTCGAATAGCCTCGCGAGAATCTGGACATATTCACGTGTTGACATGACAGCTTCGACGATTTCCTACAGAGATCATCAACTCCGCATATCTTGAGGGACCGAGCACCATGATCTTCGTCTCGTCCTCGCTAGTAAACAATAGTGTCAGAACCGGTTCCTGGGGAGCAGACAACCGTTCCGATCGTGAGCTAAATGGAGTGAAGCTGAAACGAAGAACGGAATGCAGATCTTTTTTAAGAGGGCGGACGACGCTAGGAGACAAGCCACGGGTAACGGTAGACTAATAGGATGAGAGCATTCCCGGTAGACACTGTTTCCGGGATCGGGCGCTGCATGTGAGTTCCCCTGAACAATGAGTTTGTACTGTACGTACTCTAGAAGCATTGTCGTCGATCGTAGTGCTTTCACCCCAGGGTAATTGAACAATAGGAGAAAGGCGTCTTCGAGAAGTTGTCTGCATGTAATATCCAGGGCTTTGGCTCATATTGCTTTTTGCTCCTCCACATGGACATTCGTCATGCACTTCGCTTGACACGAGGCTGCACATCAATTTGGATGCTAAAATTATCTGCAAGGTTTCTTCAAGCCATATCTCATAAGAACCCTTGTAATGATGCTCGCAAAGGTCCCAAGAGCTGAAGATATCGCGGGGAAGTAGCTTGGGGTTGAGGTGGCTGAATGAAGTGCTCTGTGTAGCTTCCTGTTTGGCGGTAGTGATCGGCAGAGGATTGTTAGCTTGGCTGAGGTCTGAGGTTCAAGTCTGACATGTTATCAGATCCATGCCAGTAATCCTTAAAGCTGAGGTCTATGAGTACCAGGTCCAGGGGTGGTAAGCGAGGTCTCCTTTGTTAAGCCCAGCCTTGGAGATTTGATACCACATTTAACTCTCCATTTATCACATCACCAATGACAAAACTCAACAAAGTTGTTCCAGAAATCTCAACCAGATTATCAGGGATAAAACTCTCTCACCACTGCGACCACTCCCACTCCATCCTCACAATATCCTTCAGCACCCAATAACAAAGCAGACGATGCAAGCCTCACACGGCATATTCCCCACTAACCCCAGAATCCACCACGATCTACAACGGTCCACTTAGCGCAAACCTTGTCTCTCTCCCAATCCCATGGATGGGATCAGCCCTGTCGAGTAACGAATTTGCACGAGATCGACACGGGACCTGACTCGCTCTTTTCGATTCCGATTCGTGAGAGTTTGCCATGAGGCCTACGCTACAGCGGTAGATTAGGTAGGTTCTTAGTCTCTACGGCACAGGCTGGCTCCGTGCTCAGACCGTTTTTGTTCCCATTTATATTACGTAGCGGTCAAAAAGCTTGTAAGAACTAATAACTAGATCGGTGCTTGTTAAAGACATGGGAAACTTGAATGATGCTTGTTGATGTCTCCTTTCTTATTCTATATCTCCTCATGTTCTCCTCTCGGAATTGACAGTCGCTCAAACGGACAGTAACTCGCAGCCATGGCCAACAATGGCTTTGGATCGGGCCTTGAAGGCATATCCCAGACTACAATAACCGTCGTTCTCGTCTTCCTCGCCATATCGCTCTACAACGTCATTGAGCTCAACTTCATCATCTTTGGGACCTTCGAACGTCACTCCGGTCTCTACTTTTGGTCATTCCTCGTCTCAACATGGGGAATTGCTGTGTACTGCTGTGGTTTCTTCATCAAGTACTACGCCTCTTCAGCGCTGGGATATCTCGCGTCGACATTTATCTCAGTAGGATGGGTAGCCATGGTGTCGGGCCAGTCGCTCGTGCTATGGTCGAGACTGCATCTCGTTCTGAGGAATAGATTCAGACTAAAGGCTGTGCTGTACATGATCATTGTTAATGGCGTTCTTATGCATGGAGCTGTTATTCCCATGATCTATGGCTCTTTTTCACCGAATACAAATATGTGGAAGCAGCCATACTCCATCATGGAGAAGATCCAAGTCACCGTCTTCTTCATACAAGAGATCATCATCTCATGCTTCTACATCTACGAAACTGTCAAGATGATGCGTCTGGAACGCACAATGGGCAACAAGCGTGGAAGTCGTCGTCTGATGAACCATCTCGTCTACGTCAACATCCTCATCATTCTTCTCGACATCACCATCCTCGGCCTTGAGTACGCCAATCAGTACCAGTACCAAACATCCTACAAAGCCTTTGTCTACAGCACAAAACTCAAGCTCGAGTTCACTATTCTTAACCGTCTCGTTGAGATGACTACAGGTAACAAGGATGCTAGCTCTGGACCACGGAGTCACACCACTGGTATGACGACAGGAAACAAGACGAATATCGCGCTTGATACATTCATCAGTAATACTCTTGACAAGCCACCCGGTGATATATCGTATAGGGCTTATGTCATGGGTGGTGATGAACGACAGGCTCCTCGTCAGACACCCCGTGATGATGAAGTTGTCATGACTACTGAAGTCATCGTCCAACGGGAAGAGAGAGGAGAGGATGATGGTATGAGCATGGGCGGAAAGTCATCGGCTGAATCTACGATTGGGACATCAAAAGGACATCATTACGAAAGTGAGGGGTTATCGAAATCTTCATCAGAAATACATCTAGCGTCACGAGGCTTTTAATCAGGACAGGGACATCACGACTGCTTAACCCGACATTTTCTTCATGTACACATTATTATATATACCCGGTGTTACGAAACCACAACACTACATATTCTATACAACAAGCACATACATACATTCATCTTCAGCATAATATTCCGTGACTGTTTTCACTCTCAGAAGAATGAGTAATGGCGGCAACGTTCATTCCAAGCCACTTACCCGCTGCCGGGATTCGGCGTTGGAAGTATCTGTCAGTTAAACTATGTTCAGTTAAGCTTCGTACTAGCCGTCGCAGCATTCGTTTCCGTGTAGGATTGCGAACATGGGAATCTGGAGTTTGGCGGTGTCATGACTCTTTGACTGCGACCATGTAGCTTTGGCTAGTCGGGGAATTGGAGCATTGATGCTACTTTATTCTAGAAGACGGCCAACTTTATCATTGGTCCTACGATCATGCGCCAGGCATGTAAGTTTTGGAGAAGGTAGCTGGCGAAGGTGATGAGGAACTGACTGGTGAAGAGAAGATTATGACAGATGTTTGTATTGAAGCCATTGTTTCCCCTTGTTCAGTGCAATCCAGGCTGTAATTGCCTTTTTCGTCTTCATTAGGTGGTATCCTACCTGACGGATCATATCCGTAGGGACAATACTTTGTCTGGCTTGAGGCTCCCATTGTTTAGTCCGAACAGTGAGCTTCACACAACAGCACAACATGTAAGTGAACTCAGCGACCGTTCACGGAAGCATTATCCTGCACAATATCAGAATTCATGAATACACGAGCATCAAAGAAGCACCGTCTCTCATAAATATGTATCTGAAGCCCCAAATGCATCTCCCATCCATCATCATCATCCTCCACCACAGCGCCATTCAGGTATCTCCCCCCAATACCTGATAGCAAACATGCCTTCCTTCCAAAAAATCACCTTCGGAGTCGAGCTGGAACTCATGACCCCCGTCCCAGACTCCTACCGCATGTGGCGCTTCATCTCCCCCTCCGCAGCAGCCCGCTTCAACGTGGCAGACCTCCTCGCGAAGCGAACCTCCCTCCCCATCGCAGTGCAATGCTGTCATCCTTTCGCTGACAGATGCACTATCTGCGCTTCAGTCCCCAAGGAGAACCAATTCGGCGGCGATTGTGTGGTACAGTTCCCAAACATACTGTCTTATGGAGATGTCGTCCCGGCGCGTTGTTTCATGTTCAAGTCTGAGTTTCTTGAACTCGTTCATCCGCTGAGTAAGAAACGGGATTGGGATGGTGTGGAGATAACGACTCCTGTTTTTGGCGCTGGTGAGTTGGACAATGGACTTGATACTATGAAGACTGCTCTGACGAACCTTCGACAGCTGGGTCTTGAAATCTCTGCTGATGATTCATGCGGTATGCATGTCCACGTTGGTGTTGAAACAGGTATGACCATTCTTCTCGCCCAAAAGATCACAACTCTAGTAATCCTTTTGGAGACCACTCTTCTTCTCCGTCTCGTCGCGCCCCCACGCTGGAAAGGCGCTTTTTCAATGCCAATCTGCGAGCACTCATCTTTAGCAATGGACATGGATCTTCACAAGCCCCTCGAAGACCCTACTCTTCTCAACCAGCATGTTCCTTGTATGAGCACCATGAAACGAGGTAAGTGGAACAACTGGTATCCTAAACACATCTACAAGATGCTCTACGGCGTATGGGGCAGCACCATCCTCGCTGAGCTCAGTCTTCGTCTCAAAAAGGCACGTATGAACCGCTGCGGCTTCGCCCTGTCGTTACGAGGGTATAAGATATGTGATGGAGAGACTTATAAGATAAATGACGAAGATACTCTTGAAGGGTCTCCTACGACTGTGGAGTTTCGATACTCGCAGATGACGTTTGATCATGAGCTTTTACGGAACTGGACGGAGATTCTTGCGAGGATTGTTGTGATTGCGCAGGGTGATGCGGGTGAGTTTAAGAGTTGTGTGGAGGATATTATCAGCATTAATGGGAGGGATGATAAAGATGTTTGGAAGGGGTTGATGACGGATGTTCTTGGGCTGGGACATCGTGTTCCGCAGTGGGAAGAGCGGTTGAAGCGTTTTGAGAGGGGTGAGTATATTTCTCATCTTGATGATGAGCTTCTTCTCAAGTCTCTTTGAGTGCTAATCTATGGAGGGTGTTGCTTTATCAGCTGGCTGTTGATTTGGGAATTCAGGTAAGTCAATCAACGAACAAGTAGTGATTTATGGATGAAATAATTACACAGAATGTAATTACTCGCATTTATCCACCTAATATCGTGGTTCAGGTAAAATGTGAAGTCTCATGAAATGGTACAGGGTATATTGACGCCATCCCGATCTAAGAATGCAACCCACCCACGAGCCTAAGATCTCAGATCTACTTGGCAAAGGCTTGACAAATAGAATATCCATGAAAAACATGTTCAACAAATCCTTCGACCCGCTTCTCTCAAGATATTCCCTAGTTACCTCCCTCACTTATCCCCGTCCACATCCCGAGATGTCAGTATCAATCGTCGATGGTTGACGTGGCTGTCGTGATGTCATGTCCCAAAGCAGGGCATCATGAATATCCCGATAAGCCAATCATCGTGATTTCAATGGTAATCGACCCTCGACCCTCAAGCCTTGTTCACCGCGTCATAGACAGCCCTCACCAAATGAATTAACGCCGGATCTCGATGAGAGGCTGGATACATGACAGGATGAACTGTCCGGGGAAAATGTGGCTTATATATAAGACCGACCTCCATCGTGAACTACCACCGTAAAGCCTCAAGTCTTAGTTCCTTTAAAATCAGAAAAAAATGGCACCTTCAGCAACAGACACCTCCTTCGCAGCCCACGTAGCAAACCAATTCCAATCCTACGAATCAGACCGTCAAGCTACGTCTAAAGAAACCCTCTACACCACCTCCAACGGCGTCCCCATCGCACATCCCTACGAGACCCAACGAGCTGGTGAAAATGGCCCTCTCCTCCTGCAAGACTTCCACCTGATCGATCTCCTCTCGCACTTTGACCGTGAGCGTATTCCCGAGCGTGTTGTCCACGCAAAAGGAAGTGGTGCGCATGGTTATTTTGAGTGTACGGACCCGCTGGATGATTTGTGCCTGGCGGATATCCTGTCGGAGAAGGGGAAGAAATGTTCGGTTAGTATGAGGTTTTCGACCGTGGGTGGTGAGTCGGGATCGCATGATATGGCAAGAGATCCTAGGGGCTTTTCGGTTAAGATGAGGACTGATGAGGGTGTAAGTTGCCTAAGTGAATTGGTGTGGTGAGATGCTGACTTTTGCAGAATTGGGATATGGTCTTCAACAACACGCCTGTTTTCTTCTTGAGAGACCCGGCCAAGTTCCCTCACTTTATTCATACCCAGAAGAGAGACCCAAGTAAGTTTATTCACGAATTTATGTGTATGATCGTGTGGCTAACGTGTAAGGCACTCATCTCACTCACGCCGACGACTCATTCATGTTCTGGGACTACCTCTCCCAGAACCCCGAGTCAATTCACCAAGTCATGATCCTCATGGGAGATAGGGGGATCCCGAAGAACTATAGACAAATTCACGGTTATAGCGGACATACCTTTAAGCTCATCAATAAGGCCGGTGAATGGGTCTACTGCCAAATCCACCTGAAGTCGATGCAGGGTATTGACTTTGTCACCCAAGAGGACTCGGCCGAGTACTCGCCCGATAACTCACAGAAGGATTTGTATGAGGCTATCCAGAATGGGGACTATCCCAAGTGGACTCTCGAGGTTCAGACCATGACTCCCACGGAAGCTGAGGAGTTGTGGGAGAAGCAGAAGATCAACGTCTTTGACCTTACTCACGTCTGGCCCCAGAAGCAATTCCCTCTCCGAAAGGTCGGAGAGTTTACTCTCAATGAGAACGCAATCAACTATTTTGCCGAAGTTGAGCAGATTGCTTTCAATCCTTCTCATCTTCCCCCCGGCGTTGAGCCTTCGGCTGATCCCGTTCTCCAATCCCGGTTGTTCTCTTACCCGGATACCCACCGCCATCGTCTTGGTGTAAACTACCAACAACTTCCCGTCAATGCGACACGTACAGGTTATCAATTCGGTAACTTCCAGCGTGATGGCCAGATGGCGTTTTATAACCAGGGCGCGCGTCCTAACTATCTCTCCTCCATTGACCCTATCAAGTTCAAGTCCCGCGCTGTGGATCTAGACAAGACTCATGGTCACTTCATTGGCGAAGCTGTTACGTTCCTCACTGAGATCCGACCCGAGGATTTCAACGCCCCTCGCGCACTTTGGCGAAATGTCTTTGATGAGCCAGCCCGTGAGAGGTTCATCAACAATGTCACTGGCAAGATGAAGCTGTGTAAGCAGGAGGAGCCGCTGAAGCGACAGATTGCTATCTTCCGGGAAGTTGATCCTGAGATCGCTGAGAGACTAGAGAAATCAACAGGCATCAAAGGATACGACGGAATTGCCAACTTGTCCTTTAATGGCACGCATAATGGCATGGCTTCTGATGCAAAGAACAAGCTTGCGAATGGAATTGTGGATAAGAACAAGAGTCCTGCTGCTCGCCAAGGTGCGCCTGGTGCTGGGGCTCATGGCAGTTTGGTAGCAAACGGAAAGTCAAACGGTGTAAATGGACATTAAATAGTTTTCAATAGCGTCAATACCATCCCCCAAATCAAATCCTACCCTAAATCCATCTTCCGTAAACTCCCTGTCCTCTCCGTATGTTCCGTGTCCGAATCCCCTCCGTGTGGGGCCGTCCCCTACTTCCCCTCCTCCTTCCCCTCCGCCCTAGGAGCCTGCCAACTACAGCTCGGCGGCGCACACGTCTCAGCACACTTGACGCACGCGAGCTCGCTCTTCCTAAAGCTCCCCTTGATGATCCTCTTGTCGTCAAACGCATATCTCGGACAGTGCATCGTAGGGCCCGCGTTCCGCCCAAACAGCCGTCGCTGGTAGTCGCACGCCGAGCCCAGGTCGTCCACGGCGTAGAACATGTCGATGTAGTGGAAGGTCTCGCCGCCGATGATGGCGCGGCCGCGGGTCATTTGAGGGCACTCGGGGCCTTTGGCGCAGCAGCATACCATGCGTTGGAAGGAGTATGTGCACATTCTGGGGAGAAGATTTGGGGAGTGAGGGCTGGTGTTTTTGGCAGAGAGGGATTTAAAGGAGGATGATTTTGTTCACACTTTGTAACTCAGGCTGGATGGTTGGTTGTATATATGAGAATTACCGGGCTCGTTACACCTCCTCCGGCTCCGCAAACCCCAAAGGGTGGTCTGTTTGTCCAACTCCCGTTGTACCATGCGGCGACCCGTAACCAGCGACGGGGGTCGCGGGACAAAGCAAAGTGCAAACACGGTCCTTGGGAACTCGAGATAGACGAGACGGGTCAGTATCGCGAGTGCGACTAACACGGTAACCATTGCTTCTCTCTCTCTCTCTCTCTCTCTCTCTCTCTCTAATCCATCTGATCAACAGTCGTGGCATCACCGTTTCGTCCCCCAGGCGCACCAGCAATCTCTTTATCCTTCTCACCAACAGGATATCTCCACTCAAATGAATCCTCCGCTCTTCCAAGCTGAATATCCTTCAGATGCGTGAGCAGCTTCTCAAACAGCGGCCCAGGCTCTTCCCTCCCATCCTTGATATACGTAACAACATCCTCCCCTCCCCCAACACGTCGCGTAATACTCCTAATCGGCACCAGCGCCGCCGCAGTGCCCGCTGCGAAAACCTCTGTAAACTCCTTGAGCTCCTCATACTTGATCGCCCTCTTCTCCACGGCCCATCCGTAGCTGCGCGCCAGCTCCTGGATGCTGTCGCTCGTGACACTCTCGATAACGCACTTGGAGTCCGGCACCGCGAGGGTCACCTGTCCCCCGTTGTCCTTGACACCGATGAAGCCGCTCGTGCTGAACTCGTCAATCTCTTCGTGGCGCACACTGTCCAGGTGCAGCGTGATACCGTAGCCCTCGTCACGCGCCTTGTCGCTCCATCGCAGCACAGGAGCGTAGTTGCCACCGACCTTTGCATTGCCCGTGCCATTCGGCGCCGCGCGATCAAAGTCCTCAAGAATAAGCGCTTTAACTGGATGAGCGCCGTGGTAGACACCAGTCGGAATGACAAACACCGCAAAGATGTACTCATCCGGCGGTGAAAGACCCAGCTGGGCGCTTGAACCATACAGCTGTGGTCGAATATACAGCGCAGCGCCAGTGTCGTGAGGAGGAACGTATTCAGCGTTCAAAGCGACAGCAGCGCGAACCGCATCGAGGAACAGCTCCTCGGGGACGTGGGGCATTGACACAACTTCCGCAGAGTGTTGAAGACGCTTAGCGTTACGGTTAGGTCGGAAGATGGTGATTGCTTCGTCATTGGGGGTTCGGAAGGCCTTGAGACCTTCGTAGGCTTGTTGGCCGTAGTTGAGAGCCGGCGCCATGCCGTGGATGCGCATGAAGGGATCCGCGACAAAGTGAAGAGGAGTCCATTTCCCCGTGCTTCGGCTGTAGGTAGATTCAATATGTCCATTGACTGCAATTGTCAACACGATAGCTCCAAGGGTAGTCAATTGGGCAGGGAGCTAACTAACCTTCGCGGACCTTGAAGCCCACGTTGGACCAGTCAATGGTATTAACAGGAGGAGGAGGAAAAGCAGTCATGATTGTGTGTGAGATACACAGAAGCTACCTCAGTCAACGTACGTCCAATTCAGCCTCTTTTATACTTCTATTACTTACATTTATAAGCTCTCAGTAAGTCGTAGTAAGAACGAGAAGATGCTTTCACATCAACACTAATAAATTAAATTCCTCTGACTCCCTCCCAATCAGAATTATTTGGGCCGATGTCGCAAGGCGCGGGGTGCACTGCGGCAGTTTATTTTTGGCTGTTTTCAGGGCGCATCATTCGCTGTTGAGCTGGGGATTTCACCGGTGTGATGTCATGCGTGAGCGGGCAATAGAAAACGGTTGCAACGGGAATTAACGTTTTTTGTTGAGAGTCAGGTATTGGATGTCGGAGACGGCGGGAGGCGTATAGCAACTTGGATGGATCAAGACATATCCTTCTATTCATTTTCTATATCGTGGTGTGTATGACACCAGACTCGCTTCCATCCGCTGATATGACCCATGTAAGAAATGCGAATGAGAGTAGAGTAGAGTGTGTAAGAAACCATTTACTCGCGAGAGTCCCTAATAATGAAACCATTCCTCATTGTAGCCCATGCCCCATCATAACGACTCTAACGAAACAACTATAAAGGAAAATAAAAACATCATATGGAACTACTCTTTTGGTGTCGTCGAGCTACTGGACCCGACGGTCGTTTTAATTCCCCTGCGCCCGCTGACCCAACGCCAACGGCACAAAGACAAATGCAATAATACGCAATAATTCCACAATAAACCTGTAGTCAGGAAGAGTTGAGAGAAGCGAGACGCTGGAGACAAGAGAGGACGCCTGCAAAAAGTTAGTATAAAGAAAGTACTGCTCAACACGGATCTGTCGCAAAGGGAAACGTACCACTGACACCCTGCGTAAGAGTGGCTGTTGCTTCGGTGTTGCGATTACCAAGACTGACAGTAACAACGTTCTCTACTGATCCGTCTTCCTGGAGTATGTTTGCCCATTTAAAGACCTTCTCATCCTCTCGTCCGTCACCGATGACCATCAAAAAGTCAACGGGCGTCTTGTGCTCTTGCGTAGAGCTTATCTCCGTCTTCAGAGTCTCAAACACCTTCCTGGCAGCGGTTCGCTTGGTCCAATCTATGGGCTCAACAGCGATACATCCGTCCAGGGCAATAGCATGGACACGCTGAGACTCGCAGGCATCATTGACGTGACTGGCGCAATCTGAAGCCTGTCGTGAAGCGGACTCATAGTCCTCCGCACTCTTGTAGTGGAAAATCAGACTGCAGCGACGCTCCTCGATCTCGGCACCGGGCGTTCGCTCGAGGTAGTATGTCATGATAGGCCGCACTGACTCCTTCCAATCCTTGACGTGGTCTAGATCAGCCATCTCAGTCCACTTTTCGTTGCCGTGGACCTTGAGGAAGCATCCATTCTCAGCAATCAGGCCCAGGTTGGGAACTCGGCGGAAGACTCTATCGAGCTCCTCAGGCCGTCGGCCAGACATGACGTAGACAGTGTTGCGCTCGTCAAGAAGCAGATCGTTCAATACATCAAGTGTTCGCTGGGGGCTGATGGGAATGATCTGGTTGACAGGGCCCCAAGCTACCAGGGTGCCCTCATAGTCAACGATGAAAAGTCGACGATTCGCGTTCAGGTATTTGTTAGATAGGGCCGGAATCGACAAGCGAGGAACAGATGTCTGATCGCGCTTGTGCTGCTCCTCATATACGATATCAAGGCGACCAAGGAACTCTGTGAACCAATGAGAGCCGGTGTGACTGTTGACACGTTTGTATAGATTTTCCCATCGTCTATCCTTCTCTTCCTCGCCCATTTCCAAAGCCTGCTTGATAGCATCGGCGCACTGTCGGTAATCCCAGGGGTTCACAGCAAGTTCATTCTTGGCGAAGAGGGATGAAGTTCCCGTGAATTCAGAGAGAATCAGAGAACCATGCTTCTTCTCTGGCAAGAGCTTTCCATCTTGGCAGAAAAGATACTCGTGAGATGTCAAGTTCATACCCTCACGTTGGCTGGTAATCATGAGCGCATCGGCAATGGTCAGGAGTGCAAGGTACTGAGCGTAGTCAATATCCTGCTTGAGGTATACCACTGGCTGATACGCCAGGTTGGCCCACGATGAGTTGACTCTGGTCACAATGTCGCTAACGGTGGCCTCGAGATCACTCTTTTCGTTGGATGAAAGGGCGACTTGGATGAGAACAGCGTTCTCGCGCCACTGAGGGTTCTTGTTCAGGAACAGTTCGTAAGAAAGAAGCTTCTGACGAACTCCGCGGACGTGGTCAAGCTTATCACGAGCAACAATGAGCTTCTTGCCCTTGTATCGCTCCTGCAGAACCTGTAGCCACTTTGCAACATCTGGGGCGTCTAGATGCTCACGAAGACTGACTGGGTCGATACCAATGGCAAGGTGAATGACATCAATAAATCGATCTTCAAGCTGAAGACCATCGGGTGTAGCTTCCGCACTCAAGATACGACTGCAAGTCTGGAGGAAATGACGTCCGTACTCGTGAATTTGGAAACCAACAAGGTTGGCACCGAGCATACCCTCTAGAAGCTCTTTTCTGACAGCCAAGCATCGGAAGACCTCAGAAGACGGGAAAGCGACGTGGAGGAAGAAGCCGATCTTGGCCTCGGGGAGCTTCTTGCGGACCATTCCAGGAACGAGAAGCAGATGGTAATCATGGATCCAGATGACATCACCTCGCTTCCAGTTCTTAACAATCTGATCGGCAAAGGCCTGGTTGACATTGACATAGTATTTCCACGAGTGATCTTCGTAGGCCTTGCTCTTGGGGTTGTCGGGGATCTGGTAATGGAAGACAGGCCACAAGATGTGCTTGCAGAAATGAGCATAATGACCATCAAAGTCCTTGTCGGAACAAAAGACAGACAGCATGTTGTGTTCATTCGCTAGAACAGCCTCAATGTCTTCTTTCTGCTGTGTGCCTTCAAGGGCATCGGTGGGCATACCGAGGGTGCCCACCCAAGTAATATCGTCAATCTTGCCATCGCGAGCAGCGGCATCAGCAGCATTGCGAAGACCACCATTGCCCTGGTCCGCATTAACAACCATCCAACCAGCCGAGGCAAAGACTCGATCGTGGCTGTCGCTTCTAACTAGAGATCTCGGTTGAAGAACTCCCTGGCGACCAAGTTCACGGGCCTTTTGCATTGTTCGATTGTTCTCGGAGAGAGAGGCAGAGGGAGGAGGAGAGCTGGCGCGAGACTTGGGCTGGTTGGCGCGGCTGCCCCAGGTCTTTGCATGCTCAATGCTGGAGCTGGCGCCATGAGGAAATTGTATTCTGAAACCATCTTCGTTCGCGAACAAGTTGGAATCAGTCTCTTCGGTCGGTGTATGAGGAGGTGTTATATCCTCTTTCTGGAAAAGACTCGGTTGGCGAGCTAGAGGCGCAGGTCGACCACCAACCGGCGCAGCAGGTTTGGGCTTGGGAGGAAGAGTGGCAGCTTTTTTAGGCTTGGGGTCTGAGGATTCGGACAATGACGCTCGAGTGGGATCGGCGCCGTGGGGAGGTGTACCGGGGAGGGTGAAGTGAATTGTCTTGGGGAGGAAGCTATCGTCATGTTAGCTCGTCATTTTTCGCCTAAGTTTGGTGGGCTTTCAACGATGGAGGGGCTAGAGCGGGGGAGCAACAAAAAAAACATCGAGGGAGGCAACATACAGAGAACACACAAAGACCGTCATTTTGGCTGATGTTTAGTATGTGAATTGCTCGAGAAGCTTGTTTGTTGGTGTATGTAGAGTTCTTGTCCTCGTGGATCGAGTCTTGTTGGATGCGAAAAGTTAACGAGAATCAAAGTTGATCGAGATACTATTGAATTCTCTCGTACGACGACTTCATGTGGATGTAGAACTGGAAGTACGAGTGGCAGAGGAGTCGAGTTTTGTTGAGGGATGTAGCTTGTCGCAGGTAAAACGCCTCTTTGTCGCAGATGCGCTCAGGTGTAAGATCAAGCCGAAAGTGGCGAATAGCACCGCAAATGGTTGAATGCGCACGGCAGGGAGATGGGATTTCTGCAAGGTTGATAGTTAAACAGGAGAGACCAAGTATAATTTGGAAGATAAAATCTCCACTATGGCCGCTGTTGCTCCGTGTCGTGAGATTCGTCAGGTGGTTATACTTGTTGCACTGTCGATCAAGCTTGAATAGCTCCGAGATCGTTGCTTAAACAGCTCCTTTTTTTTCTGTCGCCGGGGGTTGATCGACAATTAATAGAGGAATTTTAATTGAGAGGTATTTTCCAGTTAAGGATCAACCTATAAAGTAGCCCTGTCAGTTTCGAAATGGTCTGGACTGGACTTGGAGTGCGATTGTCTGGATGAATTGGATGGATGGCTAGGATGGGTGTATAGAAAAGACAGGGAATGTGAGGAAATGCAGCCAGTAAAGTAGAGCGCTAACTCTGACGTAATGATTGCTCTACAACCTTTGGGCTGCTAGAATGGGTATTAACAAGGGCAGTTTTTTAAGCCTCAAGCGAGAACCGTTGGTACCTGATAAATAAAGGAAAATCGTCTGCTCAAGTGGAGAATTAGAGCATGAGCACCATGTGAACAAGAGGAAGCGGACAATTCTGGGCTGTGACGAAGGGCCGATTCAGAGTGTGCTATGTATGATACAAGACAGAAACAAGAAAGGAGACTTGAAAGAGGCGGTTCAACAAAAAATAGGAGACATCCAACACACAGAAAGAAAGAAGTCAATCGTGACGTAGTTTGCGAGAAAAGTAATCGGGATCAGTTGTTGAGGATCTCGAGACAGGAGAGTTTGGTCCGTGATCCACGAAGAAAACCAAGCTCAAGTCAGGTTTAAAAGCTGATAGCTTGGAACAAGGTGGAATATTCACGTCCAATTGAGGAGGGGGTGTGGTGTAAGACAGCCAAACCAAGAGGGGCATCAATCGGTATAAAAGCCTAGCTAGTCTTTTCTTTTTGTCATACAGCTAGCAACCCAATCTGAAGCTTTTCCTCTCTGAGCTTTTAATTCCTTTTCTCGTGATGAGGTAGAAAAATAACGCCAGTAACGAAACAAGTCAAGATAAATCGGAGTGTGGACCGATGCACAGAGGAAAAAAGACTACGTGTGTGGAGTTTTTTGCAGGCCCCACGATAGCCTGTCATTGTTTGTTTAGGCGGAGCTTTACAGAGCGGGTAGGTAGGCTAAACGCGGGTCGAGAGGTGAAAAAACAAGGATGATGTATGGATGACGAGACAGAGCCAACAGCGAGGTCCGGTAATGTTTCTCTTTGGCTGATATAGAGCCAAGAGTGACATGATAACTCGGCATTTGGCTAAGAAACCTCGTGCATAAGGTGAGACTATGTAAATAAAAACGCTGATTGACTGTGCCTGGATGTGTTGATCAATGGGAAAGGAGATGTACAAGGGAATAACCAGGTGTCATTGGTCTACGAATGGAGAAAATGCCTCCGGGTGAAGTGAGGTGAGGTGGTAGTGATGTTGTGAGCGTGTTGGTGGGAGGCTGTTAACCAATCTCTCGGGCCTGTAGGTTTACCTGTAGGTGCACAGTTAGTTACCCCAATGGCTGAGAATTAGGCGGCCTCTCAAATCGACACGCCCTCTTGTATTTCGTCGATCATGCACTTCACATGCCTGAGGAAATGATAGCTTGTTTGGTAACTGTCTTATACTCAGGCATTTGGTTGATCTACTCTTCGATCGTGGTTAGGTTCATAGAGCATGACTGCTATAAAATCATTCTATAAATGCTTCGTAGTCCGAACCAGGAATGACACTGTCTAAACTCTCATCCATGCACCATGTTCTACGTAACGCCGGCTATTCTTGACCTATACGGAGTACGCATTCATGATATCCATGGTAACCATCACCGTCTGAACTACGCCTGAAACAAACCACTACCACCATCTCACCAACCACACCAACCCAGTCTATCTCTTCATTTTCCTCACTACGACAACTACAACTCATGCACTTCACTCAAAACACCATTCTACACCCTTGTCCAAAAACTGGCTGCACCGGCCCGTCTCTGCCATACCACGCCGTCTTACACGGGCCGTTTCTACTTCCCGTCTTCGCATCAGATTGACTGAATTTGCCGCATTATATCAAACGTCCTGAGATTAAAAACCGCATGGACCATGCGATTGGAGAGATCCATGCGGTTGGTGGCGTGCATGTGAGATGGGATCCGTGTGCAACTTGCAGGATATGGCTTGTTTTCATCGGACAGATCCCATTTCATACCAAGACCGGGTATTCCGCTTCTGAATAATGAGTCTCGGTTTGAGTAAGGACCTTGGATACTAGCAAGAACTGCAGTTGACTTTGTGCACCATGTAGAAGATCGTCAGGGGACCTCGATATTGCTTCTCAACTTGGCTGCACCCCGCAGCTTCTCCGTGGTGGAGTAATTCCTGTGCCTCTTGGATTCTCAGTCTAACCCGAGACTGTGCCTCGGGGCAATGGACAAGAATGAATCCAGCAGATAGATATTGGGGTAATAACGGTCCGTGTCACATGGAAATCACTACCTATCCTCTGATCATGTCTACAGTGCATGCAACATGCACGCATCTTCTCCAACTTTCCAAGCGCCGGATTACGGTAACATCACACAATGCGATGCGGCAGCAGGGATATTCGGCTTCCACCTGAGCCCACAGCCGGCCGGAGGACCGGGGGGCCCGCAACGGGACCGGACAACTGCGTTTTTTTTTTCATCTGCGTGTAAGCGCTTGCAACACCTATTTTAATGAGCAGTAGTACACTGGCCACTAATTGCCTGAGTAAGTACAAAGGAACGTACTTTGTTAGATACAGAATTGCTCTTAGCCATTTTCTGAATTCTCCGCATCTCTTTGGGCCGCTCGCTGCCCGATGCCTTCCGGGGTCATATCATCCACTCACGATCAGCGGGGAAACCTCGTGGTGTCGATGGCAGGCTGTAGGTTTGCAAGGTGCTTAACTTTGAGGAAAAAAGGAAACATCATGGCTTGGATATGCAACGCCGGTCCGGGTCCGATATGATCCGACAGGGAGGGCTGGGCATTCAAGCCTGATTCGAGGACATACAGTATGAGGCTTTCTACGTGATCGAGATGAGATGTTAGGGCCAACTTCAAAGATAAATCTAGATATTTCGCTCCCAAGTTTTAGCTATGAACTCTGCTTCGGGAATTCGGGATAAAGTACATTTAGCTTGGACATGGGTTACTTTCCCCACAGGGCCAACACCACTTTCTAGACAGTTCTAACATATCGCGAGCTTCACTTCGACCCCTCTCATTACCAGCTCATCTAGTCTTCATACGTGTTTCCAACAGAACTATAGTAGCATCAGGTGAAAAGAGGCCCCGTCTGCATACAAGCGGACCTATCACCTTGACTACCTTGAAAAGCCGCAACTCAATCGAGGGTGTTCAGTTTCCGGTGGGACTCCATCTTGGATCACAGTCCAGAAGCCCTCAACTCCCGTGCATGCATGCATGATCTGTTACAAAGCCCTACTTGACAAAAGAAACAAGACTCACAGACAGTGCAGTAGTGCGTGAGATTCGGAAGTCTCCCGTGCTGAGCGCCGCGTATGCACCTATAGATCTCATTCTAAAGATAAGCCAAGCACGTTTTCTACGCCTCCCAGTGAAACATGCACGGCACAGCAATCTTGTGAACCACTCACTTCGGGGGTATCTTGACTTGTAACAGTAACAAACACCATTTTCGGGATTCTAATTCCGCCACAGCCGAACGGCCTTGTCTTTACCACCGCTGCCAACCCTCTTTCCATCCGGCGCCCAATCCACCGCGTACACTTCGTCCTGGTGGCCGGGCAGATCCACAGCGAGTTTGTGAGAGGCCATTGACCATACCTTGAGTGTTGTGTCCTTCGATGCTGTGACGAGGAGACGGGAGTCTGCTGAGAAGGCGCATTGGTAGACGGGAGCTACGTGGCCGCGGAGGGTGTTGATGAATTTGCCGTCCCTGTGATTGTTAGTGTGTCAAATGTGAATGGTGTTTGGGTGGCTTACCTTGCACTCCAGATCTTGGTATGGTTATCCCAACCTGCACTGGCAATGAGAGAACCGTCAGGGGAGAAAGTGACATGGTTCACCTGCTTCTGATGGCCCAACATACGCGCAACAGGCTTTGTGCTCTGCGCTGGATCCCAGAGGTACATAGTGAAATCATCACTAGCAGTAACCACCCGCTCAGCGATTCTTCCCTGAAACTTGGCAGCCTTCTCGAACCTCTCCTTAGCCTTACTTCTCTTTCCCTCCTCCGTATCAGGAACAGGTGTATGGTCGTAGAATCCAGTCCTCAGAACAAAATCTGTTGAGAGCGCAAGATGGTTCACCCAGTGGACGTGAGACGACAAGGTGTGCACAAGAGTTCCCTTCTCAGCATTCCATACTCGCACCGTCTTGTCGTGACTGGCGCTGTATACGAGACCCTCGCCTCCCCAGCGCACACAGCTTACACTGCTCTTGTGGCCGGATAGGACATGCTCGGTCTTTCCTGTATTGACAACCCATATCCTGACTGTTGCATCTTTGCTTGCACTCGCTAACCGAGGTGTGCCGTCTCTCCAGAGATGATAAGGCTCCCAGCAGATATTGGTCACCCACTTTGAGTGTCCTGTCCAGGGGTTTCCAACAGCTTTTCCAGTTTCTGGGTCCCAAAGTCGAACAGACTTATCCATGCTTCCAGTAGCGAGACGTGCACCATCGGGGGACCAAGCAACTGCCAACACCCATCCACCATGACCGGAGAGCGTGTACTTGGGTGTTCCGGTATCGGTATCCCATATCCGCGCTGTCTTATCTCCAGAACCTGTCGCTAGTCGATTGCTGTTCTTGGGGCTGAATTGAGCTGCGAGAATTGCTTCGCCATGCCCGGGGATCTTATGGGACATGCGCGTTACAGGCTGAACCTTGAAGACAGCCTGTGGCTCGGCACTAAGTGTGACAGTCGTTTCAAAGGGGTTCTCGATGCCATGGTTACGGAGAAGCTGGAGGAGATCGGTAGGGTATTGGTCCACGATAATATCAGTATCTGGGATGTGAATTCGGAATCGATATGGGAGAAATTCTTCTTTTTCCTGGGAAAGTCAGCAAAGCTCAGCACACAAAAAGATCAGGCGACAAACTCTAGCAAGTAACGTATTCAAAAGAAGCGACAAGTTCTTTTCTGAAGCATCCGCAAGAGGAACCTCAATCACATCTGCCATCTGCTTTCCATCTCCATCCAAGAACCTCGCCTTGAACGAGCCAGCAGGCCCAGAAGCGATCGCCGTAACATCCTGCTGAATCTGAGAGCGCTCAAGCTCTTCTCTCTTCTGCCGTTTCGACGGCGGGGGTACAATTGTCGCCATTTTGGTTTATTTATCTTGATGCTTCACAAAGGCTGGATATTTTCAGAAGCGGGATGGTGGGGCAGATTTTTGGCAAAATCTTTAGAAATTTTGGCGGTGAGGAGCTGCAGTGCTTGAATGGGTGACAAAAAGGATTTGATATAAGCATAGGTGGCTGTTTTACTGAGTTAATTTTGGCATCCATGCCTATAAAAGGTCAATGACTTCTCACTCTCTCTATACGGGCCAGGCCCATTCTTCCTAATCTCTAAGCTGCTAACAATTTTGGCACACCCCCCCGCATAAACCCGTTAACGAACCTCGAGGAGCAACCCCAAGTCTTTTCATTGCTTAGGGTCAAGGTACCGAGTTTCCTTTCCTCCCCTAACCAGTCTATCTTTAAAAAGAAGTTGAACAAAATAACAAAACTACCTACAAGCAAGATCCTTTCTACAATGCTGATCGTTTTACATAGGCTCCTGATCCCAAACGCCGTATTCTCGTTGCTATTGAGTTTGTCCGCCTTGAGAAGTCCGCCCACGCATCCTCTTATTGGCCGGAGCCACGTAATGCTGAAACTGCGGCATGTCCATCGTTGGCACCGCAATTGCGGCCTGCTGAGGGTTCTGCGGGAGGTACAGCTGTGATTGCATTAGGGCTTGGGCCTGAGCTTGAACCTGCGCCTGCGCTTGTGCTTGTGCTTGTGCTTGGGCCTGTGCTTGGGCTTGAACTTGGGCTTGGGTGGTTTGTTGAGGGAGTTGCTGTTGCTGGATGTGCTGATGCATTTGCTGCTGCTGCTGCTGTTGCTGATGGTTCTGCTCCACCACTTGCTGACGACGCTGCTGTCTAGCCCGCTGCTTCTGCGCCGAGGATTGCCTCTTCGCATCCTCGATTTGTCGATGGCGCTTGTCTTGAGCTTCTTGCCTCTTTTGTCGTTGCAGGTCCTCATTCTGGACAGCATAGATGGCTGCAACGCGGAGCTGGAGATGCGATAGCTGCGCAACACGATCCGCATGCGACATCTTGCGGTACTCGCCCTTGAATTGATGGAACGTCTCACCGGTCAGACGAAGAACTGCGTTGGAGACACCTGCGACCTGGATTGCAGCTTGAGTCTCCTGATCGGGTTGTGGCCCTTCGTCTTGCCAAGGCGTGAGGAGCGGCGTCGCAGCCGGATCCAAGCTATGCTCACCTTCCAGGTCGTCCAGTATATTCGTCTCTTCCTCGCTCGCAGCTTCGGGGGTCGGTGGTTCGGGTGTGCCGGGCTCATGGTTATGCTGATCGCACGTAATTGTCAGTACCCATCCCCCCATAGTCTTGCGATGGACCGCCTTTGCTTTCCAAGGACAGTCGGTCTTCTTTGTCGTCGTCTTGTGTTTTGTCGCCATGCATCGATATGGCCTCCCGCCACGATCGCAGACGAGATCGCATCGTACTATGTCGTTCCCCGGGACGTCGGCACCACCCACTTTGCCTCGATGGGATCTAGCCTTGACGATCTTGTAGCCTTCCTTTTCCATGCCATCGCTGAGTTGTTTGAAAAGTTCCTCATAGCTGTTGTAGATACCCGAATGGGGCACTTGGACGGTCTCGAGAATGCCAAACATGTCGCCGCCGGAATCGAGAACGCGATCAACGCGTTTGGAGGTCAACGATGTGTGGATTTGGTGGTTGACCGGTGTCAGCTGTGGCCACGCGTAAGGCAGCGGGGGCGTTGAGGAATTTCCGTGCGGATAAATGTCGGCTGTTTTGGGAATCGTCGCTGGCAGCTCGTGTAACATGAGCTGACGACGCCTTGGGTCCATGACAATTTGCATGCCAAGGGGACAGGATGCAAGAAGACTCAGGGCCTTTATCTCAAGTGATAAAAAGGGTTCAGGCAAGTATAATCTATTTTAGCAGGGCTTCAGACCAGTTCATTCTGGCACCCTGATCTAGCGTCAGAAATGTTTTTCCCCCCCGAGGTTCGTAGTTATTTTGTTAACGTTGGGCATGATTACACTGAGTCCCTAACTCATACGTTACTGACCTCTCTAGGGCTCAGCACTTCGATCCTAAATGACAAAAAGACTTAGGTAACGTCGTATAAGTTTTGGTCAAGTTTAGTATACCTTTTGCTGAGTTTAATTTGACCTGTATCAAGGTCTGAATGTTTTCTTGCTCCCTCTACCTCCCCGAACCTTGATTGAGCCACAACGTGCATTGCATTCGGGGTCCAGACAGTTTCTAAGGCGAATACTATTCAGGTTTCAAAAGTTCACATGTCTGCGCAATCCCCTTAATATATTTCCTGCTTTGTTTTTTTCCCCTCTTCTTGCAACGGAGCCTAAAAAACCTATGATGCTTCGAAAGAAGACGAAATATTTAAATTCAGATGCTCATTCATAGCTTTCTTGGAGATTTGAGTTGGGTGGTGAAGCTTATATGAGAGGGGGGCCAATACCAACTCATACTTGTTAGGTACTCACGATATTTTATTTTGCATTATCTGTAATTGACCGAAAGCTTTATTTCAGTACCTTCGGGTGCATCCGGCACTTCATCGACTTCTGTTGGTGCATCTGTCCCGACTTCTCGGGTCCCGGCTGAGCTCGTTCCAGTTCGTTTGGCAATCAGTTTCCATGAATGAGCCAGGGGTCCGAGTACAATTGATCGCCACGAACCTTCTATTTATCACGATATCCGCTATCTGGTCCCAATCGCTGATACCATTCTATCCAATGACAGGATATCAATTTCTCTGATACGGATAACCTTGATAGGTGAGTGGGCTGGAGTGTCCATTCGGGTCCGGGTAATATTTATCCAGTCTGCCCCGGATTCCAAAGACCCATTACCCCAGATTATCCCTGAACTTCATAATGCTAGCTCCCATCTATCATCACTAGCTTCATTTCCACTTGATAACAAGATATGATCAGCTCATCGTGGAGCGGGGGAAGTGGTCGGGTAACAGTTAACCAGCTTGACATTATCAGGTACAGGGTATGTTGATAAGGGGCTGTTAGAGGAATTGTTATATAAACAGACAAGAGTCTCCCCATCCAAAGACCAATATCCCCGTGATACATACCCAGTATTCTCTTAATTAAATTTCCACTACTTATACAAAATGGTTGACTTCAAACTTTCTCCCGCTCAGCAAGAAGCTAGGCGCCATGCTCAGGACTTTGCCAACACCATCCTCACCAAAGCTCCTGCAGAGTACAACGCCCAGACAGACCAGTTCTCTCGCTTTCAGGCTACCAGGCCCTTCTACAAGGAGGCTGTTCGCCATGGTCTGATCAAGGCTCAAGTTCCCATTCCCCTTGGTGGCACTATGGAGGGCCTTGTTCACGAGAGCATCATCCTCGAAGAGCTCTTTGCAGTGGAGCCAGCTACTTCACTCACCATTGTCGCTACTGCGCTTGGTCTGATGCCCCTGATTCTTAGTGATTCAACTGCCCTGCAGGAGAAGTTCTTGAAGCCCTTCATCTCTGGCGAGGGTGACCCCCTGGCCAGTTTGATGCACTCTGAGCCCGGTGGAACGGCGAATTGGCTGCAGAAGGGCGGACCAGGTCTTCAGACCACAGCTAGAAAGGTCGGAAACGAATGGATCATCAACGGTGAAAAGGTCTGTACACTTGATCCCCAAACACTCAGGTATATACTAACGCGTGTTTTAGCTCTGGCCCTCCAACAGTGGTGGCTGGGACTATAAAGGGGCTGATCTTGCATGCGTTGTTGTCAGAATCTCAGACGACCCATCCAAGCCCCAAGATCCCAACGTTGAACCGGCAACTCAGATTGCTGTCCTCTTAGTAACTAGAGAGACCATCGCCAATAACAAGGCGGAGGCCTATCAGGTCCTGGGCGAACCTGAACTTGCAGGCCAAATCACCGCATCCGGCCCTCACACTCGCTTCACCGAGTTCCGTGTTCCTCACGAGAACCTTCTTTGCACCCCTGGTCTCAAGGCCCAAGGTCTGATCGAGCAAGCCTTTGCCATGTCGGCTGCTCTCGTCGGCGCCATGGCGATAGGAACTGCCCGCGCAGCCTTCGAGGAAGCTCTCGCCTTCGCCAAGTCCGATTCTCGCGGTGGCTCCAAGCCCATCATCGAGCATCAGAGTGTAGCTGACAAGCTCATCGACTGCAAGATTCGCCTCGAGACCAGTCGTTTGCTTGTGTGGAAGGCGGTCGCCACTCTCGAGGATGAGACTCTTGAATGGAAAGTCAAGCTTGAGATGGCTATGCAGACCAAGATTTATACTACCGATGTTGCGGTCGAGTGTGTTATTGATGCTATGAAGGCGGTTGGTATGAAGGCTTATGCAAAGGACATGTCTTTCCCGAGATTGTTGAATGACGTTATGTGTTATCCTTTGTTTGATGGAGGAAATGTCGGTCTGAGACGACGACAGATGCAGCGTGTTATGGCTTTGGAGGATTATGAGCCTTGGGCTGCTACTTATGGACCTTCCAAGATTGATAAGTCTCGTTTGTAGTGGTAATCAATGCATAGTCATAAGTAAGAATCAGAATGCAACTTTAATAAGGACCTTTCCCCTAAGAAAGCAATCGCAGGCTTGTTCAACTGTGTTTGCCACGGCGTGAATAGAGAAAACCCACCATAGATGCCAGTCACGATGGATGAAGAATCATAGTCTTTGTCGAGTTGCCCAGGACAATCTGCTCGGCTAGCAACAAAACATCATTGACCAGGACAGGCATAGACTTTAGTAGAGATGTCAGATATACTCCAGAATATTGACAATCATCTCCTCACACGAATCTCCGGTAAAGCCTTAATCCGGGGAATTAACAGCTAATTTTCCCCGTCAGCGGCGATGTCATGTGTCCAAAGCCACTCACCACACATGAGGAAGGCTGTCTCATATGCTATGCAAGAATCGTTGATGGAGATTTAAGAGTAATCGGCCAGCAGCCTTTGGGATTGGTGATTGTACTGTTATAAAGCCCAAAGCATTCGCCACGATATACCTCTAAATGGTATAACGCTCACATTCGTATGTGCATCGGGAGCTCCTTATGCCTTCCAATCTAGCTCACAAGGGTAGTTCTCATAGAGTGGTCCCCAGCTCATGCTCTTATACACATTGCATATGAAGCTCAATACGAAGCCCAACGTGAGTAACCAATATGAAACCCCTGATATTTCGTTCTGAACTCCAACAGAGACTCCGCGATGCGTGTCCCTGTCATGTCTATCAGCAGTCAGAAATTGTGATTGCCTGTGCAGGGTAAGTAATTCTTGGTTAATGATGCATCTTGACTCAAAGAACTCATTTACTGCCGTACCTAGTCCAACGACGAAACTCCTTTGCTTACGACTACAATTGGGATGTCATTTATAATGGACCAAATAACTGAATTTATTGGCTAAGAATAAATGCCTTTTGTCTTTGTCAGGATGGCAAATCGATCGATACCTCTTACTTTTGAGTTCAGAGAGACAAACAACGTTCAACGATGGTCCCCATCGACATGTTGTGCTTGAACTCCTTCATCCAACCCACGCTGCTAAATTCAATCCTATAGAGCCAGTATATGACAAGAGCAGCAGCCAAGAAGCCCCGGCATGTATTTCTTCCTGAGTGACGGGACTTGCAGGCTGAATCAGTGTCACTAGCTTCAGCCTCCTTTGTCAGTGCAGAGCCCTGTCGCCAGGCTCGGGACACCGTTGTCTAAACTCTCTTCTACAAATATCTCGATTGCATTTCAAAAACTTTGAAACTACACCAAGCGCCCGAAGAACTAGAGCATCACAATGGGCGGCGGTCAATCTCGACTTGAAGAGGTGGACGGCGTCCCCTATCTAGTCCATCCACAGTGTCTCGTACGTTGAGAAGAATCCCAAAACTCAAATCAGGCTAACACATCTATAGGCCAAGGTTGTAGATTCTGCTAACGTATCTCAAAAACTCTCTACTGTCGTTCCTGTTGTCCTTCTTCAAGTTGGTTGCGACTGTATATCCTCAGTGGACGATGCCTTGCAACTCGTCAATCGCTTTGCTGATGTTGACGATGTCTACTCTCCATCGTTCAGATCTATCGCTGTTCTCTGCTCCAGAACCGGAAAAGGGTTCTTCGGGATACTCAATCGTTTCAAAGCTTCTGATCGCTTCTCTGGCGTTTTCCACTCGGTCCCAGGCTCCAGAGAGCCATCTTCCACCCAGTCCATACTTCCTCCGTGATGGTGGAATCCATCAAGCTTATCGCTTATACGAGGACACCCTGGATAGTTTCATCTTCGGAGTGATTCCGCTTGATGCTTTGAACCCGGAAGAGTGCGACACCATTTACACTACTTCAATCTTCACACCATGCTAACCTGAGACCTTAGGTATGTTCCCCTGGATCTGCTCAGCCCAAATGGGCTGTGGAAAAGAATCGCGGTCCCGAGTCGTCTCTGCACTGTCCGAACCTCCGAAACACCTCTTGCTGGTGCGCGTATGGGCATCAAAGATATCTTCCGTCTCAAAGGTACTCAAACAACCATGATGAGTCGGCCGTGGATCGAGCTTCACGATCCAGATGGACAAAGCGCCGACTACACCATGAAACTCATTAAGTTGGGCGCTGTGATCGTGGGTAAAACTAAGATGACCTCTTTCGCATCTCCCGAAGAACCGACAGACCAGTGGGTTGACTTCCATTGCCCCGTCAATCCTCGTGGAGATGGCTATCAGAGCCCATCGAGCAGCTCAACAGGAGCTGCTACCTCTCTAGCGGGCTATGACTGGCTGGACTTCTCCATTGCGGGAGACTCTGCTGGCAGTGTCAGGGCACCAGCGCCTTGCAACGGCTTGTTCTCGCTTCGACCTAGCTTCGGCTCTACATCCATGAATGGAATACCAGTCAACTCACCGTATGAATAATCTGTGCTGCAAGTGAGAACTGAACTAATCGATGAGCAGTGCCTTTGATACTGTTGGTCAATTTGGTCGCAGTTTAGATGATCTTCAATTTATTGTGTCGCACACCTTCGAGAACATTCACCAGAACTTCTCCGAATTCCCGTCCAGGATACTCTATCCTAAAGAATTCTACCCCTTGGCCAACGCAGAGCAACAGGCTATGACAGAGGAGTTTGTCAAAACACTCGAAGACTTTCTGGGTGTGCTACGACTACTATCATGGATTTGACGGATTCCGTGACGAGTATAGCGCCAAGTTTGGCAAGAACCCGTTCGTCAGCTCAGTCGTGCGATTCCGATGGTCAGTATGTCCTCAATCGTTCTGAATAATTTTTGACAAATAGCATAGGGATCTTGGAAAAGATGTCACCCTCCAGGAATACGAGGTATACGTGAAACAACTCGAGGTTTTCAGAAATTGGTTCACAGAGAACTTCATGGGCCCGGATTCGAAGACTCTTTCCAACGCCATCCTCATCATGCCCTACGGAGAACCCCATCCAGAGTACCGTGATGAGGCGAGCCCGCCTGCTGGGACCTTCCCTACCATCGCAGAGAAGTTTATCTCGCCTATTCTACTTGCGCCTCAACTCGTACTGCCATTTGCTCAGATGTCGTACCTCTCAAAGGTCAGCGGAAGACCCGAGATGCGGCCCATTGCTAGCACTATGATAGGAGCAAAGGGGAGCGATCTCATGCTGATCAAACTTGCCACTGAGGCTTTCAAAAAGGCCGGGTGGCCTACAAGCATTCAGACGGGTCGTTATATGTATCCTGTTGCTGATAATGCGAGGAATGCTGGTTCAGTGCCCGGCGACAGTCTGGCGGCGTACGAGACAAGACAGAGAGCTGTTCAAGAACTTCAGAAAGCGTTCGAAAACAGTATTGGTGGTTTGGTTTGTAATGCCATGTAACATATACCGACTCGAAAGGCTAAGAGAAATGTATGGGAATTGCAGGCTGCAGCTAAAGAAAACTAGTCTAGGGCGGCCGCTATCCTTCTACTCTCCTCTTATTTCTTTCTTTTCTTTGACTCCCTGACTTATGGGATTATCATATGGAGCGCGCTTTGCGTTTGTTCTTATCAGGCTGCCTGAGATTAAGAGGGGATTAGGTTATGGCCCGCAGGACTTCTTCAGACGGGTATCAGGACAGCTCAGTTGTGACGCCATATTACTTCTTCCCACACATGGCAATAAATACTCCTTGCTCTCTAGGTTCTATGTAGAAGCTGAAAAACTCTATTTGGCCCTTCTGAGTGTTTGGAAGACCTTGTTTGATATCTTCCCCAGCTAGCCCCATGTCGTGGTCTAAAACATGGTGGCAGATGTTGCTACCAAGGTTACTACGGCTACCGCCGCGAATACATAGAACGGAAGAGTTTTGTTGCCCTCCAGTTATTTTATGTTCATCCCAAACGCCGAGGTAGCGAATGACAAGGGAACAAAGAACGCCGCCAGCTTCGTTAGCCTTGCCCCCTCCTCCGCTTGTGCAATGCTGCGATCCCCACAAAGAAGCTGTGAATAGCTCACTAGAAATAACATTGCCGACTCACAGTCCTGTCTCATGACAATACACTTTTGCCGTAAAGCCTCATGGTCAGTTCGTAATTGACTCTGCACGGCCTGCTTCCTTATTGCAGCGCTCGTTCCAGGTCGAGTTCGGGGCCAGGTACTACAACCACCTTGAGCTATCCACTGCAAGTTTCCGGCGAGAGCGGCCTCGACACGGTGGATTATCCTAACGCAGTTTCGAAGTCGCTCAAGCTTGATGTCAAGAAGATCTACTTCCATGCTGTGGCCCTCATTTATGCTCACTGATAGATAGTTGAGGAGTTGCATGAAAGAGAGCGCGGATGTATTAAAAAGGCTGGCCAGTAGGAAGAACGGATCTTCGGACAGAAGTTGCATATCTGCCTCATCATGGACCACAATGTTTCGCGATGGATGCAGCTGGCTGGAAGCTGGTGATAGGTGAAAGGCATTCCTTCCTCTTTCATGGCAGTCGGAAGAGACGTTCCTATTATTCATACTGTTCTCGCTGATATGACTGTTCCGATCGCAGGATTCGGCCATAATGGGCTTGTTATACGGAACTATCGGAACAGTGCCTACCGGCGTTCCGCCTTGTAGAGAGGTGGCGTAGTTGTGGTAGCTAGTTCAGGGGAGGCGAGCATCCCACAGGACCTAGCCGGTATGATATGTACTTCTTCAACTGACAGATTCCATTCGGATTGGAACAGTATACCTCTTGTATGACTATAGATACTTATTGGATGCCTAAGGAAGATGAAAGAATTAAACAAAAATGCTCCTGCTCACGTACCTAAGGTATGTAGGTGGACAGGCACTCTGTGCCTCGTTCCTGGTCTAAAGAAACTGTCGGGAAATTTACAGCTTACATTGTCACACCTGACTACTATTTCATACTGATTTCATGCTTCGGTAACTTGGCCAGACAAGGCCTTTTACATCTCAAGTTGAGACAGTACCCCAAACGCTCGTGCTTAGGGCCGGGTTCCAGTGGAAAATATTTCTGGCTGCCTAGCTCTCTTTTATTGTTAAATTACTACTAATTTGGTAAATATGGAGCGAGACGATGAACCTCTACTCGGGTAACGACCCTCCACCGCCGCCGATCGCCTCATCACCCAGAGACCGCAGCTTGTTCCAGATAGTTGGTCAGGCTTCTCTTCAAGCTTCAAGTACTGTATTGGGCTTGAGTTACTATGTGAGCTATTAATGATGATTCTGACCGTGTCTATGGTATCTGCCCTGGAATACGCTCCTTGCGTCCGGCATTACCACGACGAAATTCCCACATCAGAACTCTGCAAGGTTCCTTCAATCCAGCGAAGCTTGGCCGAGATCCGAGGCTGGGCAGCATCCTTTGAGACATTTTCGGGTAAGTAACCTGATTTGCATAAATACATTTGACACTGAGGTTACTGGCAGCCATCATTGTCGCGTTGCCCATTGGGCGCATTGCTGATCACCGAGGTCAACGCGGCGTGTTTATGGTTGTTGTGGCGGGCATCTTGATGAATCTCACTTGGACTCTAGTCGTTCGTAAGCCTTCAACTGTAAGCATACAATATCATGGGGCTAACAGTATAATAGTCACTAATCTTGTACTACCCATTAAGCTGGTGTGGGCCTCTTCTCTCTTCCTCCTCGTGGGAGGAGGAAGGTACGCTGCTGAAATGTTACTTGCTGCGATGATTGCAAAAGCATGAACCGAGGAAACCAGGTAATATTCAGCCTTGAGTGACCTGAGGGTAGAGCTTACGTTTACAGGACTCGGGGCCTATACTACTTCTACTCGTGTTTCATTTTTAGCGAGTTGGTAGGACCGCCAGTGGCATCTGTTGCTGCTGATATTTCACCATGGCTGCCCTTCTTCATCAGCTATGTCTTACTATTGTTGAACTTTCCGCTCCTTTTGACCATGCCAAAAGATTATATAGTCCCACCCACGGCGACCATTGACTCGACTGAAGACCCGCCAAGGTCGTACGAACATGACCACAGGATTCTGCGGGCAGTTGTCTATGCCTCTTATAATCAGGTCCATCTTCTCCGCTTCATGTTCTCGAGTCGGAATATGTGCCTGGCAGCAGTAGTGTTTCTTATCAGCACCTTTCGAGGCATCTCACTCCGCGCGTTAGTACAGTATGCATCCTCTCGTTTTGATTGGAAGCTTTCGAGGGCAAGTTTGGCAGTTCGCGAAATGTGCACATAAATTGATAAGCGAACCAGACAAACGCTCTCATTAGCGAAGTCGCTCTTGTCAACTTGGGATTATTCTTTTTCATCATGCCTGCTCTGCTGCGGATCGTTAGCAAGTACCTGAAGCCCATACCTCAGGTCTTGAATCTTGGAATTGTAAGAGCCAGCTTGTTGCTCCTCCTCCTGGGGTCACTCTTGCTCGCATTTGCCAAAAACTCAGCGTTCCTGATTGCGGGTGAGTTGTATTACATTCGAGGCTCTCTAATTCTTTTGATGTGACGGATTCCATATAGCAACGATGATCTACGGTCTCGGATTTGGTGCCCGCTCGACACTCTTATCACTCGTCACCTCGTGGATTGACCCCAAACAAGCCGGTACCCTTTTCAGCGCCGTGTTTCTCGTCGAACAGATTGGGATGTTAGGGGGGGGGGAACCACTGGCACAGAATGTGCTTGGGATCTCACTCGGGTTGCAAGATCCTTGGAAAGGCTTGCCATTCATCTGCACTGCGGTAAGCCCTCAGGTTCTAAAGAAAGTATGACTTTTTGACAAAAGCCAAGGTTTTCTATTTCATCAGCATAGTTTGCGTCTTCTTGATCTAAGTAGAGCGCGAGTAGGAACCTGCAACTTTGCAGTTGTTGATGTGACGGAGAAGATCTTGTTCATAAGTTCTTGAGTTGCAAGTCGCTTCAGGTGACTTTGATCAAAGGTCGGCGAAATGTCTTACCACGGATACTTTTATTGTCTGACTCACTTGAAAGAACATCGCCAACAACCGCAGGGGCGCTTAGCAGATCCTAACTCTGATTTAAGCAAAGCTTCTGGGCTTTTACATGACATTTTATGCTATCTGCTCCATTACTGAAGGAATATTAGTCTTGACCTATTTTTCATATAATATGTTATCATTTTCGAGGATTATACGCCTTTGAACTTTTCTGTAGGCTTCTTAGCTAAACAACTCTTAAAGACAACAACTCTTTCATCCACTCACGATTTCTTGTCACTTTAGATGAGCACTTCAATTGCCTCGTAGGAGTTGACTAGCACTATTGACAGCAGATGGAGATGTGTTGGAGTGCATAGATGGCATACCTGAATAAATAATCGCATGCGGCTGCTCTACATCTGACTTGATGGTGCTTTCCATAGCTGCTCCTTCCAACACTCACTCTGGGTCTTGAGGTTCCTCACCACCAACGCAGGAAGGTGCTGCCAGCTCTTTGCAACACATTCCACCAAATCATTTTGCCAATTTCATTCTGAATCTCAAAATTATCACCGCCCTTATCTATCACAACCTAGATAATACCCTCTATTCACCACAGTGGATCGATCGCAACATGGATGTGAATATAGAGCTATTCCGCTCCATGCCATCTAGAACCGCTAGTCGCTCGTCCTCAAGTTACTTCCAGAGCAGCGATAGCCAGGCACATCTCGACAACACTGCAGTCCGGAACTCCTTGGCCCCCAGGCGACCGCAGACCAGCCTAAGCGAATACTCTGGATACGATCACTCAGGGAATAGCACAAGACCTAACATCTCAAGGCCTTCTACTGTACGCCCTGGATCGAGGCCTGGCACAGCATCTGGAAGGAAGTCTCGTAACGGAACTGCCTCTTCCATCCTCGGGCTTAGCGAAGCGCAGACCATTGTATGCGCCGTGAGCGAGGCTCGGGGAGTTTCCCCTGCAGTAGGTATCGCATTCGTCAATGTTTCTCTCGGGGAGGCTGTCATAAGTCAAATATGTGACAACCAATCGTATGTCAAGACAATTCACAAGATCCAGCTGTCTGCACCCTCACGCATTCTCTTCATGACTACTGCCTGTCCCCCAAACAACCCTAGCTCCCTCTTTTCTCTTGTCCAAGACCTCATTCCTGACGTCCAAATCGACGCATTGGAAAGGTCAGCATGGTCGGAGACAGAAGGCCTGGAGTATATCCACAACCTAGCTTTCAAGGATGACATAGAGCCTTTGAAGGTGGCTACGCAGGGCAAGTTCTATGCCATTTGTTCTCTTGCCGCTGTAAGTGAAATCACCCGGGGCCTTCAATGAAGGCACTAACTCGGAACAGGCAATGAAGTATATCCAGCAACACTTCTCAATCAACTTCGTGCCTCACTCGCTCCGCATCCTATACCGACCTTCAGAAGATACCATGATGATTGACATTTCGGCTATTCAATCGCTCGAGATCATGCAGAACATACGAAACTCAAAGTCTAAAGATTCGCTCTTCGGCCTGTTGAACCATACATGCACCCCGATGGGTTCAAGGATGCTTCGTAGCAATATCCTGCAGCCACCCACTCGCCCAGATCTCTTCATCACACCCCGGTATGATGCGCTGGACGAGTTGACCACTAATGAAGAAATGTTCTTGGAGATTCGCAAAGGCAAGGTTTGCAGCGATAACATGGAATATCGCTAACTCGAGCAGCCCTCAAGCTCTTTCATGACACGGAAAAGCTCCTGACCAAGGCAAGCTTACCACCTCATTGATGGATATTCCACTGACTCCCATAGTTGATCATTGTTCCCACCAATGCCGATGTCCAACAAGTAGAAGAACAGATCAACCAGGTCCTCATGATCAAAAGCTTTTTAGAGTCAATCCCCGAACTTCACACGGCGTTGGGTCCTGCCAACAGCGTCTTACTAACTAAAGTCCGAGAGCTGTGTCGCCCTCAAATCACAAGCCACAGTCTCAATACGATCCGACTGACCATTGAGGCGGATGTTACTTACATGAAGTCTGCGCTAGATCTTCGAAATCAGAGAACCTTTGCTGTCAAAGCAGGCATCAACGGAATGCTTGATGTTGCTCGCCAGACATACAAAGAGCTCACAGAAGATATCCACCAGCACATCGATGCTCTGAATGGTACGAAACATTCTTTGGCGCAATACGTCACTAATAAGATCTAGAGGCACACGGGCTTGATGCTAATCTTCGATACGATAATGGGCGCAAGTATTGGCTTAGGCTGCGAGCGGCAGACTTCGATGACCGTCCCCTCCCGGATCTGTTGATCAATGTGGTGCGAAAGAAGGACAAGATTGAATGCCAGACACTTGACTTGGTCAAGCTGAATCTGAGGTTATCAGATACCTCCAATGAGGTTGTCATTCGAAGCGACAAGGTTATACAAGACTTGCTGAAAGAACTACGTTCTGATGTCCCACACTTATTCCGCGTCTGCGAATCGGTTGCGCTTGTCGACATGATCACTTCCTTCGCGCAGCTTGCAACCACCCGGGACTACGTGAAGCCAGATCTCAGCACGACGCTCGCATTGAAAGCAGCGAGACACCCTGTCCTCGATAAAGTGAGTGCAAGAAGCCGCTACTGATACACGCTGACTGACTGATATAGACTATGAACGGCACCTTTGTGCCCAATGACTACTACTCCACAGAGCAATATTGCTTCCACATCGTGACGGGCTGTAATATGAGTGGTAAAAGCACATACATACGGGCGGTCGCATTGCTTCAGATCATGGCGCAAATCGGATCGTTTGTGCCTGCCGAGTATGCTGCTTTCCCCATCATCCACAGTATCTTTGCGCGAGTTTCGCTTGATGACAACATCGAGAGTAACCTTTCGACCTTTTCTGTTGAAATGCGAGAAATGTCTTTCATCCTGAGGAACATTGACGACAAGAGCCTGGCCGTGATCGATGAACTGGGGAGGGCCACGAGTAACCGAGATGGTCTGGCAATTGCGATTGCAATGTCTGAAGCCTTGATTCTAAGCAAGGCATCTATCTGGTTTGCGACACACTACGTTGATCTGACAAAGGTTCTCGCGGATCGTCCAGGCATTCTCAACCTTCACCTAGCTGCCACTACCTCGACAACTGAGGATGGATTGCCTCATATTACGATGCTTTACAAGGCGACTTCTGGTGCTATACGAGGTGAAGAACACTATGGCATAAATTTGGCACGTGCTATCGGGCTTCCTCAGTCCTTTATTGACAAAGCCGAAGAGGTGGCCAAGGACATCAGGCAAAAACGAGAAACGACCAAGCGTAGCTCAGAGTCAACTAGACTTGTAGCCCGCCGAAAGCTCATTCTTAACCTTCAGGATGCATTGAGACAGGCCAAGGATTCTGGAAGCGAGGAGGCCCTTCCCGGTTATCTGCAGCGTTTACAAGAAGACTTTGTTGCCCGAATGGAGGAAGTTGACAACATGTAGTTGGGAAGCATTATTTGGCCACCGATCTGGGGCGTATATGAATGGTCAGTCATGCTGTACTCGTTGTGAGATGTTCTATGTTTATTATGTTCATATCGTTGAAGCTGTTTATACACCTGGGCGTTTGTAATCTAATTCTCGGACACGCTTCCAGACCTCTCTCACTGCTCGTTCTTGTGTCTGTCGTCCTGTTTCGATTTCTGACGGGCCGGCGGGGCTATCAAGTGTTAGTAAATGAGCCTTCAAGCTTCAGTTGATATGTTCATACCGTATGGCTAGATACAATCGGCCTCCAAGATGTGCCCTTGTAATGTCGGCAGTCTCTGGGTCGCTGGGAGGATTGGCTGTTGTCACAAGACCACCAGCCTCTTCTAGAATCGCGAAACCGGCCGCGACGTCCCTATTCAAGTTAGCATCTCTGTTGTGCTGTAAAGTAACGCGTGAGGTTGCGTACCATTCCCAGCATCCACCCTCCCACCAGATATCGAAAGATCCCATAGCAGTGTAAGCAAGATCCAATGTCGCACTGCCCAAGCTTCGCACGCCATGAACCATACCACCCTTGCCTCCCCTACCACTTCTCTCCGAGGCCATGTTTACGAAAGACTCAATCTTTCGCGACATGTTGCCATCTGGAATATCGCGACGGTCCTTGCCCCATTCACAGGAAAACGTACAACCGCTAGGCGCATTAGCAGGCATCGGAGGGATCGGGTTTCGAATCAACGGTAGTCGCTGTGTCTCATTGAGCCATGCGCCTCGTCCTGTGCACGACGAGAAGAATTGGCGAAGGAATGGCGCGTTGATGACACCAATGACTGGAACACCCTTGACGACTAGAGCGATCGATACGCAGAACATGGGAAAGAGATGTGTAAAGTTGACGGTGCCATCGAGAGGATCAACTACCCATGTTGGTTTGTCTTCAACGAGGTATGTTCGCGAAGCGCCAGCAGAGTAGGACTCTTCTCCGAGGAATCTGCTATGGTTAGTGGCGGTCATGATAAGACGAGGGGTAAGACGCACCCATGATCAGGATATTTACTGAGAACAGTTGTGCGGATAAAGTTCTCAACATCTAAACAGTCAGTACTATACCATGGACATGAGGATACAAGAAGGGAATACCATTGTCTGTCTTTGTCACGATATCTACCGAGTTCTCTTTCTCAACATACGAAACCGCACTCGAAGACTGTCCACTCCCATCGATGCGGCGCTGAGCAGCGGCCATGAGCATGTCACCGGCATCTTTGCCGAGCTGCACGGCAAAAGCGTAAATGTCGTCCAACTCGTGCTGCTCCATTATTATTATTATTTTTGAGTGTGGAAACTAATTTTGTTTTTCCAGAAGACGCAGTAGAGAGAAAAAGGATAAAGTCCACGGCAGCTGTTTTGTTGTAGTGAATGCCGTATGAAACCGTAGCTTGCGTGTTTTCCGCGGTAACGGATTATGATGCGCTGTGGGGAGGGGGATTGGTAGTGGGGGGAGGAGGGGTAGAGGGGGATGAAGGCTTAACCGCGGGGCGGGGGATGCCGAGAGTTTGGGGATGGGGGATGGGGGATGAATGGGAAAAGCTGGGGAATTGGCGGAGTTTTACTTTTGCGAGGGATCATTGATAAGTGACTTGAGGAGAGATACTCAGTAAACAACAAAATAATCAACTGATATTGATATTCATACACAATCCATCATGTCTCGTCGTCTCCTCCTCATCAACGGCCCAAACCTCAATCTCCTCGGCACACGCGAGCCACACATCTACGGCTCAACCACGCTCGCCGACGTCGAGTCCTCCGCCTCAGCCCAAGCATCATCCCTCTCATCCAGCCTAGAGTCCTTCCAAGCCAACAGCGAAGGCGCCATCGTCGACCGAATCCACGAGGCGCGAGGAAACGTCGATGCCATCATCATCAACGCGGGCGCTTACACACATACCAGCGTGGCGATAAGGGACGCACTGGTGGGAGTAAATATCCCGTTTGTGGAGGTGCACATCACGAATGTTCATGCGAGGGAGGCCTTTAGACATCATAGTTATCTGTGTGATAAGGCAGAGGCGGTGATTTGTGGGCTGGGGGTGTTTGGGTATAGTGCTGCGATTGAGTATGCTGTTAAACACTTGAAGTTGAGGACGAAGCTATAGGTGTTGGCACTGAATTAAAAGAGTTTGTAGAAATTGAACGGTTGAAAGTGTTTGTTTACAGTCCACACATCATCAACGGATTAAGTGACTGTGGAGTTGTGATGGAGTGTTCACTGAGCAATTCAAGACAGCAGATGATAGTAACAATGCATTCTGGTGGTATTATGAACAATGCAACAACAAAACAGATATTATCTACAACATGGCCTGCAGCCTGGGCTGAACATCATCCGCCGTTCTCAACCCCAGCTCAACCTTCATCTTCTCCCACGACTCAGCCGCCCTCTTGGCCGTCTCCTCCGGCACAATCTGATCCCTATCACAAAACCTCCTATTAAACACTTCAAAGCTCAACCACCCCTCAAACCCCAACCCTTGCACAACAGCTCTCAGTAATTGCTTACACGGGAGATACGCATTATACGAACTCTCCCCGTAGAACAACCTCGCGTTCCTCGACCAGCTCATCCGTGACGGCTGCTCCGCGTTGTAAAACGGATGGCTCTCGTTCAGAGGAGAACTGAGTTTCTCGCCGTCAGCCACTTGCACTAGAAAGACTTTGCTGACGTCGATGTCTGTGAGGATACGCTTGATGGACTCTTTGGTGACGGTGTCGCAGTCCTTTGTCTTGCCGCCTACGGCTGCAGGGTCGGCATAGATTCGACCGAGGATGTTATAACTATCCAGGCAGATACCGAAATTCTCACGGTCAACGCGCTGGATTATATCCCAACTCTGCTCCCACTTGTTGATCCTCGTTCCCCAACATAACGCCTCAAAAGCAAACTTGATCTGCGGCTGTTGCTCCAGCCCCATATCAGCAGCCACCGTGAAATCAGCGGCTATAACATCCATATCATCTGTAAGTTGCTCCTCTGGCAAGAAGCTACTAGGGAACAAGATAAGATCTGTTTCCAATGCGTGACATAGCTCAAACCATAGCTTGAGTTGTTCAAATTGTTGTGCTTGTGCTTGACGGTCGATGAGGCCGCCAAAGTGCATGAAGGGCTGGAGACAGATGATGGTGAGGGAGCGGGCGGCGCAGAGGTCGCGGATTGTGCGGGCGGCGGTGATTTGGTTAGAGGGTGTGTCGCCGCCTGGGAGGGATTTGGCGAGGTCGACGAGGTCTTCGTAGAAGACTTCTATGCCTTGGAAGCCGTATTTTGCGGCCATGTCGAGTTTGTGGGGGAGGGAGTGGCCTGCGAAACAACGGCCTAGGGACATTGTGCATATGCTTGGTTTGTGAGCCATGGCTGCGGTATCAGACAATCGTATACTGAAGTCGCTAATGTGATGTAGTGGATGGGTATAAGTGGTAGTATAGTATGGTGAATGACACTCGATGATAGAAGGCTTATATGAACAGCGATGGATACAATAACGAGATAACTAGAGAAACAAAGCACCGCTGATGCTGTGGCAACTTGATATAGAATCTACAGAGCGGAGAATGCCCCTGATCAAGACTCGATGATAAAGCAATCATTCATCCAATACCACCCCCGTTTTCCCATCTCGATCTTACCTTATCCATCGTCATATCAAAAAAAGCCGTCACGAGGCGGTACCAGCCGAGCCATGCTAATCGTTTAAGAGGAGATACCCATTCGCAAGAAAATGATAAGGCAATTTCCACGGTCGCTACCGCACACAGTCTTACATCACGGGGGGGATGAAGGTGATGTTTATCCATTACCCGGGGCCGAGGTGGCTAAGTCTTTATCCGACGGTGGAGGTCCAGACCCGGTAATTTCTTGCATTGCAACCCCAGCTTTAGTGGATAAACCCTCTGAGGCGGAGGTCTCGGCGGGGGGGCAATGAGAAGCGAGGATCTGGGGTTTTTTTCCATTGCGTTCTCTGCTACTGGACGGTTTATTACTTGAATAGATCTATCGTCGCTACTTTCCAGGATCATTCCCTCAATCAGGCCACTTTCTTGTCTCTTGTCTCTTGCACTATCTATCTATCTATCATGTCTGTCCAGCAAATCTCCTCTGAGCAAGGCTCCGTCTCTGGAGACTCTCTCCAATCGCACCAGGTCTCACAGCTCCAACGCCACGGGTACCTGTTTGGCAAGAAATTGACTGCTTCGCTGTCGCCGTTTCTTCATAATGTTATTTATCAAGATTTGGGCTTGAAGTGGGGTCAGGTTAGACTTGATTCAGCTGATATTCCTGGCTTTTTGGAGTTGGCGCAACATCCCGACTTTTACGGTACGTTCCATTCACCCATTCACTCACTCAATTGAGTAACTGACGATGAACAGGCGCCTCAGTTACCATGCCTAACAAAGTCGCCATCATCCCTTACCTAGATGAACTCACAGAAGAATGCCGCGACGTCGGCGCCTGCAACACCCTCTTCATCCGTGAGCGCGACGGCCGCCGTATCTTCTGCGGCGCAAACACAGACGTCATCGGCATCCGCGACTCATTCTACCAAAACATCGACAACCCCGACGCTGTCTTCCACAACAAGCCCGCCCTCGTAGTCGGCGGTGGCGGCGCCGCTAGAAGTGCTATCTATGCGCTGCGCAAGTGGATGAAGGTCAAGACGATTTACCTCGTCAACCGCGACGAGGCAGAGGTCACCGCCGTGATCGCCGACTGTGCTGAGCGCGGCTATGGCGAGGGTTTACTACACGTCAAGGATGTAGCCCAGGCACAAGGTCTCGAAGCACCCGGTGCTATCGTAGCGTGCGTACCAGACTTTGAGCCCGAGACAGAAGAGGAGATTCGCGCGCGCGCGGTGACAGAGACGTTTTTGGATAAGGAGCAGAAGGGCGCTATTCTGGAGATGTGCTACAACCCCACGCCTTTTACGAGATTGGGCGGTATTGCAGAGGATAAAGGGTGGAAGGTTATTCTGGGAACGGAGGCGTTGATTTATCAGGGCTTGGAGCAGGACAAGTACTGGACTGGAAAGCAGTTGGAGGAAATGCCGATTGAAAAGGTGCATGTTGCTATTGCGGAGAAGGTTGCACAGAGGGCGGAGGCGAAGCTGTGAGGGAGGGTTTGTGTTTTATTGGGCATAGATAAATAGCGTGCATTACATTATTGGCGTTTTGTTAGATGAATGATTGGACTTTTTGTTACTTCATTGCCTTTGTTGCTGTTGGTTGACGATAATGTGATGCTTCTTTAGGTACCCTAAACTTACCTAAATTTATAAATCTTTACCTAAATATAAGCTTTTAGCTGGTCAAAGGCATCATTACTTTATCCAATCATTGCAACAACTGGCCAGGCAGCAAACATATAGACTTTTATTTTCCTCTGTGCCTATGGAAATAAAGAGAATGCCAAGTTGAAGATTCGGCTACCTGATCACCTACCGTGGGTGAAACTTCACCTCGACATGTTCCTCTCAAGATACACACGCAACAAGGCACAAGAAACCAATAATCTACACGGCTTATAGTCTCTCCACAAAAGTCAACACAATGGCTGAATCTTCAAAGCCACGGCCTGTCTTCATCTACGGCACCCTCCGCGCCCGCCCTCTCCTAGCATGGGCTCTAACCGGCGACGCCGCAAACACAGAACTCATCTCAGCCCTCTCCCGTCCAGCCAAAGTACACGGTTATGCACGCTACACAGTGCGCTCACGAGATTATCCCGCCGTTGTAAAGAAAGACGGGCACGAAGTAGATGGTGACCTACTTGTCCTGGAGACCAAGTCTATGCGCAAGAAGCTCGATGACTTTGAGGGCGAAACTTATACTCCTACGAGCGTCGATGTGGTGCTGGATGATGGCAGCGTTGTGGAGGCGGATATGTATGTTTGGGCTGGAGATCAAGATGCGCTGACTGATGAGCCCTGGGATTTGGATATTTTTGTGAAAGACAGGTTGGAGGATTGGGTTGGTCTTTATGAGGGCATGGAGATGGTTGGCGAGGATGAAGATTGACAAGATCTATTGACGTCTAACTATGAGCTTGACTCGTATCTACTCCTCGCCCTAATCCTCTCCCCATAAACAAAGAAACACCACGGTATAGGCGCCATCAAAAACGTGATACCCGCCAAAAGCGTGGTCGCCCATCCCGCGCCAAGCTTCTCAAACATCTGCAGCGCAAACATCGGAAAAGCAAAGCTCAACGAATATCTACTCAGCATCATAGCACCCGATGCCGATGCTCCATACAAAGGACCGTAAGCATCGAGCATAAAGAGATTTACACCAGCATAAATCAGAAGACAAGCCAGCATCGTCATGCCCTGGAAGAAGATGGGGAGAATCCAGTGCAAGCGGAATTCAGCTGTCCACCCTGCTATGAGGAGACTAGCGGGGAGGAGAAAACTCCCGATCATGGAGGAGATGAGGCGATGCTCTGGGGGAAAGGGTTCGCTTGCATCGTGGGTTTGAGTCCAGTGGATAAGGCGCTTTTGATAGTATGAAAAGTCGATTAGGACAAAGGGAGCGCAGGCCAAGAGGGTGCCGAGAGTTATACCCAGATATGAGAGGGACTCGCCGGTTGCGCTGAAATTATAGTAATGTCTGAAGATCCAGGGGACGGATATGATGAATGTGTACAATAGTCCAAAGATGAAGCCGTTGTAGAGACTGACCAGAGTGACGATTGGTTCAGTAAACAGCATATGAAGAGGTCGAAGGATGAGAACCGTAAAGAAATGTCGGACCGTCCGAGCAACAGTTGTTTGCTGGGAAGAGCTATCACCCAGACCCATCCTAATAGCTCGTCTTCGAAGGACAACCTTCTTATAAGTCTCCCTCGTGAACAAAACCGGAATGTAAAGAACACACGTTATCACAACAGCAACCCACTGCGTCCACCGCCACCCAAAAGACCTCTGTACGACCCCCCCAACAAGTGGCCCAACAGCTGCTCCAAGCGAAGGAATAGAGTAGTATATCCCCAAACTCGCCCCGCGATACTGCGGCGCACAGTAATCCATTATCGTAGCAGATGTATTATTAACATTCGGCGATGCAAACATCCCCGCAAAGAACCGAAAAATCGACAAACTCACAATATCCCTTGCACATCCCGATCCCAGCAAAAAAGAAAGAAAGATAGGTGTAGTAGCGACATAGACCGTCTTACGGCCATACGTCTCAGAGAGCGGTGCTCCAACGAGCGGACCGCACGCCATGCCGAGGTTATATAAGCTCAGAGGGAGGACGGAAAGTAAACGGCCTTGGTGGAAGTCATGGCTGACGGTGGTTTGGGCGGGGGCGTATATGGCACCGGCGAAGCAGGATGACCAGGCGAGGGATGTTATGGATGCTATACTAAGGGCTTTTGTGAGGAGGGAGAAGTTTCGGGGGTTGGAGGGATCGTTGGGAGATGTCCAGTCGTAGGCTGCGTTGATGCGGGTTATTGTTTGGGGTGAGATTGTTGGTTCTTGGTGTGAAAGGGTGTTGATATCTATCATTTCTGGGAGAGGGGAGGAGGTTGAAGATTCCATGGTGGTAAGTGCAGGCTTGAGTGTAGGAGGATCTGTAGGAGTAACGTCGAAGTTGAGAAATATATGTTCGGCGAAGACGATATCTTGCCGTGGTGTTGGAGATTCTAGCTTGGCAAGATATGGCATAGTGCCCGGATCCTGGATATCTCAGTTCTGTGAAATATTTCTTACTACTACTAAAGAGTATATATCATAAATAGTATTTACTGATATACCTAATGTCAAACACATGTCTTGAAAGCTGTCAGATGTCTCAAATCGAACAATTCTATCAGCTCAGTAGGGCATACTCAAGGCCGGACGATCTATCACATATGAACTCACAGCCTTGAATAACCTCATACAAGTCTACTTAAGCAATCGGAAATTATAATTGAATTTTGATATCATGTAAGAAATTGCTTTCGCTTCCACCGTGTATCGGTAAGAATGCCTCATGGCCGAAGGATTACCCCGACTGATCTGCAGGGTGGTCTTTCACGTCTGTGGGGTAGTTTTGGTCCATGGGGCGTCATCAGAAGGGCGTAAGCAAACTATTTCCCGAGGCAGGCAATGTATTTGATTCTCAAACCAATCGCTGATTGAAAAGAGTGAGTCATTTGAGATCTGAGGTTGGGTGGTCTGTCTGGATGACGTCGTCTGACTGGTTGATTAAACAAACACAATGGAATTTGGTATCCGAATCTTACTTAGACCAGACTTTTAACAAGTCTCTTGGGGAGTTATTCGAGAGGATAATAGATCTATATAATAGTAAAAAAGTGGTAGAGCTTCCAACCGTTGACTCACCGGCCTTACAATAGTGGTTATGAGAAGGAAATGGTAGATGTCGATTCGCTCGCTCGGAAAATAAGCAGTCTGATTGGCTGGCGTAACAACTCGCCGTGTATAGCGACCCCACGTGATTGAACTCCTCTCGGATGATTACCTCGTCTGTCTTACATCAACCAACTGCATAAATACTCAGATTCCCAATGCTATCAAGACTGAAAATCCCTCATCACTCACTCGTCGCTATATCCTTCAAGTCACACGCCAGAATAACATCCTTCTCCACTCTTGCAATGGCGAGAACCATCGAGAAGAACTTCCAAGCTGCCATCGACTCTGGCAAGATCAACGGAGGCATCATCTGCGCCACCAACTCCAACGGAGACTTCACGTACAACAAAGCCCTTGGAAAGAGAACTCTTCTCTCTGGTGAAAAGCGTCCCCAGCAGCTTGATGATATCTTGTGTCTCGCATCAGCTACAAAGCTCATAGCTTCCATCGCGGCTCTGCAGTGCGTTGATGACGGTCTCCTTACTCTCAAGGGTGATTTATCAAAGATTGCACCGGAGTTGGCAGAGAAACAGGTTCTTATAGACTGGTCAGAAGATGATGAGCCGATTCTTGAACCAACCTGTCAACCTATCACTCTTGAAATGCTGCTTACGCACAGCGCTGGATTGGCGTATGATTTCTTGGATCCGAAGATAGGAAAATGGAGCAGCAAGTATAAACCTAAAGATGGAAAGAAGAGAAAGGTTGAAGACACTTTCATCTATCCTCTTTTGCATCAACCTGGAAAGGGATGGATGTACGGTTCTGGTTTAGACTGGGCAGGTCGAATTGTTGAGCGTGTTACTGGAAATACCTTGGAGGAGCATGTTCATGAGCGTATTCTGAAGCCTCTTGGTTTGAAAACCGACGCTCAGTTCTTTCCTGTTACAAGAGAAGATTTGCGCGAGCGTCTCGTGAATCTCAACCCCGATGATCCGAAGGGTCTTGGCTTTGCAGTCATGGGTCAAGGGGCTGAAATCAACGGCCGATCAGATGGATGTTTCGGCGGCCACGGCCTTGCAATGCCTGCACCAACTTATCTCAAAATCGCTCAGTCCCTACTCGCCAACGACGGAAAACTCCTCAAGCCAGAAACCTGCGCCGACATGTTTCAGAACCATCTTGCCCCTGAAGCACTTGTCGGTCAACAAGGCATGCTAGCTAGTCCACTCGGCCCTTTCTTCAGAGTTGGTATCGGCGAGGAGACAAAGGTTGGGCATGGGCTTGGAGGCACTATTACACTTGAGGATGTTGAGGGATGGTATGGTGCTCATACTATGTCTTGGGGTGGAGGTTTGTCGTTTGCGTGGTTCATTGATCGCAAGAATGATATTTGTGGTGTTGGGGCTGTTCTTGCAAAGTTGCCGCTTGATGGAGGCGTTGCTACAGATTTGAAGGATGTGTTTAGGAAGGATATTTATCAAAAGTACGCTGCGTGGAAGGAGAGTGGCAAGGTATAATATGAGACAGCCAACATTGTGTTAAAATAACTTTGTTATGACCGATCTTTCGCCACCTTGTGACTCAATATTCCCCAACCTTGACCAGCCAGTTTAACCTTTCCTCCTTCTACGATGGGTGACTGGGCCTTTTTATCCTTTGGTGAATGCATTTGAGTTCTCTTTATACGTCAGACGTGATCATTAGATAGGCTGAAAAGCTTATCTTGGGCAATTGTGTTAAGTAGTCGGTATACTGCCTGAACTGATTTGATAAGAGTGTTATTTTGAGTTGATAGAAACCGCCACTGATGCTTACAGCACGCGCCTCACACATGAGACAGCCAAGATACCCTCTGATAAGTCTATTCTGTACCAACTCAGCTCTATCCTAACAAAGCGACATTTAACATATGCAAGCCTTTCCTAACAGGAAAAACTGGTTACTTAATAAAGGCCGCGGTATTCATGTCTTATCGGAACATACCAAGAGTTTCTATACCTATACTCAAAAGCCCTTGTCTGCGCCTCTTCAAGTGGACTATAAGCAAGCCTTTTCAGATGCAAGTACGGAAGAATCATTGTTCTTTGCCATTCTCTTCCAGTGTCATCGAAGGGGGTGTTGTTGATATTGAGTAGGCGAGGTGAAGCAATAGACAACGGATTAGGTTGCCCTCGACTTAAGGAGGCCCCCCGGGAGTGTAGTTATGAAATCCCCTCTATGAATATTGAAGAACACCTCCTCCTTCAGTAGAAAATTCCCTCTTTTGGTACTGTTCACAGCTTCAAGAAGAAGAGGCACCAAGAAGACTGTGGGGTCGAGCTAGGCGGAGGCATTTGCCTTGCCTAGGATGACAAGCATCAAGGTCTTGTACTTCTTGGATTGCCTTCCAAAAGCTGAAGTCAATTGGAATTATTGAGTGTGTTGGCTTGACACGTATCATTGAGATGTCATAAGCTTTAACTGCCAACAAATCTTATACTTTATGAAAGGAGGTAAAACCTCATAATCTAGCTTGTATAAATTGTGAGCCATGTCTCTTATCAGGTAAAATCTATGGTCGAACGCTTGTAAATTCACACCAAACTTAGACAACTCAATGGTACCAACCAGTATGGTTAATAATCCAGTTATAGAGGATGGTAAAAGTGATGTATAAGGGGTATATTAATCCAATTTGGCTTCTATTCAATTTCGCTTTACATTTCGCTTTACATTTCGCATTTAATCATCAAAACTTTTAGACCTTGCCCTCAATCTGCTCAGCATTGGCCTTCTCCTCTCGCAGATCAGCACCATCAACATTGTGACGGAACTCCTCATCCTGGAGTCTCAATTCCTCCATGACAATCTTGTTAGCCCTCCAGATAGGCTTAGTCTCAAACAGCTTGTCCATCGCCTCAAGCGGAACACCCTTGGTCTCGGGGATGCAGAAGAAGACGAAGAAGACGGAAATGACCATGAGAGAGGCGAAGAAGATATATACTCCCCATCCCCAGGCGTTGAACATCTGCTCGGTGAAACGGGCGATGATGAAGTTCCAGAACCAGTTGTTGGCAGCGGCGTTGGCTTGGCCCAGAGAGCGGGTGGTCTGATCGAACATCTCTGAGTTGAGAACCCATGGTGTGCCATTCCAAGAAGGTGTGTAGAAGGCAGTCCAGAGGTAGAAGAAGAAGATAGCTGCGATGCCACCGGAAGAAAGAGTGGGTGTCTCTCCAGCATCGATCTTGGCCTGGTTGTTGGCAATCTTGATGTAGGCACCGATGAAGTACATGCAGAAAGCACCGCCACCAGCACCAATCATGAGAAGGTTTCGGCGACCGACATGATCGATAAGAACGAGAATCCAGACAAAGGTGATGGCCGTCTTGACAACGCCAAAGATACCAGTGGTGAGGAAGCTAGTGTTGGTACCGGTAATACCGATACTTTTGAAGACAGTGGGGCTGTAGTAGTTGATGGCGTTGATACCAGAGCCTGGAAAATGTTAGTCATTGAAGTGAAAACCTAGATGAGCGTGCTTACCGTTCTGGAAGACAAAGAGAAGAGCACCGAGGAGGAAACGCCACCGAACCTTGGCCTGCTTGAGAGCAGCAAAAGGCTTCCAGAAGCCGGCGCCAACCGCGCTGTTGAATCGGTCGATCTCAGCATCGATAAAGCCAATCTCCTCCACGATGTAGATATCCTCTCGGTCAAGGTTTCGCATCCAGCAAAGGTTCTTGATAGCCTTGTCGCGCTTGCCTTTAGAGAACAACCATCGAGGCGACTCAGGGATGAAGACGGCACCGATAAGAAGAAGACCAGCAGGGATGAGCTGAACAGCAAAGGGGATCAGCCAGACGTTCTCGTTCTGGCCAGGGGCGTAAGGGAGGTGCTGGTTGATTCCGTAGTTGATCCAGAAACCAACAAGACCACCGGCTTGCCATCCGACTTCGTAAAGACCGACAAGACGACCTCGTACGGCGGGAGGAGCCAATTCTGAGATGTAAATGGGTGTCATGTTGGAGCATCCACCGACACCGATACCGGCCAAGACGCGTCCACCGATAATAAGGCCGAGACCCCGGGCTCCATTGGCACCCAGCATCATACCAGCACCGACCATAAAGACAAGAGAGAAGAGGATGAGAGAGTATCGGCGACCAATAAAGTAGCTGCTGACGTAGGCGAACAGAGATCCAAAGAAGGCACCGGCCTGGTACACAGAGACAATGTTCTGCTTGACCAGCGCAAGCGCATTAGGCTCATAATTCTCAAAGTTAAACTCCTGCACGAATGAGGGCAAAGCAAGGGTCGTGCCGATGAAAGCAGAGTCGTAACCGATTGTGCAAGCAGCCATTGATGCAATGGCGGCGCATGTGTAGACGCGCCAGTTGTAGACGGCCTTCGGCGTAGGCCGATCTTCTTGCAGAGTCAAGAGGCCCATGATTGCGGCGTCTCAAGGCTCAAACCTGAACTTTACAGCTTGAGAACTGTTGCAGCTTGTGGGGAGATAAAGTTGCAAAGAAGGTAGTGGATGAACTGGAGAGTCGAAGAGACAATTCCCAAAACCCGGTGGGGGGCAAAGATTTATACAAGTCAAGTTGACCCATATTCCCCCTAGTCTAGCAGTAAAACCCGTTTCCAAAGACTAGTGTGCCGCTGCCAGCAAGGGCCAACTCAATTCAACAACCGAACAACTGCTTCTCCAGAATTGGGGATTCAGTCCGGGGTTTGCGGGGTTGGATCTGTGGGGGAAGAATATGCTTCCGTCGTTGCATGAGATTCGAGATTGTCATTGTCTGTTTACTGGGACGCACAGGGTCTCGGGCTGCTGAGAACGTGTCGAGGGATAAAGACTTTTCCCCGGTGCCACATCCTGACCCAACTGTTCTAGGGTCTCCGCATCATTGCGACCATGTGGCCGCGGATCTAACCTTCTTTCGTCAGGAAATGGGGACAAAATCTCAAGCGCTCAGCATTTATCCCTGTGTTCCCCATTCACACGGCGATGTCGGCATTGTTCCGAGGTTGATTGGACGTTTTGGAGCAGCTCCAACACACCGCGTCAGCAAAAATGTAACATTCTCCGAGGATGAAGGGATGTTACTCCTGGGATGTTGTAAGGATCTCGACCTGAACAGATGTGATCAGCGCTGTCAGCCTGGGCAGTTTCTTACGCCCCATCAGCCAAGACATCACAGACAGGCAGACAGGGACAACTTGGATGAATATGTATCCGTGTAAATATTGATTAGATTGCATTAAATCATGTCCCGAAATCACCTTGAAACATCTCGCCCAGATCACAGCCTGGCGCAAAGCCCAAGTTAGTCATAAACTGAGGATCCACATCAATACCATCCGCGCAGTCTATGGATCCAAGCTCATCCAGAATTGCGTCGTAATCAAGTAGTTGACTCGGCATCGAGTTTTGTAATGATCCCATTTGCCCATCAAGAGATGGCGTGTGAAGGGTATGAAATGTCAGGTTGGGTGTTAGTGTATATAGAGACTGTGAAGTAGCCGGGCTACGGTCTGCAGCTTGGTAACGTTGCCGTTCGTATGATAATGCCTGCTGCTCTTTTTGGCGTTGCTGCATTCGGCCGAGCTCATGTTCCAGTTCCCCGGATGTGATAGGGGCAGGGTGGTCTGTGTGATGCGAGGGATGAGAGGCGGTTGATATCTCATCCATGAATGATGGGCTCACTATTGGGCGGCGTGATGGATCCACAGAACTAGGTGTATGCTGGTTGCTTTTAGGGGCCTCTAACCCTTGATATTTGAGCTTCCAGCCGTCTGTGAGCGATCCCATTGTCGAATTCCACTTGACTTGGTCGTGCTCTGGCATTCGGTCCCCATGGCCGTGGTGCTTGACTATATCCATCAAGATGGCTATGATTGGCGGTGTTCCACCTGGTCCAAAGTTTTCCAGACACGACTCAACAACCTCTATGAAATTAGATAAGAGGGACGGCCGATGACCCGGCACCAAGTCTAAGGTGATTGCCAAGAACATGCCTTGGAGCAAATATGCTGAGGGCACTCTTGGCGTCGAGCCACCGAAGATGAGGGAATTGCAAAATGAAAAGCGAGCGTCCAAGCTTCTGACCAGGTCTTCTGGAGTGATCCGTTGAGGGTTGCGGTCATTGTATAGCCTTGCATCCATGCTGGTACCCCAAAGTCTACAGAAGGCAAAAAGTTGTCGAAAGGTTGATAGTGGTGATGCGCAATCTGGTGTTGATTCTTGTCCGTCATCCGCCGCCTTTCCGAATCCCGAAATCGAAGTCCACGGTTCGTTCAAGTCGAGAGCTTGTTCTATAACAACAGAAGGAAGACTATGTCGAATTCCAGATGTCACTTGCGGTTGACCAAGGTTAAGTGAAGCAAGAGAGTCCAGGATAAAGCTTCCCGCTAGCACCCTGACTTCATTATGATTTAGAGAAGCTGCATCGCCTTCCTTAACCGGAAACATGTGAGATGTTGTCGTGCGATAATGCAAAGCAAGGCGCGAAGCCCGGCCTATCAAGATCCATGCTGTCGTTGTCTTCTTTTGGCCCATGAGTACTATCGAATGAAGGAGGAGTGAGGAGATGTGGGCTAATTCGAAGGTCTCGTCGTCGGAGGGTATAAGCCGTTGCGCGATGGAGTAAATTTCGTTAGGAGAGAATCCGTTGTGTCGTGATGGGTTGGAAGAAGCCGCGTCTTGAAATGAAGAGACAGCAAAAACTGCCCAGAGCTGAGCGTGTAGTGCCGATGAGGGGTCGGCTTCGATGGCAAGGCCCTCTGGGGGATACATCAGAGCTGTGCGTGTGATGATTCCAGGTTCAATAATTGGGAACCAGCTGTGGGTGTAAGACATGTATATGTCAACAAGTCTTTTCCAGTGTGGGGGCAGTGTCAGCTTGCTAGGTAATGGTGGCTGGTCTGAGTTGAAGTTGTAAGATGCAGCCGGGACGCTCGTCTGTGATGGATTGAGACCTTGTATCGATAGTCCAGGTGATGGTTTGCCGTCGAACAATTGTGCACCAGTCGGGCTGCTATCTTCAGTTCCCGAGTCGTCTGCGGATGTATCGTTTTGGGGCGTCTTCTCATCCGACAGCAACCGGCCAATGTCTTTGTGAACCCGACTCTTGTTCCATCGTCGATACAGGCGATGGCCAGCCTTGTCCTTCGTCGCGAGGATGCGGGTACCATCTGCTCCATCATTCTGTGTAAGGAGACGATGAAGAGCTCCCTCACAGCCAGGAACCTGTTCAAAGAGCCATGCCAGGGACAACTCAATTGTCCGTAGGTATCCTGTCTGCACGCCTCTCTTGCGAGACGCAGGGGTGTATGAGCATGGCCTGTTTTGCGCAGTGCATGTTCCACAGTGAGGACGGGCGCCATCGCACTTTTCTCTAGCAGTGCGACATGAATCACAGGCAAGGGAGACTCGTTGACGTTTGGCGGGAGCTGTGGTTGCGGCAGCGCTGGTAGTATCCGCATCGTTTTCGCGTTTCCTAGGCGGCATTGCTTGGATGTAGTTGATCAAAAGAATGAATGAGCTGCCTGCGTCGCGAGGCCAGCAGTCATGACGAAATGAAAAAGAGATATGAGGGGAGAGGAGCCTAACAGCAGTGTGAAGAGGGATCAATGCTTGCTAGTATGACGATGATGTGGAATTGTAGGTATACGAGTCCCATGTCAATAAAGCTCAGCTCAGATACGCGATTCCTGTGCCATTGTCATGCAGATCTGTCTCCCATGGCCGAATCTCAAAGCAACAGTGCCGGACAAAAGCAATGCGATACGATGCGATGAGACGTGATGCGGGGAGAATCTGGGGCCCTAGAATAATTCTGTGTTGCTTGGGGATGGTCTGTAGGTTCCAGCCTCCAAGTTCCGACCGCCGAATCACCACCGATGTAATTGGACAGGACCTCGGAGTGGGTCGGATAAACGCTTTCCCGACCAATCGCCTCTCGCTTGCCCCGGATTGTCTGGTGGGGGATCTACCGAGCTTCCTCGCCCATCGCCCACCCACTTCACAACTGACAGTCGGACTCAGCGCTTCTCGACAAGCCCATCACCATTCTCCCCTACCCAACAAAGAGACCCTTCTCTATAGCCTCAACAACTACGATATTCTGGTGACTATGGCGCCTTCTTGAAACAGCGCTGGTCAAAAGAGTCCGGACAAATGCAGCACGAAATGGCAGGCGTCAAGAGGTCCCTGGGGACCTTTCTTGGCCACGAGGATACCTTGCTTCGACCAAACGGCCACAGCCGACCCAAGACCGTCCACTACAATCATGGAATTCCCCGCGATAACCTCGATAATTCGACACCGCAAGCACAGTCTTTTAAACTGAGCGATGTACTCCAGTCTCAACCTCCATCGCGGGCTACTTCTCGAGCCAATTCGAGAGCCAATTCTCAATCCGCGGCGCCATCAAATACGGACCAACACGATGGACTTACTCGAACACCCTCTCCAACGTTTCCTCCCTTGACTGGGCAGGTCCCTGATTTCAGTCCAGACGCGTCAATGATACTTGTCGGTATGCGCGGAGCTGGAAAGTCGACGTTAGCTATCATGGCTTCCTCGGCAATGGACCGCAAAGTCATTGATCTGGAGCCAGCTTTCCAGAGATCCATGGGCCTTTCGAGTGCCGCTTACAAGTCCGAGCATGGGTCTTCAGAGTGTTACAAGCAGCAAGCCAAGGTCTTGCAAAGTATCCTGCAGCGACATTCGACTGGCTGTATTCTTGTCTGCTCTTGGATGGAGAGTCGTGTGCAAAGTCTCCTGCGAGAGTTTGCGGCGACCAACCCTGTCATCCACATTGTCCGTGATTTCGATGCCATTAAGAATCATCTCAAGATCCGCGACGGTTCCAAGGTCCAGAGCTTGCTCGATGTTAGCAACGCCATCTTCAGGTCTTGCACCAACTTTGAGTTTTTCAACGTCACAGAGAAGGCTTCCAAGTCGTCGCTTTCTCGGGAGTCATTGACACAAAGATCGCCAGCTCCATATTTAACGTTAAAGCATGTCGAGCGACACTTCCTGAAGTTTCTATCTCTTGTTTATCCCGCTGGCACAATACCATTCACAGACTCTGCATTCCCCTTATCGAGGATACCTGCGGAGGAACGCAACTTTACCTATGCCACCTCCATTCCTCTTTCAGATGTCATTAAAGACTCTGTTGATGTCGAAGAGCATGTAATCGGAGCAGATGTTGTGCAAATAGTTGTGCATGACCTGGCTGAACATGCTGAACAAGGTACATTGACGTCCGAAGCCAGCGGAAAACTGCTTGCCAACATTACCAAAGGCGTTGGTATTGTACGGCGAAGCACTATCTTACCTATAATCCTGCATATATTCCTACCTCATACAGCAAGCGACGAAGTCTTGCGTGTCTACCTTGATCTTGTTCACCATTCCGTACGTCTCGCACCCGAGATGATGACGGTCGACCTTCGACTCGAAGACGTCCACATCTCACGCATATTATCTATTCGAAAGAGAACAAAGATGATTGGAAATTGCTTCATCACCACAGATCCTCCGTCATGGGAATCTCCAATATGGATGTCGTGGTATAAGAAGGCCAACAATCTGGGATGCCATCTTGCTAGATTGATTCGACCTGCAGTTACTATTGAAGACAATTTCCGCATTCACTACCTCAAGACATCAGTTGCAGCTTTACAGGGGCCCAAGATCCCACTTATATCTTACAATTCTGGCCCTCTTGGTCGGAATTCTCAAGCTTTCAATCGAATTCTTACTGTTGTCCGACCAGATTCGCTGGAGCGGGTGAATCCTAGGCCCCCAATAACACCATCCATTACCACGGTCGGGGCGACAGAAGCTCTCTTCTCGTCTTTTATATACGACCAGATGAAACTTTACGTCGTTGGCGCCAACGTCAGCTACAGTTTGTCTCCTGCGATGCACAAAGCAGCATTAAAGGCATGCGGGTTGCCTCATACCTACGAGCCAGTGTCTTGCGCGTCGCTTCGAGGAATCAAGCATTTGATCGAGGATCCAGAGTTTGGTGGAGGCTCAATCGGCCTCCCCTTCAAAGTTGAGATCATTACCTTGACCCATTCGTTGAGCAAACACGCCCGCGCAATTGGTGCTGTCAACACACTGATTCCCATCCGCTCTTTAAATGATGATGGGACAATACCATCTGGGGCTGCCTTTTTCGATAGCGTCAACCGCTCAGGTCCCATTAAGGCTCTGTATGGTGAAAACACCGACTGGATTGGCATTCGCGCATGCATTCGCCGTGGCCTCTCCCCGGCCAACGCAGTCGTGTCCAGCACCTGTGGCCTGGTCATTGGAGCAGGCGGCATGGCCAGAGCTACAGTCTATGCCATGCTTCAAGTTGGCATCAAGAACATTGTCATCTACAACCGCACACCAAAGAACGCCGAAAAAATGGTGTCGCACTTTACGCAGGTCCTTGAGAGGAAGGACCATGGCCTACTGAGCGCCGGCAGCGAGCATTCTCGCTTCCATGTCATCGAATCAATAGAAGATGCCTGGCCGGCAGAATTCCGCCTACCTACCGTCATTGTTTCTTGTATTCCCACCCACCGCATTGGCAACGTCCCCGCCCCCGAACTGATCCTCCCCAACGAGTGGCTGGGAAGTCGGACTGGCGGTGTTGCAATTGAGTGGGGGTACAAGACATTGGATACACCATTCCTAGCACAATTTCGAGCAGAGTCGCATCGCGGTTGGGTAAGTATGGACGGTCTGGATATATTGCCAGAGCAGGGATTTGCTCAGTTTGAGTTGTTTACTGGTCGGAGAGCCCCGCGGAGGCTCATGAGGAGGATGGTGTTTGAGGCATACCCCGTTGAGGAGGGCAAGTCGAATTTTAAGGAGTTACAACCTAGGTTGCAGTCGCTTGATGAGCAGGAAACATGATGATGAATTGAAGCTTGAAGAATATATTTGCATAGCTCATTGAAGTTGATTGCCCCGGCCACTGTTGGCTTGTCCCGCCTTGTTTGTGACTGGACCAACGCCGAGGTTACAGTATCACCTGACACGACTCGCAGCCCTTACAATCATCGCTATTCACTCAATTTTTGACATCACTCTCTCGGCCAACACGAACGACCCCAGTCCGTTTCACGTCATGATGCTATCTCGCCACGTTCGCACATCTCTTCGGAAAGTCAAGCCTACCCTAAACATTCCGTCTCGCTTATATCACAATACTGTCGCAAAGTTCACCACCATCGATTCAAAGGGCATGCCAGTCTCTTATGATAGTGGTATCATGATTGGCGAGCCCGGGGAAAATTATATTTATGTTGAACCCGATATTGGGAAAGCGATCGAGCGTGCAGTCATTCCTCAAATGAAGCCCGACATTGAGACACATTCTAATACTCTTTCACTTCAATTCAACCACCGCTCACTTTGCTTCACACACGGTAAGTCTGCCTTGGGGGGTAGAGAGCACGCATTCACGCGTAACACAAAATCCAGAGTCCTTGTCCTTTCCTCGAATCGAGTTACAGCAAACCCTTGGCGACTCTAAGCAAGATATGAGTTCTGCAACACTCTGGCTCACGGGGAACTGGAATGCTATCACACTCGATGGAACACCAGACGGTTGGTATCCTGCACCCATGAACCTAATATTTAACGGCCCTAACTATTTGCTGTTTTTTGTGATGAAACAGAAGAATTTGAGAGAATGGCCCGAGAAACCGCTGTCAAGCTTAAGGGCGCACTGGATAAGCTGAAGGATAGCTAGAGTAGGTAGCCTGGCTACGGAATTTGCTTTCTTGGATGTAGAGCCTCTTATGTATTTTGTTATCCACCTGGAAGCCAATGTTAAATGATACAGCCCATCTACAAGTCGGCTTCCGTTCTCTTGCCTAGGTATGAATTTGGAGCCTTAGGTATCCACGCATTTCCAATTCCTGGGTACTCCGCTTCATTATCACCAAGGCAGTCTCAATCACTGACTATCTCAACCAAGTTCTACGATATCACCGAGGTAGATCAAAAGCGCCCTTGAATAATTAGTCTCTGTTGTTCTCCTGCTTATGATGTCTGCCCCATGCTTTCGTTTCCTCACTACGACTCAAATCCTTCGACTCTACGAAACAAACATCATTCGCGCTAGACCTACCCAAATGACTTACCTCGAGTCTGCTGTTTTCTCGCCCCAGCAGCATAAGAACTATGGTCAGGATGATCCTTTCCAGCTAGCAGGCATTCTCGTCCAGAAGATCATCCTAAACCACCCTTTTCAGGACGGGAATAAGAGGACGGCCCTGGTAGCGGCCAACATGTTTCTACAGTTACACGGTTATCAACTACGGGAGGAACTCGTCACCAGCGATGAAAACGATGAACGGATAAAAGATGCTCATGTTGCTGTTGCCACGAGACAGTGGGATGCTGAGCAGTTAGCAAGCTTCTATAAGACCATTGTAACACGGCTTTGACGTGGTGACTGATTGATTGGCTGAATAAACATGTCTATTACCGCCTTTGCACCTGATTTTGATATTGTGTCATATCATCCAAACGGCACTTGTATAGTTAGCCTGCATGCCATTATTCAACGTCATATACCGAAAACGTGATAGGCTGATACTACCAGCTCGTGACTTGCTTATATCCAAGTTTGGCAAAGGCCAAAGTCTATCCCCACTTGAGCAAACAATGGCCGACGGCCCGAAGAATCTCCTTCTAGAATCTAGTCACGAATGCGTCATGATCATGCTGATATCCATCACATGTGGCCCGTTGCCGGATTTAGATGCGGGGGTTGGGGTATATAAAGCCCTTGGATAGGCAAGTTCATGACTTGAGCCTTTAGAACTCTCGATATTCGTATCTCTCAAGCTACTATCTCCTTACATACAACTTTATAACCTTACGTCTATCATCATGGCTTGTGATTGTGGATCTACTTGTAACTGCGGCGGACCTAGCTCTTGCGCCTGTGGCCAGAGCTGTACCTGCAAGAACTGCGGCGTAAGTGTCAAATGATGCTCGAATATTACAAGCTCTAACATTCCTGATCAGAAATAAACTACTTGCTCCAGGGTCCGGGGAGCGGGAGATGCATGACTGAGTTGTTGGGGCTATGCATGTCAATAGTTTCTCCGCTATACGACAACCTTTATCAATATAAGCCTAACTGAAGTACCGTTTGAAACAATAGATCCCAAAACACACGTGAAACGGTAGACATGATCAATATGGTCAAGTGTTGAGGCAAACTACCATTACCATGGGCTCCAAGGGTCAAGATCCAACGATACCTTCTTCTATTGAAAGCCAATCTCTAATGATAATTACCCTGGCCTTTCTTTTGATACCCTGCTTCACTTCTAAGCGAGTAAATACAGGCATTCCTATTGGAGCTGTTGACGCGAATATCAATTCCGGAGACTGGAATCAACTAAGCGCTTAAACTTAACCGCCCGGGTTGAAGTTGGCACTGAATGATCGAGATTAGGAATCAGCATTATATCCAGTCCATAGTCTCCATGTCTAATTGAAGTCTTTTTTCCTTATGTTGAAGCCAGTCCAAGGTTATAGTGCTAACATCAAGGGTTCTATTCACTGTAAAAGAATTGTTAAGCCTACAGGTGCTTCTCACAGCTTTTCAATGTCCAGAATAAATTGACGATCATGACATGATCTAATAAAAGGATTCTGCGATGATCCATTGAAATTTGTCTCAGCGCGAAATTGACGCGTGTCATTGGCTGTGGTCTATGCATGCTGGTTGTATGCGTTTCATCTACAAACTAAACCCTGCAACTGGGTACTTGACCTCTGTTAGTGCCATCGTCTATCTCTAGCGGTAGGACTAACAAATCTCCCAACGAGCTAAGTACCACGCCTCTCGCTTGCAGAAGGCAAGGCATTCTTAGGACTCGGGGAGCGCTTCGAGTCAATGATAAAGAGGGAAGCTGCTCTGTGCTTTCTGTGGCGTTCATCATACCATAGACAACATTCATTATGGAGACATTTTCAAGGCAACAACACAAACACCACGACATCAGTATCACAACCAAAGATGTTTCTTCACGAAAAGCAAAACCTAGCCCTATTCGTTCCTGGCTATGGGAGACTCTGTCGCTATTGTTGGCTCTGGGCTTGTTGATAGCCACTATCGTTATCCCAGCACAGAACAACAATAGAGTCTTGAAACCATGGCCATACGACATCAGTCTCAACACAATCATCGCTATCCTTAGCACTTTCATGCGAGCCTCGATGTTACTCGTTGTGGCTGAGCTCATCGGCCAGATGGGATGGAATGCTTTGCAGCAGCCCCGTCCTGTCTCCGATCTTCATCATTTCAATAATGCTAGTCGTGGCATTCTTGGAGCACTGAAGCTATTCTGGACTGTTCCTCCACGACTCACGAGCATCATCGCCGCTCTTGTGATTATCATATCTCCTGCAATCACCCCCTTTGCCCAGCAGTCTGTCAGCACAGTTCCTTGCCCAAGAACAGTCCAAGGCGCGCAGGCATCTCTACCAATCTCTCATTATGTCCCTGCGATCAATTCAAGCTTTAATACAGGTGCCGCCAGCATTGAACTGTCAGGTGATATGAAAGTCGCCATGATGAATGGCCTTGTCAACCCTACGGGCAAGGACACAGCCATAGCTGCAACTTGCTCTACTGGAAACTGCACATTTTCAGCAAACTCCCAAGGAATAACCCACTCCTCTGTTGCCATGTGTAGTGCCTGCATCGACACCTCGGAGTTGATCGAATTGAACATTAGCAAGACGAACACTACTGGAGCCGGTGGATACGCTGGCAAGGTTTACAATTACTCTCTGCCAAATGGGCAATGGGTCCAGGCTGTTACCGGAAGCCAGGTCATGGTCATACCTGGAGATTTAGAGTGGGCGCTCGACACACCCAACTCTAGGTTTGCCCAGTTGGCCAAAGTCGCTATTTCGAACATCACGACCCTAAGCTTCACGCAGCAGGGTTGTAACGTTACTACTAGCACCAACGCAACGTGTCCTGAGGATAGGCTGACCTCAAAAATGCCCGTGTCCCTGCGCTATCAATATGCCGTAGCAACTTCCTGTGCCCTCTATCCTTGCATCAAGAAATACTACGGCAAGGTAGACAGAGGTTCGCTTATTGAGAAGGTGGTTGACGAGCAGCCCATCGATTACAATAGGGCCGCCGATGACGAGGCAGGAAACCGTGTTGGCGTGCAAACGCCCTGTTTGATCGATGGCAAGGAATACAAACTTGCCAACTTTTCCCAAGCCAAGGATCCCTCAGACTCTGGAACCATTGTCCCGGTCGACGGGACCAACTACACAGTCCCGGATCAATGTGTATACCAGCTCACCTTTCGGTACCGGCAAGCACTGAGACGCTTCATTGAGAAAACACTCTTCAACACCGTCTGCTTGGCTAATACTGTCGGCGGCGCAAAAGACCAGCTTGATTGTGGTGACCAATGGTGGTTACCTCCACTCTACAACTCAACATTTGAAGGTCTCGATGGTGCCTTTGATATGTTCACAACCGCCATAACAAACAACTTCCGCAAGCAGGGTATAAAGGGTAGTTCCATGGAAGAGAACGACAAGGCTTCAGGCATAGCTACAGAGATGGCTATCTGTACTGTTTTTGACTGGCGGTGGGTGCTGTTGCCGGCTGGTCTGATGGCCATCACAATGCTCTTGTTGATAGTCGCCGTTGTTCAGGGGCTCACTAACCCGGGAATGCCGGTGTGGAAGACTTCGATTCTTCCGTTGTTGTTTTGTGGACCTAATGTTGTAGGTCATACGCAGGAGATGGACTTGGATGATTTGCAGAAGGAGGCTGGAAGGGTGATAGTGAGGATTGAACATGATGAGAGTGTCAGACTTGGACAGGTTGATACTAGGGGGACGGAGAGTTAGGGAACATTCTTTTGGATTACGGTGTCATAAAGGCCAAATTATAAGTGTATGAATACAAAAAGTTTAATATGAATCGATCAGTCAGGATCTTTGTTATCCTGACAATATCTGATAACAACCAAGTCAAGACTGATACATCATACTCTTCCATCCTAGCTTCCGTCCACGCACCAAATATCTTCAGCAGCCTAATGGTGGTCGACCCAGCTATGATTCCAGCAGGTAAGATCAACGACGCCATGATAAAGCTTCCCAAAGAGATATTCTGTCTCGGCCTCAAGGAAAAGTTCCCCGATAGTAACGCTGTCGAAACCGCACTCCGTGAGAATAAACGTACTCGAAACTGGGACGAACGCGCTATCCGTATGTTCACCCAACACGGCGTAATCCCCAGCGAAAAGGGAGGCGTCAAGCTCATCGCCCATCCACGATTTGACTGGGCTTTATGGTACGACAAGCAAACTCCCGCCGAGTGCTATGATCGGTTCAAGGATATAAGCGTTGCGTTGCTTGCTATCATGCCCAAGAGACCTTTTGCTGTGCCGGCGAAGATGTTCGAGGCTGATGTTGGGAAATTGAAGGAGAGGGTTGATGTTAAGTGGGTAGAGGGGACGCATCAGGTTGTTTATGAGAGGATGGATGATTGTGTTGGGTTTGTGGGGGAGTGGTTGGGGGATGTTGCTGGTGAGAAGAGAGCTAAGCTGTAGAGTGTTGGATAGTTCCCCGATGTAGGCATATAATAAACCTGATCTGCTTCAAATTGTTGTCGATGTGTAGTCTATATGTCCAAGTCTTCTACCACTCTTCTAATCTTTTCACCTTCACATGTAACCCACCAGCCAGTTTCGTAGTAAGACCCCCCTTAACATCAACAGCCCTCTCATCCATCAATCTCCTATCCTTTAACTCGAACTCAAAACTCCCAACCCATCCCGCCATCAAACACGCCAACTCAGCCCTCGCAAACCCCTGTCCAATACACGCCCTCGGACCCTGCAAAAATGACAAAAACCCATATTTACTCTCCGCACCTCCATGCGCACTCTCACCCAACCATCTATCGGGCTTGAACAAATGGGCATCTGAGCCCCAGAGCTTAGAGCAGTGGTTGTAGCCCACGGTGCTATGACGATACGTGTGCCTTTGGGTATGAATTGATCGAGAATGATGGTGTCGTGGGCTGCTTCGCGGAGAGTTTGGGGGACGGGGCCGTAGAAACGTAGGATTTCGCTGCAGACTGCTTGGAGATAGGGCATTGAGTCGATGTTGACGCTTGATATGGGGGTTTCTTTTGCTTGGGTTAGGGGAGGGAGACGTTGGTGGATTTCGTGGCGGAGTCGGTCTTGGACTTCTGGGTGCTTGGCGAGGAGGTAGATGCCCCATGTGAACGCCGCTCCCGTTGTATCATGGCCTGCAACTGTCAGTTGTGGCAAAGTGCTGGAGGGGAAGACTTACCAGCGGCAAGCAATGTCATGGCTTGGTCAATAAGTCCATCCTCAGTGAACGTCCCAGTCCGTATCTCCGCAGACATGATATCCATATCATCCAATTTCTTGTCCTTCAGCTTCTTCTGCTTCGAGGAGATTATATCTCTGCACGTCTCGCGTATCGATCGGGCTGCCTGGCTCATATCTGAGTTGAGCTTAATAGATAAAGTTGTGAGAACCCAAGCTGGAACAAGACTCTCGATAAGGTGTAGCATGCGGGCTTGAGCTGATGGTTGGAACACAATATCTTATGTCTTCACCATCTCGTTCTTCGCATCTTGTATGGCTCCAAAATCCTTTCCCAGTCCAGCTACGCCGATGAGATCGAGTGTTACTCTCCACCGTCTCAAGTCCATCAGCTGTGATTCTCTCGACCATCTCTCTCGTCTTATCCCAGAATAGTGGATACAGAGCTTTAATGTTTCTGGGGTGCAAAAGCAGGATTCATGCTTCTTCTCTGCAACTTATGGGCATCTCCCTCAGACAGGACAAGCCCTATTCCTAGAAATCGCCCAGCTGTTTCTCTCAAGCTAGCAGGCTTTGGGAAAGAGTAGTTCTGTGTGACGAGAACTTCGTGAAGGGCATCGGGAGATGTGAGAACGATTCTCTCAGCGTTGAAGAAGCCGAGATATCGCAAGAAGCCATTGTTCGGGACTGTTTCGTTCCTATTCCCCAGATTTATGAACTGCGTTAAAGGATTCAGGTAGAGGTCTACTTACCATTCTCTCACTGGTGAGCAGTACGACTCTCGATGCAGCTTCATCCCATGGCCCCAAAGCCAGTGATTTCCTCCAGGCGTGGGGATATGACGAAGTGGTGAAATGAATCGAGGACGTATTAAGATCCTGTAAATGCACCAGAGGACTGTCTCTAAGCACAACGTCGCTAAGAAGCCAAGCAAAAATATTGACTTCTGGTTATCTGGGTGTAGCAAAGCCAGCAGGTACCCAGAGAGAGTAGCGCCAGCCAGTATAACCTGCCACGTTTCTATCATGATTCATGTCTCAAATATGTAGAATTTCTGGGTAATTGATCTCGTAATATAACTTGACAGTATGGTAAATACAAGGACCTGAGCTAACAGCACCTTAAATATGACCCAAAGGATTTGCCGCAGAACTAAGTCTGATAAAGGCAACCAAGCATCGGACCCTTACTTGGTTTCAAATTCGTTTACTGACATGTAGATCTCGGCCTCATTGCTTCAGCTCCGTGACGATCATTTACTAGGGAACTATTTGACATACCCAAAAGGTTCTAGAGCCCCGCATCCGCCTTGCCGTTTTCCGGGGGAGGTTGTGGAGCGATGACGCAGTGCCACGACTAGATATCTGATCCTCAATTTGATATCGGTAAATGATAAGGATATTGGTTTCACTAAGCTCTAACGTGAGGTTAGTCTTGTAATTTTGAACTTGGTTGTGCAGTGACGTAGGAGTGTGTCGGTGGCCAACCAAAGATCAACTCCAAAACTGACTACTGCCTCGTTGACAAAGACTTTTGAATTCGGAAAGATACTCTAAAGTTATTAAATACTCTTTATGGAGCAGAAGGAAGCCCATGACCTGTCTCCTAAGGTTTGAGAATACTTAGGTAACTTTAGTGTATCTTTAGGAGGTCTTTAGACCAGTCGTTGGCACCCTACATCGATATTGGGAGTTTGAATACTCCTGAAGGACTTCTGAGAGATAACATTTGATGCTGAGCAGATATGGTGTGTAGTTATCTAATATACTTTCAGCTCTCGCACACGACTGCAATACTAAAAAGCCATCCTAGCAAGATAGACTGCGCCAATAGTCAGAGCAGCCGAAACACCCAACGACGACCCCATTTTCCAAGCACTGTTAGGTTCAGAACTCGTAGCTGCTGCTGCTCTCTCACTGCTAGCGGCTGTGGAACCACTACCAGAAGTTGAGGTCTCTGTTGCTTGAGCTTGACTAGTTTCAGTTTTGCTTGTAGTTTCAGCTGTGCTTCTGCTCGTAGTCTCTTCCGAAGTTGAAGTTATCTTCTCATCAGAAGACTGTTGCATGTTAGAATACTACCTCCAAAGCTCAGCTCTAAGAGAACTAACCGTTGATCCAGTCTCAGTAGCTTGACTAGCAGAAGCCGTAACAGTTTCACAAACCCTCCTCAAAACAGTGGCATATACTAACGCAAGGTCAGTCTTTGGTCTCACAACATGTCCATGGAATCAAACTCACGGTTGTAAGCAGATGGGCCACAGATATCCCAAACACAATCCTCCTCTCTTTCAACCCAATCATTAGACTCGTTACACCAGCACTGAACAACACCTCCTCTAGTACAAGACTTGTAGTTTCCATAAGTCTTGTAACACGCTTGAAAACATTCTGCGCGCTTTTCTTCGAGATCAAAAGCTTCGGCTCCAGAGGCGGTTGGGGCGAGGGTGACGGTTGCTAGATAGTCGCTTTCGGTGTTGGCTGCAGCTGATATACTAACCAGACATGAGAGCAAAGGCAGAGTGAGCAAATGAGGTCTCATTTTTGCCAAATATGATCTGATTATTATGTGCTTTGACAAGTCTTTGAAGTTTGGTCGAGGACGTAGAGCCTTTATCAAAACGCCAAGGCATATTGGCTGGAAGCAGGGGTCGTCTTGGCAGCTGAACAATTCACAGGCTTGGTGATTCATTTACACCAGCCAAACCTCTGAAATTAGCCACGTGCTATTCAAGCACGTAAATAGCGCCAAAAAATGGTTCGACAAGGCAAAGCAAGGCATATTTTCAAATAGAGCTGGGTGAGGATAATACGTTCCGAAACCGGCTCCGTAACAATCACTTCATCACTTGATCATTTCATATACAGACTCAGAAAATTCAGAAAATATGTCTAGTTCGTCTTTTGTCTTTTGTCTTTCGATCATTTTGACCCTCTAAATATGCATTCGAAACCCAGAACCAACACCTTTCATCTCCCATTCATCGCTGTCCGCTAAGCTCCTTCTCAACCTGCTCCTTAACAAGCTCCCTCACAGCCTTCCAATCATTCGAAACATCAGAAACTCGCTTGGGCAACTTCTCAAGACCGACAAACTCCTCGGGAAGAACCTTCTCCTGGAAGTTAAAGTCCTTCTCATCCTTGAGCGCAAGCTCAACAGCACCAGCGAACTTGGCGGGGTGAGCTGTGCACAGAGAAATGTGAGGGATGTTGGCCTCGGCGCGTTTGGCAGATCGGAGAGAGGCGGTGACGCCGATGGAGGAGTGGGGGTCGAGAACGTAGCTGAATTGCTCGTAGATGCTCTTGATGGTCTCAAGGGTCTCGGGGTCGCTGACGCGCTCGCTCTCGAAAGTCTTGCGGGCGCTGTTAAGAACGTCGACGTAAACGGGACCGAAACCACCCTTGACCTTGAGATCCTTGAGCCAAGTGGCGACTTCTTGACCAGCTTGCTTGCGGTTGAACTCAACATCCATACCAACAGTAGCAGCAAACTCGTAAGCCAAGAACCAAAGCAGACGCTCGAAGTTGCTCGAAACTAAAATATCCATAGCAGGGCTCAGAGTCTCCTTGACGCCCTCCTCATGGGCCTTGACGCCATCGACCTCAAGACCACCCTGGACCTCGGGGCCCTTGGCAGGCTGCTTCTCGTACTTTCCGGACTTCCAGAATCGATCAAGGATATCGTTCTCGTTAGTCGCGATAACAAGCTTGTCGACGGGAAGACCCATGCGGGTGGCGAAGTAGCCGGCGAGGATGTCGCCAAAGTTTCCGGTGGGCACGACGAAGCGCACCTTGTCGCCGACCTTGAAGGTGGAGGACTTCTTGGCGAGGGAGAAGTAGGAGTGGAAGTAGTACACGATCTGGGCGAGGATGCGAGAGAAGTTGATGGAGTTGACGGCGCCGAGCTTGAGGGAGGCGTTGGTCTCCGGGTCGCCAAAGAGGGCTTTGACGATGTCCTAACATTCGTTAGCGCGGCGCGAAGGGCGTGCAATGGGCGTACTCACCTGGCAGTCGTCAAAAGTGCCGGTAACGGCAAGGTTGTGCACATTGGCATCAGTGCACGTAGTCATCTGAAGCTCCTGGATCGGGCTGACACGGCCCTTGGGATGCAGAATAGTGACAGACACGTCCTTCTTACCCCTCAAGCCATGAATAGCAGCGGAACCAGTCTAGTTCACACGTTAGGATATTACCGCAATCAGGCCACAGCGTGACTCACATCACCACTCGTCGCACCAACAACAGTCAAGTGATGTCGGTCCTTGCCCTCCTTGCCCTCGTTCTTTCGCGCGAGGAGATACTCGAAAAGGTTGCCGAGGAACTGCAGCGCGCAGTCCTTGAAGGAGTAACTAGGGCCATGGAAGAGTTCGAGGAGGTGTAGGTTGTCCTTGAGCTGGACGAGGGGTGTGACTTCGTCGGCGCGGAACGTAGAGTAGCTTCGGTTGATGATGCCTTGTAGGTCTTCGGCGGGGATTTCGCTGCGGGAGATGTACAGGCTGAAGATCTGGAAGGCCAATTCCTGGTACGAGAGGTCTTTCCAGCTTTGCTAGTATCGTGTTAATCGTCATCCCAACATTCGTCGCTTTCGATCGCAGCTAAAAAGGATTGGGGGAATCGGCTCGTACGCACCCATTCTGTCGCAGCGGGAATCTCATGAGGGAGGAAAAGACCGCCATCGGCAGCCAATCCCTTTAGGACAATGGTCTCGAAGGAGAGCTTTTAGTGGTCAGCAGAGTGTCAATTCGAGTATTGGCGGATAGATCGTACACCATAGTCGCCACCTCTTGTGGAGAGGAAGACTTGCGATTGCGTATGCGTCGAATCGGTGGCCATTGTTGTTTTGGTTGTTGATGCTTGGAAAATTCTTGGTGCCCCTCGTTGGGAAATGGGATGGAATGAGTCGCGAATGGAAGCCACCCCGCCGGAATTTTAATCGACCGGCCGGTATCGGAACCGGAGCCGGGGCAGGGTGCACTAATTGGGACCAGGAGATGAAATAGAGTCATAATGTATACAGTTGAGATGATTGGTTCATTATTATTTTTTATACTACTTTGCATATTCAGTTTGATAGAGATCTATAGAGCTGCTATAAGATGTTTATTAAAGCCTTTGGATTTCATGTTGCGCTATAAGAGAAAATCTCTCATTGTCATATAAGATGTCCCCCAAACTGCATGATCACCTAACAATCCTAAGTGTGATATTGACAGCCTTAGTTTAAGAAGATGAATTGACGGGTTTATTGAATTTGGCTATTACCGTTATTTATCTTACGTTTTCATCCTTATAATGACTTTCGACCCAACAAGGAACTAAAGCCACCTCGTTTCTCATCTCTCCAGGTGAAAACAATAGCCTCGTCTTGTCAACTCGGTGACTTCTCCTCTTGGCCCAATAATCCCTGAAGTCGATCCGCCAACGTACCTTAATACCAAGGCGCAGCTCATCGTATTTCTTCTTACAGGGGATGGAAGAACGGCACAGCAAAGAGATTACGAGCTTCACCAACCAATCAAAGCTCTTCTTTCTTGAACTAACCCATTCGCTTCGACCGTAATCTCCTACAGCATGGGTCGTATAGAGGTCATAGGACAACAATTCAGCCGCCAGCAGAAGGATTTGGCGAACGCTAAATATCTTACGTTACAACTCAACTGGCTCATCAAGTCAGTCACCGGGTAATACTCTCAAGACCCCTGTGAGATTTTCGTTTAAAGCACGGCCGTCCTCCGTGTCAAAAAATCCAATGTCAAATCTCTCGTTAAACTTGTCACTCGTTTACAAGACCCACTCGAACCTCCAAAATGGTTAAATCAGCTCTTTTGACTGCTATCCCACTGCTCATGCTCGCCGAGCAAGCCCTTGGATTCGGCTGTTCAACTCACAGCTACACAACATGCCAAGATAAAATAGTCCATTGGTTTGACCCCGACGACGGTATGATCTGTGATCCTCTCGACTGCGGCGGCGGCCGAGCACCCCCAAAGACTGGCGTGCCTGGATGTGCCGGATATACCGGCACCGAGACCATCGGAACCTCGTATCTCTCGTGTTGGAAACCTTCGACTACGCTCGTTGCTGCAGCTGCGGAGACGACATCGGAAACGACAGTGACGAAAACTGCTGAGCCTAGTACTGTGATTGAGGTTGAGACGAGGACTACGACGAGGCATGTCGTGTCCGAATCGGCGGAACCGCTTGAATCGATTCGAGTCACGGCGGCGACGGGATCAACTACTGTGGCTCCTGTGCTGCCATCGGCGACTAAATCGACTGACGAGGCTGTTTCTGCTTCTACACCTGCTCCTGCGGCTACTACTGCTGCGGCTAATGCGGCTCGAGTCATGGAGGCGTCTCTTATTGCCGTTGCTGGCGTTGCGCTTGGAGCAATTGTGCTCCTCTAATCTGGTCCTACAAATTAACGACTAATGGGATCATATTGATTCACGGCATCACTCAAAGAATAGCGTTAATCTCTAATGATGCCAACTCTTTGACATGAATAATATTTAATTTTCCCACCATAAGCAAAGCTCGAATCTTGGTTTTCTGACCAATTCTCATTTTCAACTTTTACAGGATTGACGAACAGGAGCCTCAGCTTGACGGGAAGAGGTAGCTGCCAATGGACCCAAAGACCGCCTTATAATAGACCATCAACATCTCGAGATCTCTATTGATATCAGATTTTTCGACTTCGTCTCGCCTATTGGATTCAGATATTCGTCCAAGCAGCAACCCTTTTAGTCCCTTCAGTGATACAGCCAGGTCCATCCACTTTATGCGAGTATAATCGTGCTGATATTCCATGAACAGTGCCTCAATGTCACTTTTCTGGGATTCCAAACACTTGTCATCGCCCACTACAAAAGCGATCAGCAATCTCAATATGCGTACCAGCCGGAGATTGACTTACTGCAGCTACTAGGCATGGCGGGATATAGCTGGCACCAAGAGGTCTGTAATGGGATACCGCTTTGGCAACGGTGATAAGTTCGTTCGCCAATGTTGATGCTTCCAAGAGTAAGACGCTATCATCTAGGTACGTTGCTCGAAGTATTCTGTTCAAAGCTAGTGCTGCCGTGAAAAGGATTGCTTCCGCGACATGAAGCCTGTGGATAAGCTTTTGTTGACCTTGTAATCTTTCAGAAGGAAGCTTCTGCTGTTTCACACTCTCGACGCGGTGCTGTATTGTTGTATGATCGTCCTGCAACTTTCTATACGTGGTTTTGATTTCCTCCACGTAGTGGAGAGGTTCGTGCAACAGCCTTGGTATCCTGAGTAACACTTGTACTTGAGAAGACCTAACGTGAAAATTTTGATTGTAATCGTACGTGTTTTGTCGCGGCTGCAGGCTTAGACGATTGCCATATTGCTCCAAGTCGATTCGTGGATCAACCAGAGCCTCGAAAAACAGAGCTACCAATGAGGTCTCTTGTAACTGAAGCTCAAAGGGGCTGCTCCAGCCTTTTTCTGTTACTGTGTCCATGAACCATGCAAGGATCTGCCTATGGCTCTTCAAGTCATCATCTGTTTTCCCCAACCAGCTCTTTGAGTCCATCAGTGCTTGATCTCTACATAAGAATATACTTACCTGACAAATCGTCACGATTTGAAAAGCTGCAACGTTTTCGAAATTTAGTTGTGTACCTTTCTTATCTTTGAGACCTCTTAATACTTTCAAACCGCTGCCATACTTGGCTAGGACCTGTGATGGAACCTCATGTGTATAATGGTACGACAAGGCACTCATCATCAAATCAACTGAAGCATCGAGAGCATGACTGTGACCAAGTATTTTGGGAATATGCTCTAGAAAGTCCCCATAACAATTGAGGCCATATCGAAAGTCTGTTATTTCCAGAGCCGCAACAAACTTGGCTTGTAGGAGAGTCGATGAGTTTTGAGGCTTATGCATAATGGATACCTGAGAGGACTTCTCGTGTTTCCGTGCTTTTGGAAAGCTGGTTTTGAATGGCTTGGTGAATGATACCGGTTTGAAGACATATTTCTGTTCGCCAGAGCCGATGCATGGAATTCCAAGCCGAGCACATCTTGAGCAAGCTGGCTTGGCTTGGTCACACTAGCTGATGTGAGTAGGTTCCTTTAAAAACTTTACTAGGAAGCCTTTGGATCTTTGTACTTACTTTCTTCTTCTGCTTCAGACAAGAGTTACAGCCTCTGCTTCTCGGAACGCCAGGCATAATAACGAACAGATAATTTGATATTCTATACTAAATGAATTTTTTTTGCCTTGATATAAGTCCATTTTACGTCTTTTATGATGTTACAGGCCTGGCTCGTGAGGCGATATGTTCCCCACCACAAAAAAGACAGCGCTGGGTAAGACCACGTTGGGAATAGTGGCATGTCCTGGTGCAGATCGCGTGGTGCGTCATAACAGCGGTTTGGGTAATTCCCGCCGACCAGGACCCTGGATTTTCAATAGTTTGGTAGCCAAGAGTGTAAATCCCGGAGCTTGATATTTGATATTGCATAATAGGCCGATCTGGGATCTGCTATCAGATGGTGGAGAAGGCAAATGTGAGATTGGCAGCCGGAATTCGGGTTTATGATAGGATTTCAGATGACGATATCCACCTTTAAGTGTTTTTAATACCTTTCTTAATTCCTAATTCGATTGTGGATTATGTGAGATTGCTGATGGGCTCTATACGTGGCAGTTTCAGGGACTGATCCTCCTTACCGATCTTCAAGATCTCCAATTGACAACACAGAAGAGCAGAGATCATTGTATCATTGGTCATCAGTCTTTACAGAACGGCCATCTGATGAAGCTTTAACCGCCAGAAATATGATGCTACACAACCAACACAACAATGAACAGGAATTGGTAGTTGAACTATGATGACTTTCCACGAATACAACAGTTTGACAATATCGACAACACAAGGGCCAGTTCTCATAGCAGCTAATTAACCGGATATTTCAGAGTTGTATGGAGTGATAACTGAAGCGATGAAACTTGGGCTGCGGGGATCGTGTAGACTCGACGATAAGGAGGCGTTGCGGCTCCATCAGCTCATTTCAATGAGAACTGCACCACAAGGAACCAGCCTATTAGAAGTATAGGACATACGCCGGAGCCGTTGGCTCGACGAATCAGAAGGTGTATGTGATAAAAAGGCTCTGGTAGCTCCCAAGAAACAAAGCACATCATGGTTGAACCACCATGACATCATGTTTCGAACATCGAAAAAGCGGATTAGAATTCCTTACCAAGAAACTGATTGACATATGAGTCACTTACGCACTTGAATGACCTCACAATTCGAACAAGGGCCTTGTTCTTCGATATCACTCGTTAAAACCATGGGACTTCTGAATACCTACTAAGCTACATCAACTTCTCAAACATGATACCCCATAGGACTTCAAGCATTTCCGATGCATCGACATCATCAGCTCAAGAGACAACTCAAACTGGCGCTCCTCGACGTCTACTCCCAGCTGCTCGGCCTGAGCCAGCTGAAAGTTCTTCTCACTATCAGACTGCTCCCCTAGCAAGAAAACGAGCCCCAACACCCTTGGCATGCGAAGCGTGTCGACAGAAGAAAGTAAAGGTCAGTATTAATCTCTTGACTTGATGCCTGGGTCAGAAGCTCATTGGTGTACATAGTGTAACGGAGCTCGGCCGGTGTGCTCTCAATGTCGTGCACGGAAATCCGAGTGTGTTTACAGAGCGACGCCAGTCTCAGACTATCGTGATAAATACGAGGAACTTCTAGAATCACACCCTGCAGCGGTCGTATATCGAGCCATTCAAACACGACCACGAACTGAAGCACTTGAAATCGTCCGACGGATACAAGCTGGTGTTGACGCCGAAACTTTGATGCGTCAACTTTCAAGTGCCGATTTACTCCTCCAAGTACAACTCGAACCAGAAACAAGGTCTAGGTATCAGTTTATCTACTCACCGCTCATGCCTACATATCTCCAGACTGACGATAATCCCTTCATGAAATCTCTCATACATGAATGGAGCACAAGAGATGATATTGTTAGCATTGCATCTCCGGACTTTACAGAGACAGATTTGGGATGTCGGGCGCAGTATTTGAGGCCTCATCATGCGGCAACGATCGTCGACTCAAGGCTAGATGAGATAGTACCTTCGAAATGGACTACTGTGGACGTTAGCAATGATACGATGAGGGAGCTTATACGTGCTTATTTCCTCCAGGAATATGACTGGTTCACGTTCTTCCACAAGGACTACTTCTTGGATGATATGGTCAATGGATCCAACACATTTTGCTCATCACTGCTCGTCAATGCTGTTCTAGCAGTTGGATGCGTATTTACCCTTTCTCTACCATATATCTCACGCTAACAAGCTGTCAGCAATGTCAAAACTATGTGAACGAGCCCGCAGAGTATTGGAATCCCAATAGCCTTGGCTATAAATTCCTCGAAGAAGCTAGAAGGCTATGGATAGTTGAGGTGACGCATAACAGAAGTTTGACAACGCTGCAAGCAGCTCTGATCTTGAATACTATCGTCAATATGTTCGATATGGACTTTTTATCATCAGCATTCCTCGTCCGGTCAATAGAAATAGCACATGAGTTGGGATTATTCGAACCGACGACATACATCATGAACAAGAAGTTGAGAAACTCATATGATCTTACAGCCTGGTCTTTGTTTCACTGGCAGTGGTAAGGATTCTCCCCTTCCCGAAACTCAGTTCCTGACAAAGTAGTACACTGAGTTACCAATTCATGACACAGCCGTTGTTAAAAGCACCACCAAAGACTCCGCTTCCCGATCCTGACCGCGATCCAGACTGGTTTGGTGAAATTTGGCTGAAGTATCCTTCCAGTTTAACACTGGTGCCACTGAAGATTGGCTTAGTTTTCAAAGCAAAGATGAACTTTAGTGTAGTTCTTAACGAGGCCATGTTAGAAATCCAGGAAGATTCAACTGATTCTTACTTGTTTCAAAACGGGGGTAAAAAGATGATTGAAATCACCAAAAGATTGGATGCATGGTATAAATCCATGCCAGAACCACTGTCGCCAACGAAGATTGTTTCCCCTTCACAACTAAAGATACAGTACGTTGTCCCTATCTCACCCAGACCCAAGAGAATACTGTAAAGTGCTTAGACAGTTATTAACATCTCTCAGTCTACACCACTGCTATGTCATGATTCAACTTTACGAAGTTCTTGCACCAGGAGCGCAAAGACAAGCCCCAAACCTTCCCGAAGAAGAACAACTTCAAACAAGCCTCTCCAAATACCGAGGCTACTTCGAGACCATTCTACGAATTCACTACCTTCGACATAGTTTTGAATACGGAAACATGATGTTAACACGCTTTCTCGCAATGCTAGCATTTCTATCCCTCAAGAAAACCGAATCCTTGACAACATCTACGGAGCCAGGACATATCATGACGGGATCTGGATTAGATGTTGGAGACACAGATCCTAAAGAAGCAAGGGCTACGCTTTTAATAGCCCAGAAGGGTCTCAGTGATCAGGGGAGAGGTTACTACTTACCAAGAACATTGTTGCGGGATGTTCTCGCGAATATGACAGCGAGTGATGCGACGATTCTTCAGAGCTTTATAACTATTCCGCCTGAAAGGCCGGAGAAGTCGCAGGAGAGGAAAATGTATATGGAGAGTCACTGTCCTCCGGATATTCTGCGTATAGCGAATGATCCAAATAAGCAGCCAGATGGGAACTGGATTCAGAGGTTTGCGATGCTGACACTGGGGGAGAACTCTGGACGGTCGATTTTGGGGATGATATCTGGAGGGAGGGAAAGCTAAGCTGGGCGTTGTCATACAAAACGGACTAAATTATACGGCGAAATCAAGACTCTCTTATTTAGACTAGACTTCAGGGTTCTGGAAATCTCATTAGAGTCTAGTATTCGGAACAAACATTAATACAACCTTCAGATGACGTGGATTATCTTCACCCTGGTTACATATAGGTGTTGGTCGCTAGGGTCAGCCAGACCCCGCCCATCAGACTTATAAAATGGCTGCCCTGCGCAGCTCTAACTCGTCACATTTACTCACTGTTCATACATACTACGAAACCTCATCACTTGGCCTTCCGCTTTCACCATCACCACAACCAACAATGACAGCTCCCACGATCTCTAGCGGATCTGTCTCGTGGCTTCAAGGCCTTCGAGGTATTGGGGCCCTCCTCGTATATTTTCATCATCATCAGCAATTCCCACGAGACGATGTCGAAGCCATCATGCTTGAGCGCTCCTTCGGATACAGGGGGAGATATGAGCTAGCTACGATGCCCATCTTTCGCCTACTGTTTAGTGGAGGACACTTTGCAGTTGCATTCTTCTTCGTTACCTCGGGATACGCACTTTCGGCCACTCCCTTGCGGCTGATACATGCGGCAAAGTTTGAGCAACTAGGAGAGATGATTGCATCTTCACTGTTCCGAAGATGGCTGCGCTTGTTCGCTCCTGTTTTCCTTACGACTCTCGTTGTAATATTCCTCCAACATGGTCTCGAGGCCATGTGGCCAGGGATTGGGCTCTCTGAGCTCTCTTTGTAAGAGGACGTTATTCTTCTCTTGCAACAACTGAAAGAGTTCTCATTTCCCTTCTTCAGAAAGACAGGGCCCAGTGGTTACGCAGCCCCGCTTGATCATAATCCTCACCTTTGGACCATTCAGGTCGAGTTTATCGGATCACTCATCATATACATGTCTCTTGTGGCGCTCAGCCGGTTGAAGACTATTAGCCGGATTTTCTGGATGACTTTTATGATCATATACTTTTTGTACTTCGTGGATTGCTGGTACGGAGCCATGTTTATTGCCGGAATGCTCATTTGCGACGTCCATCTTCTCACCTCAGCTGATACCTTTTTACCGCGAGTGTCGACAGAATGGCAATTTAAGAGAAATGTTTGCACAATTGGCTATGATTACGGTGGCTTTGTATCTGGGAGGCGTTCCTCATGTACCTTCAACACGACTTCTTTCCCGCAATCCAGGATGGGCCGTACTATCCAGTCTGAAGCCCGGGATCATGGCCGATCCGAAGTGGATTTATCTCTTTTGGTCTGCTACACTGATATTGGGGGTAGTGCCATACTTCCATACGCTTAGGAAGATTTTGTGCAGTCGAATGTGCCAGGAGTTGGGTCGGTTATCTTATGGGCTGCATCTGATTCATGGCCCAGTCATGTGGACGGTTGGCGCAGCTCTCTACTCTTGGACTGGCTGTTGTACAGCAGGTAATTTTGGAAAGGAGACTCGCCAGCCAATGCTGGGTCTGGAGTTCGAGTTTATTCTTCCGCATGCCGTGCTGTTGCCTCTCACTGTAGCACTGGCGAGGATTGTGGCTGACTTCGTAGACGCACCTAGCATTAGGCTTGCTAAATGGCTTTACGAGAGCTCTCTACGCAAGGAACTAGAGAACTCCTACTAATATTATGAGCAGATGGAGAATAAATAGATGTTGCATGATTCGAGTAGCCATGTTTGTGACTAGCTAGAAACAGACCTTTGTCTGCCATGCCATCGTGGAACCCATCTTAGGCAACTGTGGCTCAGGCCGGAATACATACCCCTCGAACCAATTCAGACAATGCTCAATATGATTCGGAGCAATATCCCGTGGACAAACATGCTTTCCAGTTTCCTTGGCCTTCCAATACCGCTTCAACGTGACGACGCAATGGGCGAGGTGAAACTCATCATCCCACGGCACTATCATGTGCAGTGATCCGAGCCAGCTGGGTCTTATGAAGCTCCTCTCCTTGACAGCAGTGCTCATGACTTTATAACGATCATGGAACCACGCCTGGTAGCGATCTTCTTCAGGGTCCCAAGCTGCCGCGGGGATGAGGGCCTGGTCGTCCATTCTGATCTTCCATTCTCCGTTGTCATGGGGGTTCTTCTGTGACCATTCTGTGGCATTGTGGTATAGAATACGCAGCTGACGCTTTGGCCCATCGCTGCCAGGTGTTGAATACCGAATGTAGCCTTCTTCAGGCCAGGAAATATTGTGTAGCGGCGCACTTGGGAAGGCAAACACCAGGATGAGAGCTAGGAGGGACAAGAGACCAGCACTGGTGATGATTGACCCGATCCAGACTTTGTGAAATTTTCTCTTGGAATCTTCGTTGCTTATCTCATGTGAGGGAATGGGAAGATATCTAGAGGTGCTGAAGAAGGACCACAATTTGCCATACCGAGGATGAGGCTGTTCTATCGGCGCAGAAGTGTGTGATGTTCTCCATGCTTCCGTGTCTACTTTGACCATAAGAGAGTATGCAGTATCACTGCCGCTCCCAAGGGTACTCGGTAAGAGAAATACGCGAGAGATGACATTCTGATTCTTAAGATTGTCTAGTTTCTTTTCAGGCTCACAGCCACCAACAGACTGCTGAGAGGCCACAGATTTGGGCTCCTGGACAAGAATCACAGTGATGGGTTCGACAGTGTCGTCGTTTGATTCCGTGGTCTCGTTGGGTCGTTCGACTCTCGAGTCGTGGTATGCCACAAGCTGGAGTTGTCGTGAGAGAGAGGATGCCATCATAGGTCAAATGATCAAAATGTTGTAATACGTCCAAGGGCTTTTGATTGCGTGGAGTTCCCGAAGTAAGTGACTTGGTGAGGGCAAAGGATGTTCTTGATGTGGGCGATAGCTAGATACCCAACTTTTGTGATCGACCAGCGTTACTTGAGCAGGCACTATTGTATTGTTGATTCCAAGTGCTTCGCATAGATAGGTCTACTATTTGGACGAAACAGGAAACCTCCGATCATGAACATGGCTTCATTTTAGTTTAGTCTATGTCTATGTCCACTAGTTGCCGTAGGATCTATAGTAAGTTGCATCACAAACATCAAGGTATTAGCAACTCTGCATTTAACCGGCTCTTATCTCGCTTAGGAGTTCAAGATTTAGGTGCACTCCCTGTTTTGCTGAGGAAAACCACTGCGGACATGCGAGTGTATCGGTTGACGCCAGCCTATTATTCAACCATGATAATTGATACCTAATCCATGTTAGCGCATTTGCCCTTGGCTGAACCTAATACAAGTAAGCCAGTAGTGAAGATGAATGCGTACATGAGATAAGAATGATAAAGGATCTCTCACCCATGAAAAATCCTTATCTTTTGGCAAACATGGGTTCCATTGTGGCTGCAACATCGGGTGCAATTAACCATACGAGTTGAATCTGTGCATATGTTATGTTTGGAAGAGCCACCGTAGGATCAATTCGTTGGATCGACATTTTGCGCGTAAACGCGGGCTGAGAGGGTCGAAACGAGAGCTCAAGCATATTCTAGCGTGTCATGTTCAAGCACTGATTTGTAACGAGCCCTAAATTAACATAACAGAGGCTAGAATTGTTTCCAGAGACAGTCTCTGGATTAAGCCAAATCGTAACACGCCTCATACCTGCTACTAATTCTCGGGAAGAAAGTGATTGCCAGAAAGCTGCCTCGAAATGGTAAGGCCATATACAATTAGAATATCTCATAAGAAAGGCCAGCTACTGACTAGGACAGACTGTGCGGTTCAAAACATCTCTGCTGCTCATCCCTTTGAGCATGGTTCTTTTGAGCGAAGGAGGTGGTACTAACTTTCCCAAGGTCACACCGCCGAGGGATCCTCGCTGGTGCGATGTTATTGCCTGCGAGGGTGACGTTGAGTACAGTGAGTATCCTGGTACTACATTTAAGCCCATTGTGGGCTCAGCTATATATTGGGAGAATTTCCATCCCAATGGGACTGGACATAGGGGCACACGACATACAGGACTTCCTGTGAGATCTGGAAGGAAGATGGGAACGAATATATGGTCTTGGGATCTTTCATGGATGCCTCCTTCAAATGATGAATAGACTACACCATACTTGAGGAGTAACTTAAATGGATCGATTGGCTTGATTCCCATGGCTGAGAACTGTCTGGTATGTATATATAATAACTAGTCCATCAGAAATTTAGCGTAATTCCTCAAGTACGATCTGTGTGTAGTTGCAAAAAACAAAAACAAAAAACAAAAAAAAAGGCGAGAATGAGGGAGCCGCCTTTCTGTGATCACCGCCTTTACATTGCTGTAAGTTCTATGCATCTCGACGACAAAGCGTTATTTGCCTCATAAGAAAAAGGCATCATTATCAGTCCAATACCCCGCTCTCTGTTGGTCCCAAGGATAGAAGGCCTTGTCTACTACTGGCTTTCCCAAGTATTTAAAGCTCAAGTCCTCCCGAGAACAATCATCATAGACATATTCGTCTGAAGCTTGACCCTCAATATGGAATCAAAATCCCTTCCCCAGCCTCTAACAAGAGTCATCCTAGCTGATCAGGTCATTCCGACCATGAAAGGCATCATCAGTCAGTACCATGCTGTACGGGAAGGCATCATTCAAGATGTAAACCCGCAAACAGCCAGCTTTAGCAACGTCATTCAGCCCTTGATCAACATTGACAACGCAACCCAGGGGGATATTGGTATGATCGCTATGCTCCGTTATGCATCACCTGACTGAGCATCTCGACAAGCCTCTGAAGAAGCTTGTACTCTCATCAACGAAGATCAAGCGGCTTTTACCGCAAGATCAGACTTCTGGTGCCTCATCAAAGCTATCAAAGAAGGATCTGACGAAACTCTCCATTTCGAAGCTCAAAAGTACCTCAACAAGACTTTTCTGGAATTTGAGCAGTTTTTACACGCCACTTTACAGCCTCAACAGATCAAACAGTGAATGGAGAGAAGAAGGAACCACATAGACAGCATGCGACGTGAATACAATCAGAGAATCCACGAAGATAGCGGAGGTATATGGTTTTCTCTCGATGATCTTACAGGCGCGCCCCAGCATGATGTAGATCGTTTCGGAGAACACTCAGAGAATCACAATATGTGGTTCGTTCGCTTTTCATTGGCGGACTCCTTCGCCGTATACCGAAGCGCCTCAAAGCCCGCCGCGCGCAATCAGAATGTATATCTGCGATGAAAATAACCTTAGCCGAAAGCCGAACTCTTCAAGCAGGTTGTCTTGGAAAGGGATCTGAGCGCTAGACTTTTGGGTTACGAAAGTCATGCAGCCTATCGACTAAAGAAGAGATTGATGAAGTCTGCTGGCAAGGTCGAGGAGTTTCTGACAGATTTAGGACCTAGGCTGTTGGCTCGGGGGAAGCAAGGCTCATCCTCACAAACTTAGCACACAAAATTCACAAGACTTGAACTGGGACATGGTGTCCACGACTTGATGACTAGAGCTAGCTACGTAGCTTTCCATGGTCACAGGCCACCGCATGACTTTGCGGAAGCTCTCAGTGTAATGATTGAGAAATTTTGCTAGATGGAACCGGAACTGAAACGCCTGGGCCTTCATTACACGAGGACTGATCTGCAGTCGAAGGAGAACTGGCTGCGGGAACATCCATGACAGGAGCTCCCTCCAGCACAAATACCCGATGACATGATCAAGAGATTGACTCAAGGCCGGCAGGTGACTCACACGTTGTGGTTTCTTCGTCAGATGTCAGTATCTGTTCTATACGATGCGCCTTGGCTGATTCAAATTCAAACACAGGGTATATGCGCAATTTGACATGGCCGTGCACCCAGGCTGAGCTTCTAAAGATGGATTTCACAAAGGACTAATATGATCTCATGGAGAAGCTATGGTATGTTCGTGCACTGGAGCCAGAGGATCAAGGATATCCACACGCTAACCTGGGCCATTTGGTCTCTGGCTATGATGCAGGCTATTACTCCTACCTCAGGCAAGTCGCCTTTACCCGGCCATATAGAGCACATACTCATAAAGAATCCACAGTGCTCACGTGTTTGCGGCAGAGGTCTTTGATTCTACGTTCCTTGAGGATCCAAGTAGTACATCAGCTCGGGACAGATACAGAAATGGAATTCTTGAATTTGGCGGAAGTCGAGATGAGTTGGGATTGTTGCAAGAGTACTTGGGACACAATCCTACTGCGAAGGCGTTGCTCCGTGATATCTTACAGTAGGAACGCTATGAAGCGAGAATACAAGTTCTTCCAGAATCATAAGCGAAACTTAAGAGACATATGTACTAGGGGATTTCTGCCATATCTGGTAGTCTATGAAGAGGGTTTGATTGATATATCTCGCACTGACTAGGAAGGCCTGGGCGGTCTCTTGACCTGAAACCCTTTCTACTGGACCTTTGGTAACGGCCTAGTAAACACGTTCGTAAGGCTAGCCACAAGTTTATTCTGCCTACCCGCTCCGTCATGCGTTATTCTTGTCGAGGGCCCTGGGTTTGTGTCCACGTCTGGAGCTGAGGTTGTCGAGACGAAAACTCTTTCCTCATCAATTCCATAGAACCTGTCGGACTCACGAAACGAGTAGTCGGTACCTGGGTTGAATGCGACCTCCGATAGGGCCAGATCTATGCTAAAGTTCCCTGCGCTAGGACTGCTGTTGTCAGTTGTTAATGATCTTGGAATGGATGAAACACCGGCTGGTCGAGGTGCGTGATAAGCAGGGCTTGTTGCTCCTGACCTCGGTGGCCTGTAAAATGTCGATGGATCCGGTTGGAAGTCTCTCGTTGAGGGTTCTCTGCTCGGGGCCTGGCGATATTCAAGTAGATCTGCTGTTGAATGTGTTTCGAGAGAATTCATACGAAAAGACTGTGAAAATGCATTAGCAAGGTTGAGAATTTTGGGATGATATTCGACAGGGACTTACATTACTTAAGTCCGACTATCCGCTGGTGGAGTGTGTTGAGGAGTTTTGATAGAGAGGTCTACCTCCAAATATTGTCTTGTATAACGCCCAAGTGTGCATGGCCAGAAATCCTATCAAGATGACCAGTCCGTGAAGAGCCAATATCACATAACCAACCCACTGTCTCGTGGCTTCGGTGATGGGCATAGCAAACACACTGATGAGGAACAGGATGATCAATCGCAAAGCCGATACGAACATTGCGGTTGATGCTTTGATCAGCATGCTTCGTCTTGAATTTAGGTGGGAAACAATGATGAAGCCTTCGCAAGCAATCAACATGAAGAGCTGGGCAAGAGGAAAGTCTTGAAGGCTCCCAACGCCTATCGCTTGCAGAAGCGGCATTGTATGCGGTATGTGACGAGAAAGTAGCCGCCATAGTGTATGGAAATTCAAATTGTGGTTATTCGTTTCTGACCGGCTGGCTAGCGGTGGTTTCAGTTGGTCCCCTCCTTGGTCATCCAGCACTTGGACGAGAAAGTGACCGGCTACGAGAATTATGAGTAGCATTACGACAGCTAGCCCAATGCGATAATTTGGTAGGTAGCCAACAAGTATAAGATCGTATGAGATGTAAGAGAGTAAAGGCACACTGAAGAAGCAAAGTGCAACGCCAATAGTTGTCGAGACAGCCTTCTGCAAGATAGAAAGAAAAGGGAGGGAATGTACCGAACTCGAACGTGAGAATGTCCATAACGAGACTAATAAGAGAAAGAATATCGGTGAAATCAAAATGATCAAGTTGACCAGAGAGTTCGCCAAGGTATTGAGCATGTTTGGGTATCGGAGCATCTGCGTCATGAAACCAAGTCCATAAGAAGCATTGCTGGCGTACATACCACCGGTCGGTCCCTCATACATATAACCGTTGCTGAATGGACCAGACCAGTATAGCATGGAAGCCCAGGAGAGCTTGCTGACTGCAGGAACGAAGAATCCAGGATATTCTGCTCATCGATGCAGTTATGAATGCGAACTGCAGGTAACGAAGGTAGCTCGTTATTTCCAGAACGACTGACCACAATGAGCTAGCATTGAGGCCATGAGCATAAGTGAGACTGCTATGGTTCTCTCGCCATGATGAGAGAGCGACGATGATCAGAATGGTGAGCGGAACGGATGTCAAAACTGCAGATATGCTGTCGCCCAAGTCCGGTGTGATTTTCGCTTTGCCGGAATCCAATTCTTGGCCATCGGTTTGTCTGAAGCGGAACGTTGATGTGAGAGTTTGAAATTGATGTGTGCTTTGAAAGCTGTAAAACAGATGATAGGAACTCAAACGCGTCTTTTCGATTCTATTCGCCCAATTAGCATCCTGACAAGCTCATGAGATAGACAGGCCCATACTTACGGCGTCAAAGTATCTGTGATAGGTAAAGCACAGTTACTTGAGAAATTCTCCAAGTTTCCAACTGACCGGCCCAGGACTTGAAATGCAATCGAGTTTCTCAGTGAAGAAACATCAATATCTTCACAACCCATGAGCGATGCATTGTAGACCGCTAGGATATTCAACTCCAAGGTAGCTGAGCTTCTCTCCGTGTCGATATTCCATGATCCCCGAAAGCTGTCAATCCAAAAAGGAGTAATCTCAATTGAACCTACGCCTTTATATCCACGGCTGCAGGGATACTTTCGAATCCAAGGCTTACTCTGCCAGATCTGCTCAGCAGAAGCCGGTAGCGTCTCGCTTGGTACGACGAGAAAAAGACAGGATCTAAAGATGTTGCAAGAGTTTTTCGAAAGCATATCAAACGCTCATGGCTTCTCTTGTAGGAATATACTTCAGTTTGATGAAGGTCAATAAGCATTAGAAAAAGTTGGTTTACGTTATTTGGTAAGCAGACGTCGCGTCAAAGTTTTGGGGTTCCATAAAAGGGGCTGTTCTCAGCCAATGATGAAGCGTTATTTGTGGAAAGCTTATTCTAGGTAGGTATCTCAAGATCTTCAATGGCAATAAGTCGGATATAGTTAGATCTAGCCTCTAGAAGGTCTCATAAAAAGGCAGAGAATAATACTTATAAGTAATAAAATTTGCAATTAAAAATACATATAATTGTTAGAGATATTAAAATTGTGTTAGACGGGGAGTAAAGGTCAATTTCATCGCTTAAGCAACTCTTTAAAGTAAGGCGTGTGAACCTGCGTAATAGGGCTCGGCAATCGATTATGTCAGGCTCTGACGCAGCAATTTAAGACTTTCTCAGATTGGACAAGACAGAAGCAGAGGGATCTTTGGTATAGCGTAATAATACATTAGTATCCGTACATGCCACCACTTTTGCAATCTAAGCGTGCATCCTGGCTCTGCAAACGAGGAGCTGTGGACTCTGTTGCTGGACTAACATGAGCTATCCGTGATGTTGCAGTCGCATTCCAGCTGTAATATTTTCATAGTCAGGATTCTGCAGGGAATTCGGAGTGCTCTCGCTACTCTTGAAGGCTGCAATTCACCATCCAAACACAGTAAGATAACTTAGTGTCCTCCTTTTCGAAGGTCTCTCCACTTCCCTCATTCTCTATTCTCGCCTCTCCAAGTCCAGTCTCGTTACATTAGTAACTGGGCCTGTGGACAAGTTATGATCGCATGATCCAGCGGGCTCAACGCTTTGTCAATGTCTCGGCGAGTCGCGCTTGTGCTGGGCCAGGGCGCTCTCGCCCTTGAGAGCCTTCCCATAATCGCAAACTACTTGAGCCATGATCGAATTTGAGGCTGTGGCTGTATGGATAGGAGCGGGGTGAATTGAAGCCTGGTTATATTGAGTAAGACCTGTGGTGGCATCGTGGCGAACTGCGAGCCGGAACCAGTCCAGAAACGGGACAAAAGGTAAACAAATGTCTTGCGAGCAGATTGTAGATTTAGTATAATATTAGGGTAAGTACAATAAAAGTAAGAATATGAATAAAAAATTTAATAAAAGGATTTAATCTGCAGAGAAGTAAAATGCTACAGAAGGCTAAGCTATCCAATACTATCTATAACTCAAAGCAATAAAGCTAATAGGTTAGTTATTAGTAATTTAGGCATAAAGCCTCTTATCCATATCTGTAGTTGGGTGTCCTATTATGTAAAGTATACATAGATAGAACCCGGTGTACGTCCGACACCAAACGAGGTTAACAGCCCAGTCACATCACCACTGGCAAAGCTGGAACCCCCACCACCACCTCCAGCGACAAGTTGATAGCTATTAGCTGCCTGGTAAGAAAAGGCGTATGCCCCGCTACCACCACCATAATAGCCACCACCTCCACCACCAGAGCCATTGCATGCGGCACAGGCGTTTCCGCCCTGGTTTGACGTTACGCCGTCAGCACCCTGTCCGAAGCTTCCAGCAGTACCATTCGAATATGTATTAGCATTGCCTCCTGAGAATAATCCTCCGGCTCCCGCAGCACTGAGAGTAGCTCCTTTCCCACCTCCGGCGGTGTAATAGGGCTGGCTGTTTGTAGTTACGACAAATGTCTCGCCGTCCAGACCGGCTTTACCGATGCCAGAGCGAGCATACTGAAATTTCTGGGTGCCATCTGAAAATCCAGAGCATGCACAACCAGAACCGCCACCGCCACCAGCGACAACAACCAACTCATCACCAAGAAATATTCCAGAGCCAGCACCTCCGCCCCCTGCATTAGTATCAGCTCCAGGCACAATTTTACCGGCAGCTCCACCATTCCAGAAACCACTAGTACCAGCAGCGCCTGTGACTGATCCTTGCCCTCCAGCAACAGCGAGAAGGGGTTGACCACCAGTGACAGGGAAGGATCCAGTTAGGTTGGCAGCAGCACCATAACCAGCGCCACCAATGACAATAAAATGGGCAGTTTGTGCGCATGAAGGAACACTCCAAGTAGTGGATGCACCACTTGTAGTGGTAGCCGAAATGGACTGAGTCTGAGAAAGACCAGAACATGAAGTAGTGGTACTGCTAGAAGGCTCACTGCTACTGCTGCTGAGAGGCGCGCTGCTGCTTTGTCCAACTGTAGAACTAGTACTAACGACTGTCTGGGTACAAGTCGTACATCCAGAAGGCACCGATAGTGTAATTGTTCCAGCGGTAGGCCCAGTTGTAAAGACAGAAGTCGTGGGAGGGACAAAAGAGGTCGTATAGGTAATAACAGTGGTTACGCCGCCACTAGTAGCAGGGAGAGTTGTGAGACCTGTGGTCGATGCAGTGGAAGTTAGGGTTGTAAGTCCTCCGGTAGGTACAGTTACATATGTCACAACCGTAGTAATACCACCACTAGTAGCAGGGAGTGTTGTTAAACCAGTGGTGGAGGCTGTAGAAGTCTCAGTGGTAAGACCGCCTGTTCCAGGGGGTGTTACAAACGTGACAATAGTGGTCGTGCCTCCTGAAGTAGCTGGAAGGGTTGTAAGACCAGTAGTCGATGCAGTGGAAGTCAGGGTTGTAAGTCCTCCGGTAGGTACAGTTACATATGTCACAACTGTAGTAGTGCCTCCACTAGTTTCAGGGAGAGTAGTCAGACCAGTGGTGGAAGCTGTAGAGGTCCTAGTGGTAAGGCCACCTCCGGGGGTGATATAGGTGATGACAGTAGTGGTACCACCGCTTGTGGCGGGAAGTGTTGTCAGACCAGTAGTAGAAGCGGTTGAAGTCAAGGTAGTCAAGCCGCCAGTTCTAACCGAAGACATTGTAATATACGTGATAATAGTTGTAGTGCCTCCACTGGTAGCGGGAAGTGTTGTTACACCAGTGGTTAATGCAGTTGCAGTCACAGTAGTAAGGCCACCATCAGGGGTTGTCACAAATGTAACAACAGTAGTTGTACCTCCACTAGTAGCAAGAAGCGTTGTTAAACCAGTGGTTGACGCAGTTGAAGTCACAGTGATAAGGCCACCACCAGGGGTTGTATATGTAACAACTGTAGTAGTGCCGCCTGAGGTGGCAGGTAGGGTAGTTAGACCAGTCGTGGTACCCTGTCTAGTGATTGTAGTAAGACCTCCTGCTGGCGTTGATGTCGAATAGGCCCAAGTAGTGGCTGGTTCACCACTAGAGACAGGTAAGGTGGTTAGACCAGTTGCTGTTCCTGACGTCAAAGTTGCAGTAATCAGGGGAGGTCCTGTGGCAGTGGTAATGACAGTAGTAGTACCGCCGCTAGTCGCAGGCAGGGTAGTAATGCCAGTTGTGGTACCAGTAGTCGTGATTGTAGTAACAAGTCCAGTAGCAGGTGAGGATGTGGCTGGGGGAACAATCACTGTGACTGTACAGTCGCTACATCCCGATGTAGGATTGATAGTCATGGTGCTTGAAATTGTGCCAGTTACGGTCACCGTTTCCTGGCCCGGACAGGTAAAGACTGTAGTCTTATCTCCTGATGAAGTCGGGGGGACCGTAGTGACCCGAGGAGCGGTTCCACTAACAGTAACAGTAACGCATTCATGGCATGCAGGTGCTGTTACAGTCTTGATATCGGTAACAGTGGCTGGAACAACTACCGTGGCTGAGCACTCATTACAATGAGGTGGCGGAACGATAGTTGTAGTGCTTGAAACTGTGCCAGTTACAGTTACAGTCTTGCGTCCGGAGCAGGTAAGGACTGTAGTCATTCCTCCGGCCGAAGCGGGAGGAACTGTAGTGACATAAGGAACAGGGCCGGTAGTAGTAATAGTAATACAGTTGATGCAAGGATTTGGGACCCCGGGAGAGGCAGGTGAACCATACTGCTTGGGAGGAACTATACTCTGAGCAGACCACGAGTTATCTGTATAAGTGCGCGTAATAGTCGTAGTAGATGTTTTGCCATCATTTACAACCACATACGGCTGGAGCACAACATCAGACCTATCGCCTGTACAGGCTGGCGCAGGAGCAGTGAAAACGCTACCCACGAGGCCTAAAGCCACACCTATAGTGAGATGCATGGCTTGAGCGCTATAGCGGAAACGAGTGAAGGATATAAAAGCCCAGCAGTAGAGGCGTAAGGAATGAATGAGCGAGTGAATGAATGAATGAATGACAAGAGTGGGATGATGTTTGAGATTCTTATTCACTCTTCTCTTTCTTATAAATTCATTACTACTTGCAACAAAATGTCTCCATCGTCTAAAACCAGGTGAGGATCAGTCATAGTCCCTCCTGCGGCAGGGTCCCAGGGCAGCCTCATCTCAGCTGCTCAGGCTGGTAGACCAGCTGCTAAATGTAGTAAGTCTAAAGCCCCCTTCGGCTTGGGGTTGATGGCTATGCACTAGCGCAGGGGCCGTGATAGGGGTGTCGCAACACGTGCCTCACTAGTACAGTCCACATCGCTTGTGAAAAAGAAAATGATTACATGAAACTAAGCATTTGAATACGTGCCGCTTTGTTTGTCTTTAGTATCTGTGGTTTACGTGCCGATTAGAGGATCCTGATTATTGAACTCTGTTGCTGACCCTTGTGCTGTATTGCGGGGATGCCTGGACTTTTGCTTTAGCTTCAAGGACAAATCATAAGTCGAACATATGAAAACTTGAAGAGATTACTGTGTTTTTCCTTGGCTTCGAGGACAAATAGTATAGCCAAGCTCCTTGAATATCAGGGAGCATTTCCCATTCTGACACATACTCTGATAATTTCACTCGTGTAGAGACTAGATGCTCAAAGAGATACATAGCAAGGAATCGACTTTGAAGTTCACGTGATGTAGAACTATATTATAACAGCCTAGTTATCGACCTTTACTGAATCAAATCCTCAAACTTTACACTCGTTTATACCTCCTGATATCAAGCAGACACCATGAAATATTGCTCTGCCTTTTTTATTTTTTCGCTCCTTTACGGAGTAGTTTTAAGCAATGAGCTCTCTTCAGACTGCATCTCGACACATTTGCTCCCTGTCATCACCACCTCTGTGACTGGCTTTGCGCCTGGAGCAACGCTGGCGGCTCCCGCTCCCGGTACAGACAAGTCACCAGCATCTGGATCTGACTCTGGCCTACAGCCCGAGTCTGTTTCTGGCCTATCCAATCCTAGTAACACCAGCCCTGCATCGGTTCAGCCAATTCCCCCCAACGTCGGCATTTCGTCTACCCAGGGCTCCGGTTATGTGAACCCCACCAACGCTGTCCCTACGCCATCCTCGTCTGTTCATCCCGATTACGTGTCTGGAGCCCCTAGCAAGATTGGTAGAGCTATGTGTCTGGCGGGCTCTATTACTTTGATGATTCAGTTGGCCGGTTTGGTCTGATTGAATCGCCAGCTGTGTGTTAGGTGTGACAGCCTTGAAACCAGTCAAAATGAGTCTAGTTTAATGAACTGATGGACAATGGCGATGGCCAATGGCCTTGGTTATAAGACGGCTCTATTATACTTCACTTCTTTTATTATCTTTTTACTACAGTTCTCTGTATTTAAAAGAATGTATATCTAAAACCATTACTCTTTTGCAGAATGAAGCTGTGCAGTGTGATATATGGTCCGCTATCTTATAGATAATGTTCATAATTAAGAGGTTTAGTGTACTACCTAATTCAGAGATTGCGAGCCTTGTAGATATACTGCAAGTAGCTACTGCAGGTTGTTTAAATACAACCTTTTCTTTCATAACCTCAGCTTCTATGTAAAAGCTCCTCTGATGAATGTTGCAATAAAAACGCCAGAGGCTTGGGTGTTCTTTCAAGTACTATAAAATGCTGTTCTCCCATACACGCAATGGTGACTGGTTAGCTTCGTACCTACCTATCTCCGCACATACTCTCTACCAATCCTGGGCTTCATAGGGCTTCATAGTAAATCAATTGGTTTACTGGTTGCGATTGCCCTTGGCAGTTGCATGAACTCTGAATCTCGGCTCAAGCGAAGGGATCGATAGGCGCCTGGCTTTTACTTCTTCGGTATCGACAGTAACCCACAGGTCTGATTGGGACAAAAGTATGACATCAAATGCAGAAATACCTGGTAATTAAACCCTGCCCACTCGTTTACTTCCAAGTTCGGTCTAGGTTCTCATCTCATTGTCCCTTTTAGGATGACTTGGGCCAAAAACGGAAATCTAAGACGCTAGCGAAACTAATCTGGTATCTTTCTCATTCGGAGCCGGTTCCAAGTTCGGAGTTGACGATACCCCTCCACGAATCTTTGTTGCCTGATTCACAAGTGATGCTTGTGATCCTTCGGCATTTATGTACGTAGTTTCGGGTGGGCCGTATGTGTGGAGACCAAATGGGCCTTCTTTACCCCCCTGTCGTTGCAAAGCTCACTGGACTTGATCATAGGCCCAGCAAGCTTCAACAAGGTTAGTGACTATCAAGAAGAAAGAATCGATGGCTTTGTCTTGGTCGTAACTGAGATTGCGTCAGTGATTCTTGTGCATAAGTGCAAGGTGTGTTCTGACAAGTGGTGTTCAGAGTTAGTCTAGCTGAAAGGTGACACTCACCCTGTGTCTTGTCTCGCACGCACTATTGATGGCTGACAATTCTGGCATCGGAAATCGGCGGTTGGCGATGTCTTCTGCGCATCAATACTATTAATTTTGGCACGACATTGCTGGGGACGTAATGACGGCCAATTTCTTGTGATATGATTGTGTATAAAGCTGATGAGCCACTGAGCCTCGGCGATAGACCGTTGTCCCGTGGCTCCAGTGGAGGAAGGGTTTCCGAATCAGAACTGTATTGTAATAGTTAGTTTGAGTGAGCTTACAATTTCTCTGGCTACCTAGTTAGCTGTTTCTAAGCGGGTGTAAGTGTCCCTTGTCTGGACCTGGACTTCCAGGGCGAGCTTGTCATCCTCCTGACCACATGCGCCACGCCTGGATCCGTAGATGGAGGAGAAATTACTGGCGTGGCACGGGTTTTGACCAAGCAATGACTCTAACACTCTTAGAGTGTCTCGGATCTTATGACTGCCTTTGGAATAAGTCCGTTTCAGTCTTCGATTAGGAAATGTAACCGTTCAGAGAAGTTACGACATGATTGGAGCCACTCGATGCTATAACCCCAGGTGATGCAAGTTATTCAAAGGCCTAATCAAAGGATATCAACAGTGCTGGCTCTAGTAACAAAGTCTAAGATTAATTTTCAGCAACAGGAGTAAGCTTATCGCAGGTTCCATCAGCTACCTATTTACAGAATGTCACTCGGTCATCAGGGATTAAGCTCTCTAATAACAAAGTCAGCCGAAACACCACCCCAGCAAGTATCATACTATTCTGGGCCCAAAGCTTACTTCAGTGTCACTCTCAGGAAGCGAGAACCGAGAACCGAGAACCGCGTGTGTGACGATTGGGAACTTAGCGGCCAGGCACTCAGGGTGGCCCAAGACATCTGCTCCTTTTGGGACGGACTCTAGCTGCTCGGTGAATGAACGAGGAGCAGCTAGTAATTCTTTAGAATCCTCATCTGTTGAATATGGATCTTCATCTGATTGACTAAAATCGGCTTTGCCGTTGTGATTGTTCATCTGCCTCTTACGATTATTTAGATCCTTGAGTGATAAGAATATCATTAAAGCTCTTACATCTGAACCCCTGTATTCTTGCAGTGGGGCCTGATTCTCTTGTAGCCCCAGTTTAACCGAATGCCGGACCGACTATAGGCTATAGGGCACGTACAGTACTGGCAGCGGGAGGCCCACTATTATTCGCTGATTCCTTGTGAAGGCTCCTGGTTCCAGGGTTCTGATTTGTCTAAAAGGTCCCTCACTACCCCAGAAACTGTCTCCACTACGAAAAATTCATATGTTCAAGTGTAGTTCCGCTTACCCGTCTATCCGTCTACCCGTTGCCTTCTTCATTCAGCTTGAGAACGGGCTTCCCCGTAATCCGTGCTCATAACGGCAACGCTAGCCTGTAAGGATAAGGCTTTAGTAGGAGCGTTAGTGATGTTAGGCTATTCCTGTTTCAAAGGCAGGTGGGGAATGGGCTGAAAAACGTGCTCAATAAGCCTCAGTGTTAGGGTGTGTCCTCAAACTTGAATCAGTCGTGCCTACGCATCCAGCCTCAATTTAGTATCCTACTAGAGGCTGCCAGTGAGCGTACCAGCTAGCTGGCTGTCAAATTGGGCTGTAGTAAGCCCGAATAATAACCCGCGAATCAGGTCTAAGTATCTCTCTGGCCGCTCCGGTTTGCCCGGATCGACCATGCTAAGGCTGATGCCCTGTTGACACTACCTAGAATCAGTCATGTTGGTAGTACTCATTACTAAGGACTCTACAGCGTTGGTCTTTTCAGGATTACGTTGTTCGGCTGGTTGCAAGCTCAAGAAACACAGCTTGGATATATTTGTTGAACTAGAAATAAAAAGGCCACTTTGATACTAATATACAGGCAGAAGGGTGTTCTGATACATCGAATAAAACTTAGGTAGAAAAATCGCTTATATCTTTCTGACATCCAATTAAGCATTGCATAAGACAAATTCTATTTCGCCGTCAGATTTCTTCCTTTGAGCCTTCATGATTGTTTCGGCATGAGGAACATAATGAACGCCACTAGCGATTGCAGGGCGACGACGTGCATGCAGCTTGCGATGCGCGTTCAAGTTGTCAGCGCGGGTAAAGGTGTCTTTGCCACAAAACTCGCAAGTCAAGCGTATTCTTTTACCCAAGTGCTTTCTATAAATATATATTAGCTCTCGCCCTTGAGGTTGTTCTATAGGTAACTCACGAAATATTGTGACGTTTGGCGTGCTCCTTTCGCTTAAAACTCTTGCGGCAGCCTGGATACGGGCACGGATAACGGTGGAAGTAGCCTAGCGGGGAAACATCCTTCAATGATGAAGGTTGAGTTGAGACTTCACTTGCAGGATGTTGTTTGTGTTCTGTAGCAGCGGCCTCCTCCGAGTTATACGACCCGACATCGGACGTATCGGAAGAAGAATGTAACTCGCGGCTAGGGGATTCGGACAACCCATATTGAGTGGCCATGTAGTCCACACAGCCCCACGAAGGAGAGCTCGGGACCGTACTGGCAATAGAGGGCATGAATGACCCATATAGTTGAGGTGGCTGGCCGAAAAGCATTCGGTTGCCAATGTAGCAAAAGTCAACCTCGTTACCAGGTCCATGCTGGAATGCGGACCCCTGATCGACGGTATGACCGCTGTACACGGTGGGGCTAAAGTTGAAACCCATGTCGCATTGGCCAACAGAGTAGTCATCGAAGTAGGGGGCGGCCATGGCACTGTACGCAAGGAGAGGCCCTTGTGGAGTTTCATGTAAAACATCACTTGGAGACCCGGGTGATACAGAACCCTCATGTCCTCTAATGAAACAGTTAACAAGGAAGCATTCCTTTTGCCGGGTAGTATTGTGTCACTCACTGACTGACGTCTATCCACTCTGACAAGTCGAGATTCAAAGTCCTTGAACTGAAGGGCTGCCCTGAGGCAAGCAACAGCTACTGATTGACATTGAAGGAATCCATGATAAACGTAAGGGAGTGCTGCCAAGGAAGACACACAATGCGAATGTCAAGGGAGGTTACGTCTTTATGCACCTGCATTCCCGCTGTGGGTTTATGTGCGAGTTGGTAAAAGACTAATGCCAGGCACAAGGTACCTGCATATCACTTGGGCTTGTGAGTCTAGATCGGCGACAGGCCATGCACGCTGGAGAGCTGAACGATCACAAACAGTCCACTGAAGCTAAAGAAACACCAAAGGTTTCAATCTGCGCAGCACACCGAGATAAACATCCTTGACGCCATTTCTAAGGGGTAGTCATCTCGGTTCAGGGCGGGATTTCGTCAATGACAAGTAAGTACGGAGTATTCGGTAACGCCAAAGATTAAGATCATCCCGCTTCTCTAGTAGTGGGTGGAGTCTACAAGACAGGTTACAGGTTGGGCTTTGACCCTTTTCGCTAAGCGATGGGAAGTTACCACAAGCCACAAGGAGCTTACTACATACATCATCCCGTTAACGGGATCTATCTACACCTGAACTTATACTGTATGCATACAAGCCTGGTGGGTATACTAGGTTTGGTAACGCTCACTAAAGCCATCTCGTCATAATTAACCCTGATGGACGGATGCGCCCCAAGCTTTCAGCTGTCATCTGCTTGCTGGACAAGACTAGCGACCTTAGCACCTTATGACTTAGACTTATACTGGTTGGCCTAGTAGGAAAATAGGGTTTTGCATGCCCAAATCGACGTGCCCACGTGCGTGCCCGACTTCCGAGAGCAGTATCGGCCGGGAACGGGGCGAAACCCTCGCCGTGTCCCGCATATCTATCAGTGCTCGGTAAGCATCTACCAGACGCGTGGATGACATACGTGAAGGAGGGCATCAGACGAAGATTATTGGTCGTCAGTATATGCAGAGCCTGAACAAGTTTGAGTTTTCCCAGCACCGTAGGAAAATTGCTTTTCCACGAGCTGAGGGCGATACTGTGACAGAGTCATACTGTCTTAGAATACGCTTTGACCTGCTCATACTAGCTCATTGCGGGAGGTAGATGACAGGTCTTAGCACGTTCCTAGTAAGCTGCTATCTACGGTACTGTATTCATTAGTTTCAATACCCCGGACTCGCCATAACCGAACTGAATCATCGGATAACATACCGTAGTTACCAAACCGTTTAAGTGGGGTGCTTCCCCTTCAGGCTTCACTTGGGCCCTAGCATATCAATCTAAACTCAGGGCATATTGTAAAGATCACCACTACCTACGCCAAGTTACCCAACGACAAAGGCCCTCGTTATCGTAATAACAAGGAGTAAGGCGTGTATCTATTCTCAACACATATTGTAGGCATTAAATAAAACATTTAGAATTGGAAAATGTTTAAAAGAAGAGTAATAAAAGTGAATATTCAATTAAAAGTGGTTGTGAGTAAGAATATCACAATAGTTCCAACAATTCCCAGTATCAAAGTCTAACAGTTTAGTTCCAGTTGTCTTGATTAACCGTATTTGTACTAGCTCAGGGCGTTGCTGAAGATCATCACAGGAGATCGGCTATCCCCGATACGAGGCAGGCAGGCAGGCTATAAGGCTAGTCAGCTTTGATCTCCGCGGAGATGCTTGATCCTCTAGAGGCAATGACAGGCACCCCGGCGGTTCCGGGAGCTTGTGTGGCGTTGGAGCTACCAGAAGTGGCTTGAGGCTCGGCATCAACGGTTTCAGAGCCGTCTTGACGATTTTTCCAATGGCTGGTTACCCTCCAAGCCGACCAAACTGACAATGTCAGATTGGCCATTGATGGCCTGGTCCTGTACAGGTGTTATTATGGCTGAAAGAGCACTGAGGGTTGGTGAAATTGTATGGCAACTTATCACTTAAGTTCCTATAGCCCTGTTTGTTCAATCACCTCAAAAGTTCTCCCCTCGCCCTTTACAAGCAACTTCCGTTATTCATTGTATATAATAATATTCGACTCAGCCATCTTTTTCATCCATTTTGCCAGAAGCACATCCCAAATCTTTAAAGTTATCCAGACACAGTAGAGATTTAGATTGGTATCAATTCAAACAGGGCTCAATTTCGACATAAGGTGTGCGACGTGCACTGGCTTTGAGGTGCTGCTCTTGGGTTGTACTGGTTTCTGGCCAGTTTCAACTCTAGGGCGTAGCCTCGCTGCATCGGGTATCTCAATAACGATCTGTTTAGTCCCCGTCCGGATGAAAACCTCCCTGCGCTCACTTCCCTGTCCAATATGGCCTTTAACCAGTCCATCCTTGCTTTTAACCAGTCCAGTATTGTTTTTTCCCTGTACAAAATGGTTTTCTCCAGCCTTTTGGCTTCTTAGTGCAATTTCTTCATCAGACCGTAGTCTGTTTCCTTTCCCAGCGATTCGAATTGCTCGAAAGCCTGGTCTATTCTTCCTCCTGCGTCTACAGCAGAGATGGCTCAAGTATGACCTGAAGCTGGGTAAACAGGCTGAGATTATACCCATTGATGCCTCGACTGAAGACCAGATAGCAACTGACCCCATGGTCCACGTGGTATCGGTCGCTTTGGTCCAGGTAATCAGGTAATGTATACGTATACCAGAAGCGATACAGACTCTAAAACGTGTTAGTAATACTCTAAATAAGATGTACTCAAAATGAGATGCTAATGATAACTTACAAGCCTCCAAGTGCTAAGACAGTAAGTACTGTAGCCTTCTTCTCCTTGCTCATTTGAAGTTTAATAACTTCAGGTACTGGGATGAATACTAAAATCGCATTTGAAGAGAGACTAATACAAGCCAGTATAAGAAAGAACTGGCCAATATTGATACAAGTGCCCTCTGTTCCCTTATACTGTGTCCAAAAATGCGATACAGGTACACAGGCAAATACCATAGTAAATATAAATGTCAGTAGATGTAATACCACAAGAGTAGTCCCGAACCAAAATGTGACTTGGAATGAGAGACCGGTGCCTCCGCGAAATATTCGTCGATAGAGGAGGAGGATAGAGGCCTTTGTTGTAAAGATAGAAGCTGTATAGAGGAAGGCGTATATATATGAGAGCTGATGATGTATGGCGTTAGTACAAGAAAACTGAAGTGGCGGTGTGATGAACCCTTGATATCTCAACTATCTCATTTATTGTGAGTGCCCAAACATGTTTCCCTGCACCGGCCTGTCCAGCTACTGATGTTAGCAATTACTAAGTAAACACTATGCAGATACGTAGACTTACTAATAACCACTATAGCAGCTGTCATAGCCACAAAAAGCCATGATACACTAATAGTATAGTCGTCCAAGCTCAAACGAGACTGCTGTGTCTGAATAGCGATTCGACCAGCCAAAAATAAAGCTGAGATAAATAATGTGGAGAGAACAATAGTAGTATTCCTTGTTGCTTGGTTTGCCGAGAGATCAATACCCTCAGGGGGATGGCCAAAGATATCAATCACCATAGGGTCAATCTCCATTCTGAAATAATATAAGATGAACATTAAGATCTAAAAATGAGTGAGGCATAGTAGCTTTAAAGACCATAACAACATCACGCCATCTTGGTAATCTCATCTGCTAGTCTCGGGATCAACGGAGGTCTATCAAGTAGGTGTAAGAGAAGCGGGCCTTTTGGGAGTCGCTTGGGAAAAGATTTACACTTCGGTTTCTATTAGGTTTCGGATCATGCCTAGTTTGAGCATTTCCCTTCCTCTAGGATCTTTTACGGCACAAATGGGGTTACTATCAGAAAGCTTAGTGAACATGACAGTTTACAAATTATAATTCCCATCTTGAATATTCTCAGCTTCCACATTAGGAGGAGAGCTCCACTGTCACCTAGCTCCAACACCTTCTCTATATAACTCAGAGACTGACCTACATTTATTAGTTCTGTAAATGTTACCGTGCAGAATGCCGATCTTGATGATCACAATCAACATCCAGCTCCTCTCTTCTTGAACCTTCTCGAAACATACTAGCTTTGACACTAAGCAGCATTACAGCACACTGGATGTAACAGAGAACTGACGATATGCTACAGATCCTCGGCGACGATGTGATAGATATTAAAGTTTAGAATCACTTGCGTTTAATAAGTGCTTCGATTACCTAGAGAGGCTAGATGGGGTTTACGTTAGTGTGGCGGAATACGAGTACATTATCTTAGCCCCTGATGTGGAATGTTGGGCTGAAAATCCTTTTTGTGGGCTAACCATAGGCTTTTAAACATGACAGGCACTAACATTAATAGCTGCCCCTTTTACTGCAGGGATTCAGGCTATACTCCAGATCCATACTACGTTACAAGGTTTTTTATTTGTGTTGCTGATAACAGAGATGTGTGATTTACATTTGAGGCTCGTGGCTGAGTGCCTAACTCAGCAGACAGAACTTGGTCAGATGAAACCCGACAGTGAATCAGATTGAATTATCAGGAGTTTTCAATCGTGCACCTTTCAATGCTCAGATATACTCTAATGGGAGCTTGCAGTTTGTAACGCACCTATGAGGTGAGGTGGTGTGCGCGGAATGCGACGGCTCCGGGAAAAGTTCAGCTCCCAACAACACTTCTCAAAACACACTTGGACATCATATCAAGTTACTGAAACAGTAGCCAGTATCGAAACCAATTTTGAATCTCAACTACTCATTCCATACAATGCCGGTCTCTGATTTCAGAAAGAATGGTATGGCCTCCTTGGGAGAGTTGGGTTTGTTACTATTGTTAGCATTGGCAATGATGGCAATGATGGCAGAGCTCCCCTTCGAGGGAATTCTGATATGGCCTGTGAGAACTATAAAGGAGATGCATCTTCCCTTCTAATCACTCAATCCTCAACACTTACAATCAACACTCGTTTCCAACACTTACAATCAACACATTTCTTACACAATCACTTACAGTCTTTATCTCCTACCAAACCATCCATCATGAAGGTCTTTATCATGCTCGTTCTTCCCGCCCTTGCCCTTGGCGCTGCTACTCCCCAGGCTTCCGACGGGGCTCAGATTCACACTCTCGACCTTGGTTGCCTTGGGTCTGCTGCCCCTAACATCCTCGACTGCGTTGGCAAGATTACCAAGATCGATCCCCTCGGAGCGACCAACTGGTAAGCCTGATGCTCTACTAATATGCTATGAGAAGCAGTATTTACTAATTGGATGCAGTATTACCAACTTTGTGACTGGTATTATCGGGTGTGTTCCTGGTCTTTCCAGCCTTGCCGATATTCCTGGTTTTCCCAGTCTGCCTGCTGGCGATGGCACTGCTAGTCAGCCTACTGGTACTGCTGCCACTCCCGCCATCCCTGGTATTCCCTCCATCCCTGGGCTGGTTTAAGTCCCTGATGGTAAATGCCAGGTTTGCAGACTTTTACTCACTTGGAGGACGGGGCTGGCTATCTTTACCAAGCGGGCTTCTTGGCAATGGTCTCTGACATTTGTTTGAAAGTTGCTTTTCCTTTTTGTTAGTCTTTTCTTTTTGTTTAGTTTTGCATTTCGATAAATTTATTGTGCGTACCGGCAGGTCCGTAATGTCAATCTTTTGGCATGTTTATGCACCGCACCATCAACCTTTTCCATTATCCTTAAACCATCGGTGATAAGGTTGTCGGTAATTAAAAGAGGCTTTAGCCTTCAGCGTATAAAGGTAAAGAATACCAATAAATACATACAGGTAAGATACTTATTACCCTTACTATTGCCTAGGATCTTGGTTTTGGCTGAAAAGTTAGTATCCCGATAACTGACTCCAGAGGTGTATAAATAAGTGCTGATGCTCCTCCGTAAGGATGATCAGGCTCAAAGCACACAAAGCACATACAAGCTGTTGGAGATTCGGTCGTATTCAGGACTAGGTTTTCGGTTAAATAAAGCTTCTGCATTGAGCCACAAAGGTTTTGAACACAAAGCCTTAAACCATCAATCGATGAAGAAATCCAAACACTTGATGACGATATGTTGGTACGCCATGCGCTAATTGGCAATGTAAAAGGCTTCATTCGGTACACACTCTATTTGAGTCTATCATATAAAGTACAGGGTGCCCAGGGGGCGACAAGCGGCTTACTAAAATAAACCAATAATCTTTACAGACTCGTCACTAACGTGCATAACAATCACCCTATAATCCTTGAAGTGAAGTTTATCTCAGTGTCTTACATAGATACAGTTGTAATGTGAATAGCGGTGCGCTTTCAGGGAAAGCCAGTCCCAGTACAGTATGTGAGACATCTGCTCTGACGCTCGAAATACAATATGAACTCCTTGTTTTCTACCACGAAGATATCGGTATTATTTGCGCCGTTAATACCATGCCTCGCTAGGTCAAGGGTCCTTGGACATGTTGGATTTGTGGCTGATTTGTTGAAATCACAAAGTGGGTTTTGTAAGTGTGTGGCTATATTGATAGCCTCTTGTCTTTCATTCAGATGTTCAAAGATAGAAACTCACGATGGTACAGAGAGAAAGGCCCTATTAATTACCCCGGATCAACGAGGGGCAGCTTGCAAGTTCCAAGGGATACAATGAGTTACTACTCAAAAAGGAATCGCCAAACGGCGAGGATGAAGAGTATTAATTACACGTGAAAACAACGAAACGGCCCAGTTACCCTCAAATCCAGCTCATCAATCATCTCCTTGACCACACTATTGACGAGCCAAAAGGCTCTTCAAAGACAAAAAGGCCCTCAGCATGGGTAATAAGGGAGCTGCTCAAAGACCTTTTGCTTCTGGCTCGAGGACAATGAATCGAAGGATTTCCACCCCCCTCTCGCTCTCTCAGGCGAGCACACTGGGATCTGAATGAAACCGGGCAATCTGATATTTACCTCACTTGGGTTGTCTTCAAGGAGAAAGTCGTAATTGCTGGTTTTGGTCAGGTCAAGAAACCCACCACCATTTTTCTCCTTGTTGGCCTTCCAACCCTCGACTGCCCTATGATGTAGGTTAGCATAACGCTCTATAGCCAGACTTCCATTGACTTACCCAGCGACAAGATCTTGAGCAGTGATCCCTCCCCAGTCGTCGGCACCCTGATTCTTGGGATCCAGATTATCTATTCCATGTGGCGCGGTGAAGTAGTTGGCCTTGCAGTCTGTAGGATTACCGCCTGTGCCACCGGGCACCTGAGGATCACAGTTCCGCTCACGGCCATTCGGCGCAAGGAGATAATACCTCCGGCCTCGGTAACAGTACCCCATCTCCTCGCCAGTGCTCGGGGTAATGTACTCGTAGTCAAGAGGCCCAACAGCGTTGCAATCATAGCCAGAATCCATGACGAAGGCCGGAGCATATCCTGCGCCCACCTTCCAAGCCTCGGGGATGAGGACTGCGAAAAAGACTTTGCGCAGTTGCTTTCGAAGATCTGACATGTCAAAGGTTAATTCGTCATTGTTGAATTTACCGTCGGCAATCAAATCTCCGATGAGATCGACAGACTCATCGTCTCCGCGGAATGCTTTTTCGGTAAAAGCTTCGATGGACTCGGTCCAGAGATCTGAAATTTCGCTGAGCTTGCCAGCGACTTTGCTCTTGGGTGTTTCCCTCTTGCTATACATGATGTTTAGAGCGAGGTAACCTGCCGGAGGAGTGAGCTAGACGAACCTGTTCTGTATATCCTTGGCTAGAGTAGCTCCCCATGAAGCCGTGTTCGCAATAAGGTCCTTGATGTCGACAGTATGACTGTCTTTCGTCTGCATAACTAGATAGGGATGTCAGTTCAAGCCATCAAAAATGAAGGGCCCTTCTCAGTAACCTACTCTTGCCGAAGAGGGGAGCGGCAAACATCCCCACGGCGATTCCGAGAAAGTCTGCAATCAAATTGAACTCGCTTGACTCATCCACATCTGGAGCAAACGTTTCTACCAGCTGATCTAGCTTCGACTGCATGCCATTCTCAACCTTGTCGACAGTCTGCCAAAGGCTTTTGAACGTCTTGAGAGAGAAATTAGTTTCCTGGCAGGGTATGGCACGGACGCCGACTTACAGTATGTATGCTAGCGAAAGAGTTGAGGATAAAGTAACCGGCAGGTCCTGAATCCTGAGTATCCTCACATTTGTCTTCCTGATCGCACCCATTGACGCCTACAGAAAACGATGCACAGTCAAACTTCTCATAACCATCTGCAAGGTCTGAGACATGCCTGGAGAACTTGTTCGCGTTCCCCTTCCCCGTAACATTCAGACCCTCAGATGATCTCTTATCGACCCAAGAAGACGCCAAGTCTCTCCAGGCGCAAGGGGCACGCATGGCGTCCCAGCGCGTCTTGGGGCTCATACCAGGCTCTTTGACGGGTTTGTCTAGACAGCTAAACCCGTCTTTCGTCTTCCACTTGCATTTACCGTCCTTGTCGATTATCTCGATCAAGTTACTATTTTCAAGCTTGCCAAACTTTTGAAGATCAACAGCCCAGTCGGTGACACCGCCAAAATTGAGTCCTTGATACTTGGAAATCCGCCTCTTCTTGGTCGAGTCAGACATGTAGGCGACCCACTCGGTATCGTTGTACACTAGAATATCGGAGTCGCTCTCGTCAATCCACCAGGTTGCCTGCTTGTTGGCTATGTTCTCAATCTCTGCATTCGAGATGTATCCGGACTCGCCTGTGCAAACGCCCTTGCGAGCTAATGACTCTGTCGAGGACCCGAGGAATGTACACATGGGACCTACACATCCCTTTTTCGCCATCTTGAAGGACCTCCCATAGCTTGTAATGCCAACGATAACCTTGGTCGAGGGCACGCCAGCCTTGGTAATCATGGCGAGAGCACCCATCGTTTCTGTAAGGTTGACGTGAGATCGCAAGCAGTTTCCTTTTGGACAGCCGGGAGAAGCCCATTTATTGTCGTAGTCCCATTGACCGTGCAGATCGTAGGTCATGTAGATGATGTAGTCAACTACCTTGGCGATGTTATTGATGGGGTATGGCTTCAGGTACCAGAAAGAAGCAGGAGCTGCAATTGACAGTGACAAACCGCCCAACTGGCCCTTGAGAAGGGTCAACAGGCCAAGGTAGTTCTTCCCATCCTCTTCGTCGGCTTTGGGGATGTCTGGGATGTCCGGAGCTCCAGGATATTCCCAGTCAATATCGACACCATCCAGATCATGCTTCTTGATGAAAGCTGCAATATTCTTTGCAACCTGAAGTCGATTCTCCATCTTGACCGCGTTACGAAGAATATGATACTTGGTAGGATGAGTAGAGTCCACCCAGCCCCCAAAGGCAAGAATGCGTTTGGGTCCTTTGAGCTTCTTGAACTTGTTGAACTGGTAGGAGACGTGGCTGACATCAACTTCGAAACTATCAGTAAGTCGAGCAAATGAAAAATGAACGTGGGTAAGTTCAGATCTCTTTTCGAGCTCCGAAACATCCATCCAGAGGCACGGTCGATCTTGATTCCAAGCCTCGAAGTAGCCGACACTCATGAAAGACGAGGGGGGGGACTTGTTATTCACGATGTCGGTGCCGCAGTTGGAGATACACCCGTTGGTCCCTGGCTTTGCAGTACCTGGAGCTCCAAGCGTGGTGTTCTTGCAGAAGTCTGCCGTGACACCACATTGTCCCCAGATGTTGCAGCATGCGTTTAGAGGACACGGGTTAAGATCGGCAAGGTCTGTCCCCTTCTCAGGCTTCTTTGTGCCAGGCTTCTGAGGTCCACACTCTGCGTTGGCAATGGGGTTGGGCATAGGCGGGTCGCCTTTGCTCAAACAAATCACTGCCTTGTCGAACAAGAGCTTGCACCCAGACCAGCCCCAGGTATTCTTGTTGAAACTCTCAATGTCTTCAACCTTGAGAGAGTTTGCAGCCGCAATCTTGCTACAGAAGTCCCCTGATTCGACAGTATATGTTGCGCATCGGCCGTCAGGCCCGGGCTTGGGGCGAAAGTCGGGCAAATCTCCAGAGGTACAGCAAACATGCTGGCCATCGATCAGAGTAGAGCACAAGTTCTTCGTCTGGCTGTTGTAATTTGTGAAATCGGCTGGTTTGATTCCACAACGCTGAGCTACGTCGCCACAGCCATCTCCCGACTTGACCTCAATGGTTTTGCACTCTGCGCGCTTCGAGAGCTTCGATGCCGAAGAGTTGGAAGGGCTAGAAACCGCGGTATCATCTTTGAAGGTGCCGACGAGGAAGCTGCCAAAGTTTGTACTGTGCTGGAGTCCGTCGATACACGTAGCATTACTCCACGCGCTCACGGCTACTTGAGCGTTGATGAGCGATGCAGCACCAGGTGTAGTATCGATCATGATACCAGAAATGTAGTCAGAATTGCGACCATTGCCACAAAGCTGGACACCGAGTCTTTTTGGCATGCCAGAATCTCCAAGGCGCATCACCAGCGCCTCGATGACGACGTTGGCAATGCTACTTGGCACAACCTTGTCTCCGATGTAAAGGCCCACAGATGTGTCACCATACTGAGAGAATATCGACTGTCTGTCTTTGTAGCCCCCGGTCAATAAGAACGATTGCAGTTCCTTCAGTGCCGTAATGGCTTGAGGTACTATGACTCTCTCATCGGCGTCATCCCAAATAAGCTCAAGCTTAGATTTGGTCTGAGTGTTCCTAGCCAGCGATGAGGTGTTCTTGTCGCTGGTAAGGTTAAGGATTTCTCCTTGGTAAGAAGTACATGCTCTCAAGACATTGCCAGGACCCGAAGGTCGAAGTGGGTAGTGAATGGTGAAGTCGAGAAGTCTCGGTTTGTGATTACAAGCCAAGGCTTCGTCAAGACTTGGAAAGAGCGTCCAGTTTGAAGAGTCAACTCCAGCCTCATCAATGAGCGGTGGGCAGGAGTTCAGCTGAGGAGCTGCTGTTCCAGAAGCGAGAGCTGGGTAGATTGTAAAGGCAGTACATAGCAGGGCGGCTACAAAGATAGGGATTTGCATGATGAACGCCCAAGAAAGTCATTCGTCAAGTAAATAACAGAAATATCAAAAGAATGTGCTGGAACCAGAGTCCACGGATAGGTTTTAAAGAGCGTAAGGGTATTCAACTATAATTCTAAGTCCAAAACAAACTGAAAGCATTATGTATTGCATCCTTATAGATCCTGAATTACATTTTCTCTTCATTCCATCGCACGGCGAGCTCCTAACTCCCTTTTAGCCGATGATTCCTCGGGTGGCTAATTGTGTGAGGGCTTGGCGGCACTGTTGGTTATGTTCGATAATAACGGTTAAAGCCAATGGTGGCATGACTGCGAAGAATGCAACCGTCTGTTGATTCTAGGGTCTCAATAACTCGCTCAAATGACCATAGATCAAGGATTCAAAAACGGAGGTTCGGGACAAAGCACATTGATCCGATGGCTGTGTGGTGGAACAAATCATCCATTTCTTCAATCAGTCAAAGAAAATGTAGTGTTGTTGAACGAGTCGGCCGCCGTATGAGAGGTAGAAATGTGGCACAGCCTTGCCAAGCAGTATGATCACTTCTCTCGAAAGAGTAATAATTAGAACTTAATTACATAGCGAAGAAAGCAACAACAGCCCCTATTACCACCGCAGTCAGGGTGGGTAACATCATATTTGCCACATCCTCGGCACCCGGATACAGATGTCGACAAGATTCTGGACCAAGCAAATTCTTCTCGTCGGGCCACGACTGATTTTCTGGGCATCCTGCGTATCTGAGCATCTCGGCACGAATCAGGGCTGCCAGTTCGTGACCAGTGTCAATACTACACGGATCACCTTCTCCTTTCTGATCAGTGACCACCACGCAACTTTCAGACCTCCTATCCTCAACTACCTCTTTTGGGGTTGTTCTGTTATCTAAAAACCGAGTATGCTGGATCTCGATGGGGCAGGGTCCCTTGGGCTTGTAAGTGGGGACTGAGCCAGAAGATGATATCGAGAAGTTGATAGACCCGTACTTCCAATATCGCTCAGGTCCAGGGGAGCACTCTTGGAGAACTGACAAACTCCATCCAAGCTCCCAATCTTCATAAGAAGTATTGGAGATGATGTCAGTAGCGTTGACCACAAAATATGGTTCTGTTGCTGGATCAAGCGACCCTGAACTGTAAAGCCAATCCGGAGCTGATCCATAGTCAATAGGCACATCCTCTTTCTTCATGGGAGTTGTCCAATTGCCCTCCAACCTCCACTGGAACTTGAAGCCATAAGGCCAGGCCTTGGCGGCTCCAGTAAGGGCAAACACGATAGGAAAAGGGTAGACGGGACGGTACGTCTCATTTGGCCGAGGGAATATGAGACTGACGCCAAGGTCAATGGGAAATTGTGACGAAGGCTTCTCCTTCGCCTTCATGCCAAGGACTGCAAAGGTTCCCAGGAATATCCTAATTATAATGTCAGCATGATCTGATGGCCGTAGGAACCGGGACGCAGCGGACAAACCCGAGGAGAATAGAGAAATTCATGATTGCGATTCTGTGTTGGTTCAGTACTTGGTTGTGTGGGGAATGCCGGGTTTGGAAAAGGGATCGCATGGCATATTTATCTACATTCGTGCCCTGGTACCTGCATTGACTCGGCAGGGCGGGCCGTACCATGTCACCTGGAGGTTGTTGATCGGACTTGGCATTGGGTCAATGAGAGTGATTGCGGCGTAGGAATATTGCAAACCCCGGTATTCGATTTTCCTCGGCTAAAATCAAAGTGAGCGTATGTACGACTAATATTGCAGTCTGAACCAACATGCAGAAATATGCATATTTTTAACCTTTTTTGACTCGCTGTGAAGGGACATGATTGGTTGGGGACAGTGACCTGATTCATGCAAGTCTACTCCGTACACAACCTCTAATGATACCATGCCATTCATCCTGACCAACTTGGAAGCTGAGCTAACTAGGTGGGATGATCCGTTGAAGTAGTTAAACGGGCTATTCAGATGGTTATATCTCATTTATCCGGGACTGTGGCACAGTTTAACCTGGTGAGAATGGAGATGTGCGTGAGGCCCGTGATGTGAGCAACGAGAATGGAGACGATCCCTGGGCACGGCCGAACTGCCTGTCTACGATGAAGGGCTACCCGAATACCCAAGACATTCAAATGTATATAAGGTAGGATGAAGAAAGTATATGTCTTGAGACCTACTCCTGCCTCCTACAAGCAAGTATTGCAATCCGTCCCCTCGCTTTGGTTCGCCATGCAATTATTCCTTCTTGGGACTCTCTCCCTTCTCTTTCAAGCCAGCCACGGCTCTTCATCTCGCCATCAGCGCCGCGATGATAAGCCGTCTATGCCTATCGCCCCGGGAACCACACAGAGCTGTGCTTCTTGGTATGACAACGACGGTTCACTTCCGTGTGAGCTGATCCCTTATGCATGGAATCTGTCTTTGGAAGACCTGATCAGATGGGTTTGTTACGACAGTTGTCCCCTAAATACCAACGCTAATGGGACATATAGAACCCCTCCATCACTGCAGAATGCGGCAACTTCAAGGAGGGATTCTCCTATTGCATTCAAGAGAAAGAAGTACCCGTCCCTGTCAGTAGCACCACGACCAAGTTCACTACGGCTCCTCCGTCCTCTACCACTCTCGTTCCTTCGAAGACAACACCCACGAAGCCATCTACAACTGCCGTAGGCGGCAATGGCGTCGAGACGCCTGACCCAATACAGCCTGGCATGGTATCGAACTGTAACAAGTTCTACTTTGTTCAGCAAGGTGACAACTGTAATGCAGTCTCCTCCAAGCACGGCATAACCCTAGCCCAGTTCACGACTTGGAACCCCAAGCTAGGCACAGGCTGTTCGGGGCTATGGGCTAATGTCTGGGTCTGTGTGTCTGTCATAGGACATACAGCAACTCCTACGCAGTCTACTAAACCTACCAACGGGATCGAAACACCATCACCTATCCAGGCCGGTATGACCAAGAGCTGCAACAAGTTCCATCTCATCAAATCGACTACAACTTGCAACTCTATAGAGAATTACTATAAGCTTCCTCTCAAGGACTTTTATTCCTGGAATCCCGCGGTCGGCACAAACTGTCAGTCTTTGCTCGTCGACTACTGGGTCTGTGTCAGTGTAGTTGGCTGGACAGCCCCGACTCCTACGACACCTAGCAATGGAATCACCACTCCCACGCCTATCCAGACCGGCATGACCAAGAACTGCAACAAGTTTCATACTATCAAGTCAACAACCACGTGTGCCTCGATTCAGGACTATTACAAGATCTCCTTCGCGGACTTTTATGCCTGGAATCCCGCCATAGGCTCAACCTGTACATCCCTCTTGGTAGGCTACAACGTTTGTGTAGGTATCATCGGCCAGCAGCCTTCACCAACAAGTACAGGCAATGGAATAACAACTCCCACGCCTATACAAGCCGGTATGACCAAGAGCTGCAACAAGTTTCATACCGTCAAATCAACAACGACCTGTGCTTCAATTCAGGATTATTACAAGATCTCCTTCGCCGACTTCTATGCATGGAACCCAGCTATAGGTTCTAAATGCACAGCTTTGTGGGTTGATTACAACGTCTGCGTGGGCGTAGTTGGACAAACGCCAACACCGACCCAGCCAAGCAACGGTGTCACGACTCCTTCACCTATCCAGAGCGGTATAACCAAGAACTGTAAGAAGTTCCATCAGGTAAAGTCAACCACAACTTGCGCCTCGATTCAGAATTACTACAAGATCACGATGGCCAATCTTTTCAAGTGGAATCCTGCTATTGGTTCGACTTGCACGAGCTTGTGGGTGGACTATTGGGTTTGCGTGCAAGCTTAAACCTGCCGCCACTGTCTCACAATTTTACTTCCATATATATATATCTTTAGTTATTCTCTTTTACTCCTTAATGTACCTATGTAATTTCACATCTTTTCCTGAATTGATATAAGATGTCATACTCGCTGTCGCTTCCCGCTGAGACAAGAGGGAAGAGGAATCATGTGCCAATGAGGAGCCGCGCTAGTCCCTATCCGTACGATAGCTGACACTTCGCGTTTTCGTTTGCGACCAACACCCACGTCCATTGGCCCAAGCTCCAAGCCCCGTCATCTGTAGGAAACACGGCTCACAGCTTAACTTTAGTTACTGCACTTTCAAGCCCCGCATCTCCCATCCCGCCCGTTTCCCTCCTCCATCCTTCCACTCCCTCTCGAATGCGATCGCTATAATTCATTCATGACATCCTTCTCATGCTCTCGCACTATCTACTCCTGTGAAGTGCCGCCTGATTGACGTCCAGCATGGACGATCTACTCGCAATCTCAAAGTCCATCCTGGACAAGGTGCCGCGGCTCCAGGCGCTAGACAACTACTTCCGAACCCCCGAGATCCTTGCGCGGCAGCAACGCGTCGATCAGCTTGAGGAGCTGGCCCAACAGAATGCTAAGAGATTCCGTGAGGACACAGCTGGCAAGATTGATATCCGGCCATTCAGGACGCTTATTCTAGAGCAATCGAAGCTCGAGGAGGAAATCGAGAAAGACAAAGCTCGGTTCTTGCAACAGCTCATCGACGACTGGGCCACGGCTCCGGAGGGCCTTCTGGCGCTCGCAGCTCCTACATCCCAAGCTCCACGAGATCCTCTCTCAGCCGATTCAATACCCATACCTTCGCGAGCGCCCCTACCAGCTTATTCGATACCTACGCCCCCAGCTCCCAACCCTCCTCTGCCAGCTAGTTCAATACCTACCCCTGCGCGTAGCTCTGTAGTCCATGATAGTCTGGAAAGAGCCGGTCCAGAGCGCGATGCGACCGCTGAATCCCAAGCCCCGTTGGCCGACAACGCCGAACGTATTTCGAGCAGAAAGCCCAGAACCTCTGCATCACGACGGAGATCCTCCAACATCTCGCTCGATGAGAACCGACCCGTCAAGCGCAGTCGTCGAGGCCAAATAACACCTTCCCTTACGCCAGACCGATTTATCAAGTTCAGTGAGGTCTTTCAGGGCGGCGACACTCCAGCCAAGTACAGGATTGTGCAGTTTCCGTTTCGCCAGGGAAACTGGTACATCCTGGAGTGTAAGGACTGCGATGTAAAGTTCCAGGGGGAGGATGTTGTTGAGGATGCATATGACCATTTCTACCACAACCACGGCCGCAGTTTTAGTACCACTGAGGAGCAGGTTGTTCAGGTGCTGGGAACCCATGTGTCGGACTGCAATGCCGAGCTCGCCGAGAAGAACAATGCGCTCTGTCCTCTGCCTGTGGAACCAGATGGCGATGAGACAGAGCTCGAAACTGAGGATGAAGGGCCCGAAGAGCGATCCGAACGTCGGAGGCGCGGGAGTACACGAAAGAAGAAAGGGAAACGCGGGAGACGGAAGAATCCCAACGCTCATTGGGTGCCTCCCAAGTCATTCAAGGACGTCGATCCTCGAATCATCAATGCGAAGCCGGGAGACATCGTCTGCTTGTATAATGACAGAACCAAGTTCTTCTCTCCTCTCATGATCCTTCCATGGGGACCTTTCCCACGTCTCAAGTTCAACAAGGTCTTGCAGGAGATAGAACTCCACACAACAATCCCCAAATGCTACGAAGGCGCAAAAACCACGGATCTTACTCCGTCGCCTTGGGCCCCTGGCTATGAAGATGATGGGGATTTGGCTCACAAGCGTAGCCTTCCGGGTCTTTTCTTTCGCCCTACTCAAGATTTCCCACATGATTGCAGGTCGGGTTGGGTCCCGTTGAACAAGCTCAAGGTCTACGATAAGACTTGCCCTCGCACTCGGAACAAAGAGTCCGTTGAAGAGTACCTCGAATACTACGCAGAGTGGTGCAACGACCCACTGACCGGGGGCACGCAGGGTGATGCGACCGCGCCAAAGAGAAGCCATCGGTTTCGACCAGCAAGCCATCGAGGTCCTGAGAACAGCGCCCGAGATCAGTCCGTGACACTGAGCACAGGTAACACGACTCATCATAGGCATTGAGGTTGAAGCTGAGAATTTCTGTAGCTGAAAGCAGTCGACACTCGACGGAAGAGGACAGTGTTGCGCCTACGATTGAAGATGCCGGGTTCAAGGAAGAACCGGCACAGAACTACGATCAAATCGACGAAGAAGACGGAGAGGACAGTGAAGGCAGAGAGACACAGGTTAGCGGCTTTCGGAGGCACTATAGAATGGGTGTCCGTCGCGCGCACATCGTACGCAGTGTTGAGGTGGATGGGAAATGAGAGATTAGCATATACCCCCCTGGACAGAGAGTTTATGGGATACCCGGGTTGCATGGTGTAATTTTGTGTTAGGGTTCATTTAGATAAGCGCTGATTATGTAGATACCATTGTACCAGCATGGAGAATATTGACGATTGTCATTAACCTGGGCAGGTTTGCGATCGACTACCCTATACCATTCATACATTCCTTCGTTTTTACGATATTTTATCCTAAGCTGACCCAGACAGGGACCCCATTCGTAATGTTGCATCATATAATGGATTAGTAATGATCGTAGACTTCAGCATCTGTTGATGTTGCTGCCTAATCCTCATTCAAGACATCATCACTCTCAGCACGTTATCACTCACTTGCCGATGAACCCACGCAACAAGATGACTGCATATGATCGGCGAGTTTATTCTGCCGCCCTTCCAATTCTCTTCTAGCGGCAATCATTAGCTCACCGACACTTCGACTCATATTGTCAGCACAGCATCGCAGGGTAGTAATCACCACCGCTTTAGGCCATTTTTGCGACGGGGACTTGGTGCGACGCTATCTCTTGTAAGTCCATTGTTGGCTGCAATGACACAGACTGGATGGGTTGCTCCTTAGAACTGCCTGTACAAGAACTGTTGCTTTTGATGTTAAATGTCGGGATAGACTGGGTACAGTAGCAGTCAGTCCAACACTGTAATTCGGCGTCCATTTTCGCTGGCCGACCACCCAATTCCCCCATCTCCCTTCCAATTGGTTGACGTTTTCCAGTCATCATCGCGCTGACAGAAATTCCAAATTCCAAATTCTCGGGGCTGAGCCAAGAGGGGCGCAGTTCCCCCCCCCGCGTGGGCGGTCCCGCGGCGCCGGGTTCGGCTTTGGGTAGGTGATTACGTAGCTCAATTTCGCGGCTGAGAAAATTAATTCAAATCATTGTGACTGCGGTTTGAATGTGGATCTCGCGTCAACCACTCACAGAGGGTGACGATGTAAGCTTAATTGAGAGGACGGGGGATATATAAGTCTAGTCGCCACGCTCTTTAATCATGCTTACCTTATTGTTTGACTATAGAGTAATTAATATGTCTACGATTCAGGAATCGCCGTCGCGTAAAACGACTTCTACTGCTCGATCGAGAAGATCGCATACAAAGTCTAGACATGGATGCCTGGGCTGCAAACAGCGAAGAAAAAAGGTAATTTCCCCCATTTATCATTAATGACTTGTGTTCTGACAGACATAGTGTGATGAGCAACGACCTCAATGTTCGCGATGTCTCGATAAGGACATCCCATGTGAATACCCTCGTCAGAAATCTCGTCCATTGAGATCACCTACTCAAGAGGACACATGGACTCAACTGCAATCTCTTACCATCCCAGCACCACACTACGCCCCTTCAACAAACGCAAGTCTCTCAACATCAGACCTCTCCCCCGGTCTATCGCCCTATCTCGCACCAAGTCCCAACTTCACCCTCCTCCCCCAGGAAATCCCCCTTCCATCAGTTGATCTCGGCGCCGCAGAGCTTGAACTCTTCAGCTATTATCTCTCCCACACAGCTCGATCACTAGCCTACGATGAAGATGATCTATATGCTTTGCAAGTTGGCTTCCCGAACTTGGCTTTCAGAAGTAAACCCCTCATGAGCTCTATCCTCGCTCTCGCAGCTGTGCGAAAGTGTCACGATTTGATATCTCAGCCTTTGCAGAGGGTTGATAAGAGTCAGGTCAGGCATTTACTTGCTCTTGCGGATGGACATCATAGGGTGTCGCTTCGTCAGACTAGAGCTGATATTCCAATTGCCAATCACTACGATCATGTTGTTGCCAACGCTCCTCTTATGGTTCTTTACGCAACAGCCAACCACGCGGTGAGAATCGAGGTCGCAAAGACGCTCGATGAAGGGGAGAGAACTAGTTTGGCGCCTGCTCAGTTACATTGGATGACGCTTATTCGGGCAGCCCATTTGGCTTATACAGGCCTTTTGCACTCAACCAAAGATTTTGGCTTCTTGGAGGACTTTACAGCTAGTCCGCCTGATATCACACTGAATAACCAGTCAACTAATGGTTTAGTTCCTTTGGGCGAGAATGGACCTACGCCTCAGACGGAGCAACTTCTCATGCCTATCATCGCAGCGACATCGGGGTCCGCGCTGGACAAGTTGAGAACAAGAGCGGAGGCTTTGGAGTTTGCTGCGCACTTGAAGCCTTCTTGGGAGTCACCAGGTGACGACACAGAACTCCAAGCTTGTCTTGTAGCTCTTGAAGCGTTGAACAGTATCGTGAATGAGCTGTTTCATCCAGATCAGAGCGCTTATACAGATTCTCAACAACCTGATCTCGAGGCAGGTTGGGCAGCCCTGAGCCAGTTATCAGATGTTTCACCCTGGCTTCGAAGTTACATGGCCCGCGTAACATTCTCGACACCACCCAAACCCCTCCGGCGAACCATAATGTGGTTTTTGAACCGAATCCCCGGCGAGTTCCTCAGTATCGTCGAGTCTGTGCTTGATAATATCCCCACTAGTCCTGATGGCATTCCCGACGAGGGTATTCAGTGCGATGGCGAGGTGTCTGAGACAACGAGACTTGCTATGGATATCTTCTCTCACTGGCTGGTTTTGGTTATGCTGTTAGATGGTGTTTGGTGGATTGGAGGGATTGGGGCTTGTGAGTTGGATAGGATAGTGAAGTATACGAGTAGGAAGAGTTTCTTTGGGGAGTTTTTGGGCGTAGAGAAGTGGTGGCCTAGAAGTATGCTTAATATTGCTATGGAGATAGGGAGTCAGTCTTAGGACTGACATGGCATGTTATAATGTTTATTGGGATTAGACAAAATGTTTGGATGCTGTTATGGAATAATGGGGAATACCACATATAGATTTATTTTATTATAATATCATTTTTATACCTCATACACCCTTTGTTAGTGTGCTTGATCATTCTTTGTCCGTGCCCTTACTGGTTCCATCGGAATATCCTCCACTTCGTTGATTCTATCATCCTATCATCGAGTCAGCTGAAATCCAATGTGCGATGAGGGCATATGTACCTCTTGTATAGTGATCATATTGTCTTGGGATTCCCCTCTTCGTCTTGGTGAATGAGAGCTCGAACGTCTTGCATCGTCTGCAAGCCACGGTCGTGCAGCACCGTCTTCCACCGAGGGCTGACTATAGTTTGAAGCAAATTCATAATGACCGTCATCTCGAGATCCCACTGGATGAAGAATAGAGCCCATCTCAGCTCTAGATGATGATCTGAATCTTGGGTCTTTTCTTTGGAAGTTGGGCGAGGAAAAATCAACTGAAGGGTGCTGGTTAACGGATGCCGAGGCGTTATCTCGATATTCAAATGTTGTGATCTTCCGCATAGCTGATTCTGAAATTCTGTCAAGGACGCTCTTGAAATCATCCAGGAAAATGACATCAGAAGCACACTTGAAAACCAAAGCGAGCTGGAACCTGTAAGAAAGTGGCTTGATGGAAGAACAAAGAAACTCACCCTCCAGAACGGATTGATGCCCCCTCTTTTCGACACGGCAATCATGAAAATGACATCAGTGATCAAAAACACGATCGACAAGAACAAAGAGAATAGCATGATTCCAAATCGTGGACTAGTTCGAATAAGGCCAGGAATCGTAAACTCGTAGTTCTCGTTGATGGCTAGGACCAGTTTGATAGTGGTGAATACCCACCAGGGGTCTCTGAAGAGTGGTTCGAGGAGTCGTGATGTGTTGAAGACTTTACTACCGAGACGATTGTGATATTGAAAGTTGGCCCATGTTTCGAGAACCCAGTAGGGCTGGACGATGAGGAGTGAGATGATGAAGATACGAGCTCCCCACTTGGGGAGGAATGGACGGATCTTGAGCCATGCGATGAGGTTATGGATGAAGTATGAGATGTATAATAGAGTTGCCGTGCTGCTGAGGACCCTGCTGCAAGTTAACAACCCAATTCATAGTGGAGCGATACAATACTACCATCCATATTCAGGTTCATCAAAAAAGCAAAAGAACCCATGTCCAAGTGCAAGAAGAAGCTACTCGCGATTAATCGATATTCAATGGCAAAAAACAAAGAAATTACTCACCTCACTGAGAATAAGCTTATGCAAAAGCGTATTCTTGCGATAATTGCACAAGACCAGCAAAAGAAGAATAATCACAGCCCCGACATTGAAGCCCTGACTCCACGCCTCCAACACCTGCTGCGCTCTCGTCGTGATATCGGGATTTGGCGCCATCGCGACATTTTGAGTTGCAAGATCTGGGGCTGTCAGCAAACAAAAGGGGGATGGAATGCGGCTGATTATAAGGTAAAAACCGCAACGTCATGATTATCCAACGTAACTGCAAGGGTTGGTTTGCTATGGTGCCAATGCTTGGCTCGAATCAAAGAGGCGAGAAAGATGCTGCCTGGACATGGGTTGGTTTGTCTACGGGCTGTGGGCACCAATCATGTTGTGAGATGGTGTGTAGGATTGTCAGACGGGTCTGGGGTTGGGGTAAAGTGGTGAGACTAGACGACGTTGGGCGGGTAAATGAGGCTGAGATGGTGGAAAGTCAATTGAGCAAGGATTATACGGATGGTTGTCCATATGGAGTAATTAGACTTGTGACCTTGGATGAAGGCCTAAAGAATAAATAACTGTCCTAAAGAACCACCAATTTATACTAAACTTATCCAATTCTTTGCAATTTAGGATAACTCTTCTAAGCTTAGACTATTCACTCATGAGCCATTCTGATATTCACTAGCCTAGGTATTGTAACTTGTGTATCCGTAACACCAGCAGACATCTACAGAGCATACTTGAACAATGGGCTCTTCTCTCCCATGCGAACAAGATCGTCATCCGTATATCTCTGCCTGATCTCTTCCTCACTCATCTTCGCCTTCTTAGCATTACCTCTCTTCAGAAGCGTCTCCAGCAACAAAACTGCGACAATACCAGCCAGACCGAAGGCCAGAGAAGTTCCGTAGCCGGTAGGGTAGCGGGGAGCTTCGTGCGCGAGGTAAATGTAAGAGCCGATGAGGCCGCCGATGTTGCCGACACAGACGAGAAGGCCAATGTTGACGGATCGCTTGGCTGGATCGGGCGTGTTGGCGACATTCCACGCGTTGACACCGGGAAGAATAGGATACATGCTGATAATCGTTAGCAACTGACTATGAGGATGATGGGTGAGGGCTTACCCGAAGCATGCGAGACAGACGGCAAAGTAACAAACAGCAATGTTGTCCTCGATGTTGCTGGACTTGACAAACAAGATGATGAAAGCAACAACAAGACAGCATTGAGGCCCCAAGATGAAAGGAGCGCGCCATGAGTACTTATCCGCAAAGATGGCGAACAAATAAGCGGAAATAGCTCCAATAGCATAAGGAGGGATAGTCATCAGCTGCGCATCAGAAGAAGTATATCCCATACCCGTCAGGATAGTAGGCATAGTGAACTTCATAGCATAGTTGGGCACCGCATTCGACCAGTTCGCAAAGAACAAGAGCCAAATCTTGTAATCCATGAGAATATCCTTGAAAAGACGGAGATTAAAGTGATCGTTCTCCTTGTAGTCCATTGGGACTGTAGCCCGACGGGCAAGTTGTCGGAGTTCAAGATATCGAATCTCATCTGCGTCGAGCCAGCGTGTGGATAGGGCTGGTGAATCGCAGAGGAGGAAGACACACATTATGGCGACAACGACGGTGAAAAGACCTTCGAGGAGGAAGATCCAACGCCAGCCTTCAAGACCTGCCATGCCGTCCATCTTGGCGATGGCGAAGGCTAGAAGGCCGGAAAAGGCACCGCCTGTTGCAGCTGATGTGTAGAGGATTGCGATTCGGGTTTGCGTTTCGTTGGGGAGGTACCAGTTTGAGATGATGAGGATTGCACCGGGGAGGAAACCGGCCCTATCCAAGTCATTATGTGATTACAGATTATTAGCGAGATTAAGGAGACTCACTCAAAGATACCAAGCATGAATCGAATGACTAGAAGTCCAGCGTAGTTCTGGACCAAGGCTGTGAGAGTCATGACGAGACCCCAGCAAAAGACGATGCCGCCCATGTACCAAGATGGTCTCTTGAACTTGTGGAGGATCATATTGGAAGGGACTTCGCAGAGGACGAAGGGGATGAAGAAGATGGCGGTGACGATGTTGTACTCGATGCCCTTGAGGTGCAAGTCAACAGTCATGCCTTCAATCTTTGCATTTCCTATAAAAATTAGCCATTTATCTTGTAGAATACGATAGATGAGACCTACCAATGTTGGTCTTGTCCAGGTATGCAATAAGATACAAGAGAACAAGCATAGGAATCAACCGCCACTGATCTGCGTAAGTAAGCAGAAGTACTCATTGGGTGAAAGAACTTACATCGACTTTTCGAATAATAGCCTTCTTCCTCTCCTCAGGAAAGTTATTCAAGAAGTCAGCATCTTCTTGAGATAAACCATTCTGGGCATGCTCATTATGCGTAATCCCAGACTTTTCATCACGCGAATACTCGCGTTCGATATCTTGAGTCTGAGTTGCCATTGCGAGCTGAAATCTTGAGAAGAAGATGTCTGATGAGAAAAAAAGTGAGAAGATCAAGGTCCAAGAGGTACCTTTATATCCTAGCTAGGATGATTCAGCTGAGTGTCATTCTGTAGGAGAACAGGGAAATGCGAAGAAATTCTAGTCATGGTCCTAGAGTCTGGGGTTGGATTGTGGAGTTGCAAAGTCCGGGGATGCGGGGGATGAGACCATGTAGAAAACTAGTAGGACGTCAACCAATGAGAGGCATTTCCGGGGTGGGCTAGTAGAATATGGGGTCATGGGTGGAAATTGAGTTTGTCAGGCCGGCGAAAGAATCCGGGCACACTCGGAAATCCAAGCAGCGCCTCTGAAAGTGGTGATACTTGTGAATCAGGGCATCTCGGATACTCGGATTCCGTCGGGAGGATTGTCGTGAAGTTTGTGAATTCGCCTTCTGAAGATGAAGGCCGAGGCGCGAGATGGAGACTTGTTCTAGATATATAAGAAGACGATAAACTCAATGGAAGAGAAATAAATCATCACATCACTCAACAATCACAACAACAAGAGCAATCTTGAACACTCATCACCACCTCTCAACTACACTTGAACACGTTAAAGTCTAACAACCAATCATAATGTCTTTCGATCTCAAAGGCCTCGTCCCCGCCCCCGTCACCCCCTTCACCAAGGATGGCAAAGTAGACTACGACGCCATCCAGCGTCTGGGCTCTTGGCTCGGCAGCATCGACGGCGTCAAGGGTCTCGTCGTTCTAGGCCACGCCGGAGAAGGAACCTTCCTCACCCAGCAGGAACAGGTCGACACCATCAAGGCGTTCGTCAAGTCCGTTGATAACAAGATCCCCATCATCGCCGGTATTACCGGCGAGGGCACTGAAGTCGCAGCCCTAGAGGCCAAGCGTGCTAAAGAGGCTGGTGCGCAAGCTGGTCTTCTGTACCCATCGCATGGATGGTTGCGCTTCGGTTATCAGCCCGGTGCGCCTCAAGATCGCTACAAGGTTGTCTATGAGGTCTCGAAACTGCCTCTGATCTTGTTCCAGTATCCTGATAACACCAAGGCTACATACAACCTCCAGACTCTCCTCGACATCGCCGCTCAACCTGGTGTCATCGCCATGAAGAACGGCGTTCGCAACATGCGACGCTGGGATACCGAGATCCCCGTCTTCCGCCGCGAGCGTCCCAACGTGCCCGTCCTAACCTGCCACGACGAGTACCTCCTCCACACCGCCTTTGACGTGGACGGCATGCTTGTTGGTTATGGTGGTATTGCCCCTGAGCCTCTGCTCGAGCTGATCAAGGCTGGCAAGGCTAAGGACTACGCTAAGGCGAGGGAGATTCACGATCTGCTTCTTCCTGTGACCAAGGCTGTTTATCACCGGGGTTCGCATATGGAGGGCACTGTTGCGCTGAAGCATGCGCTTGTTGCTAGGGGGATCTTGTCGCATGCTACTGTGCGATCGCCTTTGTTGCCTCTTCCTGATGGAGCTGAGGAGGAGATTCACGCTGCTATTTCATCGGCGACTCTTAAGAAGGTTGCTTAAATTTAGGGTTGGGATTGGAATAGCATAGAGCTTGTACTGTAGATTTAGAGCAAAAGAATCTCATATCATCTGTTAAATAACTTTGCATCTGTTGTTTTTACCTAAAACTGTTAAGATACGGACAAGTCAACTCAATCATAGATGGAGACACATGACATTTTCTCTGCTACTTATAGCACGCCTTATAAATATTTATATTGTTTTCACAAGATGTAGGAGTATCAACCATAGAGCTGTTGACCTTTAGATCAATCCTACAGCCCCAAGGCTAACAGAACATCTAGGAATCTACTAAAATACACAGACCTTGATATTCAAGTCTCAATTCGATCAGCAGATCCAAGTGAAAAACACAGATCGCCTGATGAACATTCCACAAACTTCATACCTCGTCCCGTAGTAGCCCCAGGGTGGCTAGAGCATGGGGTCATAGAAAATCCGGAGCAACTAGCTCACCCATGCTCTATAATATCCGAGCTCCCCGCACTCTTCTCCTCCACATCTCGGATTCCTCCCCCTTCAACCTCGGAAACCCACCAAAAATGACTACCCCAGTAACAACACCATTGTCCGAAGCATCAACGGCCACAAATCCAGTGAATCGGTCAAAACGCGTTCTGCCTCTATCGCCAGATACAACCCGCGAGTCCGAGAACCGTCGGAAAGCGTCCAAGGTGAGTTGTTTTGTTCAAGACGGATTTATTTACATGTTCTCACACGAAGCAGGTTAGCCGAGCCTGTGATCACTGTAAACTCAAGAAGCTCAAATGCTCTGGGACTCTCCCCTGTGCAGGCTGTGTCAAAAGACGGCTGGACTGTCAATATGACTCGCTCTATCGAAGAGGAAGGCCACCGACGCCGCCGACCGTCGGACCACAGCGAGGATCTATGAGTTCTGCTCCTCCTGATACCAATCCTGAACAAACAAGTTCAAGATCTACATCACAAGGAGACTCTGGCCTTGAGACTGCGGAGATTGAGGGTCAATTCTTCGATCCAACGTCGAATCTGACTTTTGTGCATCGTGCATGGAAGAGATTGGCGCAGCAGACGCAGCAAACAGAGTCGAGGTCTGGAGTATTAACAGGCGCGGAGAATCTACAGCCTCTTATGTCTGCGGGTGATAAGCCCTTTACTACAAGGGGTGATTCGAGCTTGATGTTTGTCAATCAGCCAGAAGTCTTTGAGCTGTTCAACTACTATTTCGAGAACTGTGTCGTCACATACCGTGTTCTGAATAGGCAATACTGCCAGGTATGGTTTGAAGCTGTCATCAACAATGCTCACAACGGACAGCCGTTGGACACAGGCATTGGCCATGCAAAAGCCGCGATAGTAGTCAATATTCTTGCCATTGCGAGTTTTCGGCAACACAGAATATCAGAACAGGGTTCACTTCCCGGTGGCATGTCTATTATGTCACAGCAGAGCGAACAGTATTTCCTCCAAGCATCTGAGCTCACTGCCCAAGAGACCGGCCTCCCTCGTCTTGAATCAGCCCAGGCGCGAGTTCTACAGGTTCTTTATCTCTTGCAAACATCTCGGATGAACCAAGCTTGGTATGTCTTCGGAAATACTGTACCTATCGTTACAGCGCTTGGTCTGCATCGGAAGTCAACTCAGTATCGAAATGGAGGTCGACAGCCCACTGATTACATCATATCTGAGTGTCGGAAGAGAACATTTTGGGTTCTTTATACCATTGATAAATACCTAGCTGTTGTTTTTGGCAGACCTCGGTTTTATCATGACAACGATGTCGACCAGGAGCTCCCTGATAGTGTCAACGATGAGGATATGACACCACAAGGACCTTCACCACTGGAGCCCGCCATGGACTGCCATGTTGACTCGTTAATCTTTCACGCAAGGTAGGACAACCCCAACAGGATACGTCTATCATTACTTATAGCTTATCAGGATCGCAATAATCATCGAAAATGTATCACGGCAAGTGTACTCACTCAAAAAGATGCCACCTGAAGAACGCCTTGCAGCAGCACAATGCTTCATCCAACAACTCCACGAATGGCGTCAAGCTCTCCCTCCGCACCTCGGCACCGTTCGTCCTTCAAGCCTGATACCGATATTTTCTCGACAAGCTACTGCTCTAAAGCTTGCGTACTGCCACGCTGTAATGCACACGACACGTCCATTCCTTCTTGATCACTCAGAAGATTGCAGCCCTGCCTTAAAGGCTTGTGTGACACAGTGTATAAGCGCAGCCAAGCTCGCACTAGAAATTGTCGACGGCATGTTCTCCGAGAAATCAGTTTTATTCCATGCCTTGTGGTGGATGCCTTATGTGACCTTCTGTGCATTGGCAGTGGTGTATGTATGGGACATTCAACAAAGGAGCAACACCACCGCTGATCCTGGCAACGCGTTGCTCTTCGATCTCGCAGAGAAATGCCAGAATCATCTGGCACGAACTATTGCTGCTGAGTCTGCAAGCCGGAGATACAGCATCATCATTGAGGAGCTGCGACAGGAAGCAAGACAAGGACCACAGCATGCTACAAGGCCGTCACAGACAATGCAGTGTCAACAGGAGTCGCTCATTTCAAGTGAACATGAGTCGGGTACGAGTATAGATGAGTTGGGTTCCATGTTTGACGAGCAGGTTGAGACTAGTTCGGGGTTGCAGTCTATTATGAATCCATTGAGTCAGTGGCAGCCGACTGACTGGTTGGATCTTGACTCTTCGGTATGTATCAGGTGCGGACGTGTCGACGTGGCTAGCGCTAATGATTATGGTAGGCTTTCACATTCTTCTCTCAGCTGGAAGACTCGATGCTCTATTAAAATACACAAGTACAATCTTCAGTTATTAAGACTGTATCTTATGTATATAGTCGTTTGTCAGTGCGTGAATCACATTTAGTGTAATATTGTCATGAAACATCGAGTAAATTGTCTTTCTTGATATTGAACTGACCCTCAAAGTTACACCGTAAGGCCAAGTAGAAGCAAACTTGTCTCACCTTTTAGGCCCCAGGCCTATCTTTGCTTTATGGTAGAGACTGTTCGCTCTGGAATGCTTTAATCCATATGCTCATGGAAGAATTCAAGGACCCGTCGACAGTCAGCCCTCTGAACCCTCTCAGGATGCATCATTTCCTCTTCAGCAAATGCCAGGAATTTCACAACGACACCTGAGTCCGTCTCAGGCTGTACGTTCGAGATAATTTGCGATCCAAACATCTCATATGTTAGTTGACTCAAAAGCTCCTATAAGAATAACCCAAGCCAAGTAGAAATAGCTCATTCCTGTATATTCAGTGACTGAAACCAAGACTAGACCATGAATGAGAGTGACGCGCCAACGTCTTAGCAGTGACGACTTGAATCTACGAACTGTGAAGAAAAAACTTGACTTGACTTGTTTTCACGTACTTCAAGTCAGAACAGGAAATTAAACTGGGATAGTTATGTTTAATAATATTGTATCTTAAATGTTAGGTTCATAGAAAGTCCATCAAGTGTCAATTTGTTTTCACAGTATATTCTACCAAAAGTCGCCGGGAGCAGCTCATATTAGATCGTTGCAATTTCCTCAAACCATTCCACCTTGCAACACCATGCTATTGTCTTTTCAGAATCTCTCCCGCTCCTATTGGTTCTTGAAGGTTTGCAGATGTTTTCTTTTACATTGGGACTTCAGCGGCCTATCTTTGTCACTCAGAGATAGAAACAGATATTCAGTTTGTAGTCTTAAAGCGTCTCCTCTGCCTTCCATACTCTATCGAGAAGAATTGCGGAAACATCTCATTTTGACTCATTCTCTCTTGGTGGCTCGCTGTTTTTGGTTCCAGTGCTTGTTGTGAGTAGGTAGCTGTCTTGGCCCACTCAATTCGGCCATGTCATTGAGCGCATCATGTACAGGGGAGCGATTGAGTCATTCGCCGGCCTCATCTTGTTTGAGATGAATAGCCGAGGTCTACTAAAGCCCTGCATCCAATACTAAATAATTAAAATCGGAATTACTCCAGGCTTTCACTAGTTTACGTGTGCTCAAGACACTTAGCGCGGTACTTTTGACGACTTTTGATTGCCTACGTATATATGGTGCCTGAAATTGCGGGCAGAACCGCCCCAACCATGAGAAGTAGGAGTCTACGCGTCGATTATGCCTCCAACAGACCCATTTTGAGACTGGGTTATGTTGAAGTGGACTTTTCTGCAGTCTTCTACTTAAAGACTAAACAGGCCTCCAAATTCTGGATACTTATCCAACAAAAACCCTCATTAATCCCATCTCATCACTACCTTACTCATTGCTACGAAAATGTCTCAATTAACACTTTATACCGACAGCCGGTTCCCTTGTCCCCAGCGACTACAATTGGTAATTCTCGAGCTGGGCCTCAACATCACCAACATTCATGAGGTGGACATTATCAAGCGTGAGCAGCAGGTATGTGATATCGATACTGAATATGCGGCCAGGTGACGCTGATAGTCATTGTAACTGTATTAGAAGCCGGAGTTCCTCGAAATCAACCTTTTCGGCGCTGTCCCGTGCCTCCAGGACCACTCGCATGATCCAGTTCTTGTTCTGACCGAGTCACGCGCTATTGCTCGATATCTCGCTGATCGATATGGCGGACCGGACAATAAACTCATACCCGATGGTCAAGTTGCAAAGGCCAAGTTTGAAGAGGCTGCATCTATCGAATTGACCTCTTTCGATGCTGTTGCGAACCCACTGGCCTTTGAAGCCTACTTTAAGTCGTGGGTTGCCCTGCTGAGGCGACGATCAGAAGCTAACAGCTCCTCCCAGGCAATTCATGAAGCAAGAGCCCAATGAACAGGTCGTCAGGGATCTTAAAAAGAAACTTGAACGAGTTCTGAGACTCCTTGACCAAAAGCTCAGCACACAGCCTTTCATGGCTGGCGAGGTTAGTATGGCTGCAATTTGACTCTTGTAACAGAGCAGCTGACATACATAGACTGTGACACTGGTCGACTTTTTCTACGTCCCGTATATGCACTACCTGCAAGATGGAGTTTGGCCTACCCTTCTAGAGGCTCACACAAATCTACTTACTTGGTGGAACCGGATGAAAGGCCGAGCTTCTTACCGACAAATTTATGTGGATGGAAACAGCGGGATTGACGATGTTTAGATCTGTGATATTATTGCTGATCATAGGTGATTTATCTTTATTAACGATGTTTATCTATTCTCTGCGTGCGTTTATAGGGCCCAAAACCTCCCTTAACTTATTATTGGTGAACTCAAAGTTGACAGGTATCTTAATACTTCTGATAATATTTTACAAATCAATTCCCCAGTTTCTAAATACCTGTTTTCCCACAAACGTATGGAAATAGTCCAGGATCCTCTTATAATCCGCTCTATCCTTCCTTTCTGGGTGTAGCATCTCATCTTTGATGAATTGTAGAAGCCGTGTAAGAAAGGTTGGCCCGTATTTGCGACATATTTTGCATTCAAGCTTTACAATCCACTTGAGGTATTTAGATGAGACGCAACTTGAGTTGAGAAGCGCAATATTTACATACCTGTAATACACTAGGTTTTAGCCTTGGTGTCCGAGTCTCATTGATCTTGTTGGAATAGTGGATGGTTGTTTCATGGCAAATGGAGTGAAGGAAGCCCAGTGGAAGAAACAGCCCCTATAAGTTGATTCCGTCTGGAAGCAATGCATATCCGAGTTTGTCCTTCAGCGTATCACATGGAAGCCTAGTAACTTTCAAGTCTCCTAGCATTACCAGGTTGTCAGTTGCGGCTGGAAGGCTTGAACCTTGTTTGGGGGTTTGTGTTTCTTTGTGTATTGTGTAGAACTGTTATGCTATCTCAAAGCGAGTTCATGCTCTCAGTGAGGACACATTCTTGGAATTGACTTAGAGCAGTTCCCCATTGCTGTCCCGTGATGAGTTGACCTGACCTGTGTGCTGTGAAATCTATGACTTCCAATAGCGAATCACTTCCTTGCCTGTCCCATTCCCAGATCAGCGTTAGGTCGTAGACTTGTAGTGCTGTTTCATGTGTTCCTCGATTTCTTCGATTTCGGTCTGAGAGGCGTGCATCGCACTATTAGTATTGAGTTCGGAGATCATAGCAAAGAAGTCAGAATCACAAACCTGCTCTAGCTTTCTAGGAACCATGATCTGCCATTGGTTGCCAGACCGCTATAATGGTCAGTACTTGGTAGATTAATGGACTTGAAACTCAAACCTCGAATATCTCATAGGTGTCACTTCCAAAGTAATCGTCAAGCTTTTCCTTAAGCCTCTTCTTGTTCCCGTACTCGAGAGATAGAAATTATTGGATCATGCTGAAAATAAGTTCGCTTTTGTAAAGTGATGTTGTAATGGGTACTCTGTGGTGATTTGAAAAGACTCGGGGTTTGATCAACAAGGAGTGCTGCGAAGGAACTTTCAAATTGTCGCGCACAGTGGGATTGCAGTGGGAGATTGCTGGCTTGGTGCTCTAAGTTGTTGCTTGCGCGGAGGCTTATATACGCCTTGAATGCTCTTGAATACTCGTCAATTATCTCTGAATCCATATCAACCCCCCCCTGAATCCATGTCGAAGTCCTGTGAACACTTCTCAATTTGCTCTGAATCCATGTCGATTCACCCTGAATCCATATCAATTTTCCCTGAATCCATGTCAAAGTCCTGTGAATACTCGTCAATTGTCTCTGAATCCATATCAACCCCCCCTGAATCCATGTCGAAGTCCTGTGAATCCGGGTCGATGTCCTGTGAACACTTCTCAATTCCCTCTGAATCCATGTCGATGTCCTGTGAGTCCATGTCGACATGCTGTGAATGCTTCTCAATTCCTTCTGTGAATATTTCAGTGTCTTCTGTCAATACTGTTTCAATGCTACGTTGCGCTCTGAATATTCTCTCAAAGCACTCTGTGAATGCATACTGACTAATACCTTCTACTCTTGGTACGTTGATTAGAATAGCAAATACTAAACTGAGCATGTAGCTGATGAATTCTTGGACTAGGTTCTCTGTGCTGATTTAAGGTCGCAGCCACAAACCTCAACTGTAAACAACACATGAAATGAGTGGAGGTCATCGTGAAGACAATTTAAGCAGGTGCACAATAGATATTTTATGAATGAGAAACAAAGCTTCAGTATTTTATTTAGAAAAATATCGAGAAACCTTACAGTAGCATTAAGTTTCAAGGCTCTCGAGGATATTCTCACTATTCTCTACTCTTTGCTTTAATAAATCAAACAAGATCTCGATCATCACCAACTATAGACAAAGTTGCTCTCAAGGTGCAGATATAAAAGATGGACATGGTAAAAATAGTCAGGCCAACAGCAACAACGACATAAATCCAGAAATATGGCGACAATATCTCGCTTCGTTCCCCGTCTTCACCAGTCCACTGGAAAAAGCCCATGGAGAAGAAGGTCTGCGGCTGTTAGAGCTTGACGGCCAAAGTGTCAGCGAACTTACAGAAACAAAGGTTGCAGGAAGGAAGACCATGCCCAGCATGGCAATGGACTTCATGAGACTACCATCAAGGCGAGTCATTTGTGCAACCTCCAGACTCACACGAGAGATTTTCTGGTTGGTTCTTGCGTCTTTGCGGCCAATGTTGTTCAGTTCCTATCTCGATTTAGCTCCAGAGGCTGAATTCTATACGAGTTTAGTACACACCAGTTGTGTTGCCAAAGTCAGGCCGTCCATAATATGTGTACATTGTCTAATGTACTCGTCATATTCCTCAACGAGGTCCTGAATCCTTGTCTCTAGTCTATCGCCCACCTGTCGGAGACAAAGAGATCTGCTCTTGTTCTTGGGGTCTCTCTCTGTAAGTTTAAAGTCGTGATCAATATCCTTAAGTTGATGGATATGATCGATCATCTTGCCGAGTTGGGTCTGCCAGTTCTGGAGCCCAATCCTTAGAAAGCTGATGTTTTGCCACAACAGGACAGCAGGCTCTTGCTCTTCTTCTTTCTGATGCGAGTTTGTCTTCGGCGGGGGAACAGTCTTGGCAGCCTTCGAGTGAATGAGTCTTGATACTAGCCGAAAGTAAGGCGCTAAGCATCCTTCCTTGGTTAATGGCAAGCCATATCCGGACTTAATCTCCTTGTTTCCCGAAGAGCCTTCGTCCTTGTCCAATGCTTGTAGGTCCGGGGAGGCTAGATCATGAATTCGCTGAACAAATTGCGTCAGACACTTCCTCACTGTACCGATGTGCCTCTCCCTCTCGAATCCTGCGAATACCACAGGAAGAACCATCGGGTGCAGTACGTCACCGTCAAAGTTTTCCAGTTGATCGCAAATGAGCTCAGAATCTGTGATCAGATCTCCGTGAAACTTGCGCTTCGAGAGATCACATCCATACCAAACGGAGTTAGTCGTCAGGGTTTCAGGGAAGAATGTCACAGAAAGGGCCATATCCCCATCCCAAGAAGCGGAGGTTCGACAATTGTATACTAGAGCAAAGTGAGAATCAAATGAATGGGGTGTGATAAGGAGACTCACTAATAGATGGAATGGTCGTATTCGGAAGATTCCATGTAAACGGAATAGTAAGGAAAGCACAGCTTGTATTGCGATTGATAACTCTCACAATAGACCCATGAACCTTGAGCTTATTCATGATGGTCTCGAATCCCGTCTGGGTGAACGGGAGCTCATCAAGTGAGTCTGCTTTGGAAGCCATGATCAGATTTATGCATGAAGCTTCCTCGTGTTGACCGACGGGGTCAATAGTCTCAAAGGGTTTCAGTAACAATCATTTAATAGAGCAGATATTGCTCACATCTAACCAATGGCGGATATCATCCTCACTCGCAAGGAGCTGCCGAATTGCCCGCCGATTGGGCCCGTTGTTAGATCTGAGAGACCGATAGTAATTCGAATGAGGGATCTCAAACGGTCTCGAAATTTTGAATGCTTCACTGGGCCGTGGTGAAAGCTCAAGCAAGTCCCAATCATGTGGATGGAGCTCTGACCTTCTCGTGATCCATGACATGTTGGCGGAGGGGCTTCGGTGGACCAGCTCCGGGTTTCCGACTGCGTGACAATTCTTCTGGGTAAAGTTGGTGGCTCCCAAGTTTGTCCGAGGGCCGGTTATAAGGCTACACTGAAACCGAAAGCTGGCAGCTCAATCTATTGAGAGAGGTGACACCATGGCTCATCAGGAACTTTGGCGTGATACGGAAATTTCGGAGGTATTCACGAACCTCGGTGTCCCCAACTGCTCTGACGAACAGTGTCACTCTCGGCCTTCGTGTCACAGCCCTCGTCTCGCGAAGCCTGTGGTTTTTGGTTATGTGAGTAAAGTCCTACGAGTATGTGACACAAGTGATTGGGCGACTAAACGTAACAGCTTGGATATGCGGTGTGTCACCTCGTAGATTCATATGCTTGGGTGGCCCAAGTCTTCCGGTCAGCCCTTTTCTTCTGAACGAGGTTGCACGCTGCTCGCGTCCTACATATTCGTGGTAGGCAGATGTGACATCCTCCAGTTGCACGACTAACAATGGCGCCATCGTATGGTTTCTAAGCGATAGAACAATCCATGGGGTTCTTATGACCCGCCCCCCATCGCTGTAAGACCAAAAGTCTCGATATAAGATCACAGGTTGGACCCCCTACAGAACAAACCACACAATTATGCAATCAGCTGCTTGAACTTACCGGCAGCCATGATACAGAATTCAGGAGCTGATGAATTGACAGGTGTCACGCTGAAGGACCGTCTTGAATATGCATTGCTGCCAAACGGAATCCGTCAGCAAGAGCAGTTTCTCCCCTCCAGTTGCCTTGAGTCAATTTGTACCGAGGTATCTGTTTTCACTGAGCTTTCTGGGTGCTTCGGCAAGGAAGAGGCTAAGCAAGCAACATCGTATATATGCGACCGAAGGAGGCCTGCCAAAAAGATACTTGCTATCTTAGCACTCATAAATCGCATCGAGTTGATCAGGCCCTTCCAAAATGCGACATTCTGTGACCAAGACTTACCACTCACAACGAATATTGAAGAGTCGGAAGTGCGATCTCGCTGGGTAGACGATCAGCGGTCCGTCCTGCTTACCAGAAGCCTCCGAGACATCAAGGCGATACGCGACTTTAACCTCAAGCAGTGGTGCGTGAACATCCCCTTTTTGGAGAGGGACGTCGGTCACGTGTCTGGGGATGGGGATCTGGTGCTTCATTCGGATACCATTATGCCGTGGGAATCTGCTGGGCATGGCATCGTCACTGGAGGGTATGGATATGTCCAAAAGGTCAAGATTCACAAAGACCATCATTCTTTCGTAGGTTGACGACCGGCCCAATATACGCGTCAAGCTGACGTCTAGGACACGAAACACAATGGTTTTGCATTAAAAACTTTACTGCCAGCAAACGAAAAAACTCGAGATGTTTTCAAGCAGGAAATGGCCGCTTTTCGCAAGGTTCGTCCCGGTCCAAATCTGCTGGAGCTGGTTTCTGCATTCGAGATATCGGGAAAAGACCAGTTCATGCTTTTATTCCCCTGGGCTGAAGGGGGCAGCATGGAGGACATGATAAATTGGCCGTCAAAGGATCTCTTCAGAGGCCAGCAGCAATCGCCAAAAAACTTTGTTCAATGGATCATATCCCAATGTCGTGGCTTGGTCGAAGCTCTGGGGGAAATCCATCAAGTCAGTATCGTTGCCAGGATGGACGACGGAACCTCCAGTGGCCAAGACAGAAGCTTTGGGATACACCTTGATATCAAACCAGCCAACATTCTATACTTTTCTCAAGAAACAGCCAACCATCCACTCGGAGTTCTCAAGATTGCGGACTTTGGCCTCACTAGGTTTCACAGCCGATCATCTCGAACAAGGAAAAGCCGATGTACCGCGTATAGATGCTCGCAAGAATACCGTTCACCTGAACATGACATCGGTTACATTATTTCCAGGAAAGTAGACATATGGGCATTTGGCTGCGTCTTCTCTGAGCTCTTCACCTGGGTGCTTCTCGAACACAAAGGACGTGAAGACTTTCGTCAATTGAGAAAGCAAGATGCCTTGTTTTCAGGAGACTGGAACTACGTCCAGAGTGGCGAAAACGACATCGAGGATAACTTTTTCCAGAGACATATCGAGCTGAAGCGGACCAAGAATTTCCATCGGCTATCAAGAGGTCATCCGAAGATTGGATACGTCAAGCGAACCCGAGCTGCAAGAAAAGAGAAAGCAAGATTGGATCAAGCAAATTCCTCCGCCGGCTCCAAACAGTTCGAGCAGATACCAAGGCTCAAGCCCAGCGTATCACAGGTGTGTAACTTGCATTACAAATTTTGATTTTCATCTTCATAGACTAAAACTCAAAGTGGATTGCAAAGCTCGTCAATCAGATACGCTATAAGAACGGGCCGACTTTCCTTGGAGAGCTCCTCGAGTTCATCGAGAAGGAGATGTTGCATCCAGATAGGATATGTAGAGCTGATTCTAACAGGATTCTAAGGTACTTTGACCAGTCTATAGATGTTATGGTATCGGGAGATTGGAGTATAGATTTGTAAACCTATCACAGGGGCCATGTTCTATGAGGCTCGGAGATGGAGCCTGCCAAGCGTTAGACTTGAAGAGAACTTGGATGCATCCATCAGGAAGGATCCCACGGCGTTATCTCCATATTAAGGTCCTTGCACTGAATCATGTCAATGGAAGTCCAAATATTATCGGACCGGGGCCAGTGGCACCTAACCGTTACGCCACAAGCCCCCTTGAGATCTAGATACATTACTCATTATAATTAGCTTTAAAGAAACATCCCAGCCCATATACTCGACTTTAGCCCGCAAGTAAAGAAAAAGACGGTATGGCCAAGGTTGGCAAAAACAATTCAAGTCCTGTCTGGGGAGACAGATTCTATGTGAACGGAATAGAACAAGCAAACGGCAAAAGATTGGACGAGGAGGGAATTGAACCCTCGACCTTTCGCAGATGCACGAAGATGCGAAGCGAACATCATACCCCTAGACCACACGCCCTTGATATACTAGCCGCAAAACTTTTGGGGCTCATATACTTCACTTCTCAGTCCTTACTCCGCAACCTTGGGCATACCCTCCAAAACATCAGCCTTAACCAGAGACATGATCTTCAAATGTTACCCTACAAGCCAACGAATTCTCAAACAACTGCAGATCCCTTTATTACCCAGTGACTTCCTTGTTTCCCCAGTCTCGGCCTCTTCCTAATTGTCTCATCGACATTTGCCAAGCTCATCACCCGACATCTTTATCCCCCAACTAATATGCAATTTATCTCCTTTTGCCATTATCGATGCATCACACGCGGAAGAAAGGATTTTTGCAAGCCCAGTGATAACCTCGCAATGACAGCCCTATCACAATGTCTCACCATCCATTGGCTCGGGCGACTCATCCGGCAGGTTCACCATCACCCTTTCAGCCCGCATTCTTTGGTCAATAGCCCTATAACATATTGTAAAGTAAGCATATTCAAATCAAAGGATGCCTGGAAGGATTCACCCGGAAATGGCAGAGCGTCACAGCTGTATACCCGCGTGCGCACACGAGGGTTCCCCCACGGATTTGGGAGGGCTCACTGTCAACCCTCCCAGGGGGGGTTGTTCTGTGCTTCTTTGTTTTCGCAGCGGCTGCCAAGCTTTAAATACCAGTAGTTCTCGCATTCATTCTCCGGGTGTTTAGCCTGAAAAGCCGGTTCCAGGTGAACGGTTGATGAGCTGAGAGACAGGGGCATTGACAATCCCGGTGCAACCCTCTTCTCCCAAATGTTCGATGGAAAATGAAACTAACACCTCTTCCTTGAAGCTTATGCTTATTCTTGCCTTCGAGAATCATCCCATGAAGTCTGGGGAAGAGATTTGTGGGTGAGGTGAGGTGAAACGGAGCTGACGTATAGACGACGCTGAATGGCTGGCTATATTCGTTTGCCGAGGCTGTTTACCGTGTTTATATCAGCCCAGTGTTAAAGTTAGTCACAAATACATGATTCGAGCCTCAGCCAGTCAGCCTATGTACACCCTTGTCTCCATAACTCAGGCATCACTTCACTTAAATGGACGGGAAATTGCAGAACCGCCCCCCACCCAAACCCCATGGCCTACCCCAAAAAAACACAGACTGCTCGTTCAAGCTCGTATGTCCAACCCCGCAAAATTTCGGTAGGCAGTCATGTGGCAGTGTGTTTTGGATCTGGCATATGTCTAATACAAAGATAGAAAACGATCAGCGCTTTAAGCATAAGCTAGCACCACCATCAGCCGGTCCGTTTAACCGCAAAGTTGGACCGAGAGCAGCACCTCGGCTCGAGAATCCGTTTGCTGTACATATTCTGGGGGGACTGTCAACCTAAGCTAGGCCGGGGTTTGGCTGCTTGCGGGCGAATCGTCTGTCCCTGTGTGGTCGGCCGCTGACGGGAATGTCACGTCGTGATGCAACATGGACAGCGGTCGAACCAAGTATTTTGCGGAGACTCCACGTTTTCCCCAGACAAACTCCATAATTAGCCTATATACGGAGAATTCGGTTAAGCTACCGCTAGGTTCATAGCTACTTTGTCTGTCTATCTTATCTACACGCTCGCGGGGAAGAGCTCATGTATAATATGATCTGCAATGCCCCATTGAATTTCTTTCTTTTCGTTTCCCATCTCTCAAGCTTGGTTTCCTCTGCTGCTCTGGAGACACGGGCCCCTTGCATAAAAACCAACTCGACAAGCTTAGAAGAGCCAATTCGCCAACATGGTCAACGTTGGTAGCGCCGCGGACCCCATCGTCACCCGCCTCGTCGAGGAGGACAAGACGCCATGGTACAAGAAGCCCAATCTGCGTCTTATGTACGTCTGGTTGTTCTTCTGCTGTATGGGTGTTGAGATGACTTCTGGTTTCGATTCGCAACTCATCAACACCCTCCAGTACTCTCAAAACTTCCACCACTGTATGAATCACCTACAAAAATCTATGGAGGATTGGTTCAGAGCTGACGGGTTTTTATAGATCTCGGCGACGGACGAAAGAACGAGGAAGGCAAGTGGGCCATCGAACCAGGTCTGCTCGGCTTTGTCAACTCTTCCTACCAGCTCGGCTCTATCTTTGCGGTCCCATTTGCGCCTTGGTTCGCTCAGCGATTCGGCCGAAGATGGTCTATTATGCTTGGTTCTCTGATTATGGTTGGCGGTGCTATCATTCAGGGATTCGCCCAGCACGGTATGAGACCCCTGTTCTATCCAATATTCGATATACTGACGAGTTCTCAGTTGGTATGTACATCGTCGCTCGTATGATTCTTGGAGCTGGAATTCTCTTCTGTATTATCTCTGGTGCTGCCCTCATCGGTGAGCTGGGATATCCCAAGGAGCGTGCTGTCCTCACATCTCTTTTCAACTCGTCCTACTACATCGGTCAGATTCTCGCCTCTGCTATCGCTCTGGGCACAACTCCCATCACCACCAACTGGTCATGGCGTCTGCCTTCTCTGTTGCAGATCGTCCCCTCACTGATTCAGATCTCCACCGTCTTTCTCCTCCCCGAGTCTCCTCGTTTCCTCGTCTCCAAAGACCGCGAAGAAGAAGCCGCTCAGGTCCTCATCAAGTACCACGCCGAAGGCGATGCCAGCTCCCAGCTCGTCCAGGCCGAAATTGTTCAGATCCGAGAGACCATCAAGGCCGAGATGGAAGCCTCCAAACAATCCTGGCTCGAGGTTGTCCGCACCGCCGGTATGCGTCGTCGATTCGTTGTCACCATCTTCATCGGTCTCTTCACCCAGCTTTCCGGCAACACTCTCCTGAGCTACTATTCCGGTGTTCTCTTCGGCATGATGGGTTTCACCGACGACTACACAAAGACTCGAATCAACCTCGCCTATGCTTGCTGGAGTTTTCTCAACGCTACTATCATTGCTTTGATCGTCACTCGCTTCAAGCGTCGACACATGTACATGCTTTCCGCTACGCTCATGCTGTGCGCTTTCATCGGCATGACAGTATCTCTTGAGAGAATTCAAGCTATCCCCGAGGGCACGAAGAATAATGCTCCTGGTATTGCCGCTCTGTTTTGGTACTTTGCTTACTCACCAACCTACGCCATCGGAAACAACGCTCTCACATACAGTAAGTCTTCAGCCACCATTTTGAAGTCCAATCTAACAATTTACAGCCTACCTGGTTGAACTTTGGCCCTACGCGATGCGAAGCCGTGGTATCGGTGTTCAGCAGATCTTTGGAAAGCTCGCCGGTTTCTTCTCCACCAACGTCAACTCCATTGCTCTCGATGCTATCAAGTGGCGATACCTGGCCATTTACTGTGGTTGGATCTTCTTCGAGTTCTGCATCATCTACCTTCTCTATCCCGAGACCAGTGGCCGAACCCTCGAGGAACTTGCATTCCGTATGTTGTCTCGCTCGCATCGCTTCAGTTGGGAAATTCTAACAGATGATAGTTTTCGAGGACGAGGAACTCAAGGAGAGGACCGTTGCTGCTGTCGAGAAGCAGATTCACTTTGGAGACTCAAAGGCAGACGAACAACAGACTCAAGTGCAAACCCGCGAGGTTGTTTGAGTGGTTACTATGTTGAAAGGGAGAGACTTGTTTGGTCTCAATACTTGTTAGCGCTATCAGGACGATCGTTCATGAATATCACATTAAATTGCGACTGCATGTTTTGGTCCGCAACAGCAATTTTCACCATCAAAAGTACACTTCTAAAATCAATGTGATGTCCGAAAGTGAGCCGGGTGTAGAGGTCATGACAACTTAAGCTCCAGCACAGAATATCATACATCAGGTAGGTTTTAAGTGTCACGAAAGGTAGCAACAGAGTATTGTATTATGGCAAAGGTGATAGTATGTCAAGTGGTGGCTGAGGTCTTCGTCTTAGATCTCAAGAAGATTTCCTGAAGATGCTCAGCTATAAACTAACCACTTACACCCTCTACGATACAGAAAGTACCAAACAGTTGAGATACATGCACACATATCCGAAGCTCCATTCAACACTCATTCAAGCCCAAGGGCGCCCTGGAGCAGCTTCAAAGCACCGAACAGCTGATTGTCATGATATCTCCTCCCCACAAGCTGAAGGTTGATAGGAGCTCCTGTGAAATTACCACTCTCCCAGAGGTCTTTCACATGAGCGCACTCAGGTCCTAGAGGCTTATAATCCGCGTCGTATTTCTCGCCCTCCTCAACCTTGAGCCCTGTAGGGAACACCAAACCGGGGCAGTCAAGATAGTTCCACAGAGCTGTATACATAAGATAGAAATTTGTGTCGTGAGTCGTGGCCGGACCAACGCCAGTGGGACAAAGGATAACATCGACATCCTGGCGCTCCCAATCCTCTGCAAAGGCATGTCGGAAGTCGAGGCATGCTTTGCGTACGTAAGCCATTTCACCGGCAGTAAGCATGCCTTTGGGAGCGGCAGTCTTCCAGATCCATTCTGTCAGGGGATAGATTGGCTCGCCTGTTGCGAGAACAGCTTCACGAGTTGGAATGCCGCCATCAGGGGAGTAGGCTTGTAGGAGCTCGTCCCATGCTTGTTTCACGCCGTAAGGCAGGAATGGCTTGACTTCGATAATCCCTGATAGTCGAGGATCTGACAGAAGAGTACTAGCCCATGACAGGGCACGCTTGAGAGGTGGCTGAGGCTGAATGAAGCCATCGTGTGTCATGATGCCAATTTTGAGTGGGCTACCAAGGGTCATGCTCAGTGGTGTCGACAATCCAGTCCATGTCGTTGGGACCAGTGTCAGGTCTCTGATATGCGGCTTGACAGCAAGCTGAATACGCATGAAGAGATCCATATCCCGTGCAGATCGACACATAGGACCGGCATTGGCCAAGACAGTGAGTTCAGCTACCATAGGCCCGTGTACCAAGTCTTTTGTCGACAGGATACCACTTGTTGGCTTGTATCCATAAATACCACTGAACGCAGCAGGAATCCTAATACTGCCACCAATATCGGTTCCAATGCCGAGGACCGAGCCTTTCATAGCAATCAAGGCTCCTTCACCACCACTAGAACCTCCAGGTGTCAAATTGGTGTTGAACGGGTTCAGGGCGCGGCCCCAAGGTGAGTCGCTTTCGCCATGCATTAGGGCTTGGGGTTGGTTTGTCTTACAGTAGAAGACAGCACCGGCCTTGCGAAGGACTGCTGGAAGGGGAGAGTCATGCTGATCATACTCGGCCGTAGCCAGAATGCCCACCGAGGCAAAAGTGCCGGCCAAAGGAATATGATCCTTGATACTGATGGGTACACCATGGAGCGGACCTATCGTGGTGCCATGCTCAGTTAAATACTCATCTAGTTTCGTAGCTTGCTGTATAGCCTCATCATAACACCACTGGGTAAGACAACAGGTAAGCTGATGGGCGATAATTGCGCGCTTGCAAAAGGCTCTAGCAACAGCCACGGATGTATACTTGCGTCTGGCAATAGCCTCAGCTAGGCCAGTTGCATCATAGTCTTCTGTAATGGCTACTTCTTCGTCCGTGAGGATACCACAGGTAGCAGGGATTTTGGTGACATCTAGAGGAGTATCTTTGAAGAATTCAGGACCCAGGCAGAACTCTGCGGGCACTTTGTCGGCGAGTGCTTTGAGAACAGCAGCACGTTTGGCCTCGTGCTCTGGCGTGCCTTTTGGCACGGGTACGGGGTTGTTGACTTGCATGATGATTGTTCGGTGTGCAATTTGAGCTTTGGACTGAATAGTATAAGAAGCGATGGAATATTGATAGAGAACCGGTGAGTAAGAGGTGTCTCTTTATAGTCATATGCGATTCTAGCCCCCGGAGGACTCTATAGCTTTAACCAAAGACATCATACAGTCTAAAACTATCCATCAACCATCAGGAAATACTGATGATTGGAGAATTGATAGGTCAGGAGCGGATAACCCAATCAAACATATTTGCGACATGTTGGTGATGCAGGTAACGATTGCGGAGTGAGCCATTACCGAGGCTTGCAACCCTCAACATAGACATAACCACCATTTCCAAGCTCGTCCAGACAACTACCTACTGGGCCAATCATATGCTTTTGCGAGAATGCATGAACTAAACTAGCGTGAGCGAATGAAGCGTATGATTCTGAAGCTTCACGCTTCACTAGTGTACTTCCCCGCAAACTTGCTTGAGGCGGGTATGCACCATGATAGCTTATCTTGAGCTGAGGCATTTGACCCTTGAGTTCGGGCCTTATCGATCCTTTGACTGATCAAGTGATAGAGATAAACAATTCCATCTTGTACAGGAAGGGCAAGCCTTTGGCCTAAGATCTATCTCACCAAGTGGCGAGTAAGTTGATGGCTTCAGATCAATCAATCTCTCCCCTACACACAACTCGATAATCCCTGGCATATCTCATGACTGCCCAACACAGCGTCGTAACACGCCTTACTTCACGGCCCATCGCCCCAGACAGTCAATTCAACATGACCACAAGTCATCAGCGGCCCAAGCTGCGTGCCAAGACTGGCTGTATTCCCTGCCGACGACACCGCATAAAGTGCGATGAGCGAGCTCCAATCTGCCGAGCCTGTCTTGCCTCACGTGTTCCGCGCGATTGCCAGTGGCCTTTAAACAAAGACCTTGTAGACCGTCGCTTCAGATCATGTAAAGTTCGCGAGGCGGCAAAGAGTCGTCACAGTCAATCGCCTCCTTCGTCTTGTGTAGCGACATCACCGCCGTCACTGTTTCTGCTGGCCGATTGTGTCATGGCTCGGAAACAGGAACGAGATGACATCGAATGGACGCTCTTCCACGAGTTCGGCCGTCGGGGAACACCACTTCTTTTACTACCAAATTGCAGTTCTGTCTTCCAGGAGACATGGCATACTGCTATACATACTATCATGGTATCGCGCAAGACTCTATCGCCTGCTCTCATGGCTTGTGCCACATCCTTTGTTTCTATCAGAGGGCCGCCGGGCATGTGCCATGTTTCTCATCAGTACTATACAGACTCGCTTGCCAGGCTGGCAGACTCACTCTGTCAAGACTCACCAGAGAAGGACGATAACATCCTTGTCACCATTGTTCTTTTGTACTCATTCAACATCATATCTGGCTCCTCTTCATGGGACGATCAACCCCAGCACGTCAGTGCTGCTATCAAGATCATCGTCTCCCGGATACTGAACGTGACAAGCACTGACCTTACGGCTTTTCTCCGCCTGGCACTTGAGAGTGTGTTGTACGAAGTCTTCCTGTTGAACAACGGTCTTTGGTCCAGCGCGAACAGCTACATATCCCTCCAATCGTTAGACCCCGAAGTTTGGGCTCGCTCCGAGAAGCTCTTAGAGCACCCTAGGGATCTGGACTTTCACCTGTTGAGTCTCAATAGTCCCGTCCTTGGTATGCCCTTGGCCGTAATGCGACTCGCCACGGTCCTCGGCCAGCTTTGCCTTGGAAGAGAATCTGCCAACATGGAAGGTCTACTAAAGCTTCAGGCTGAGGTCACAACCTGGGAAGACTTTGCCCTGCAGGCTGTGGAGCAAACTGATGCATCCGATGCGCTAAACAGAGATGCCAACTGCTTATACGCCATGATCACTTCTATTCTCATGCAGCACCTCAAGGCTTATGGCCCAAACACAGGGCTTCCTATGGTGTCTCCCACGGACAGTTGGCAAGCTTGCATAGCACTTCAAATTCTGTCTAAACGTGCTGGCGATCGTCCCTGGTTCGAGTGTTTCATCGGGACCTGGCCTGTATACGCTCTTGGGTTCTTGCTATCTGACGGCAAAGATAGAGATATTGTTCGCCGTGACATGCAAAGTCGAAGGGAGCTCACAGGCTTCTGGATAGTCAAGCGCTTCCAAGAAGACTTGGAGAGGTTTTGGGCTAGGCTCGAACCGGACTCACCATCGGCATCGATCAACTATAATGTCCCCGGTACAAGTGATGCCGCCGCCTTTCAGCCTCCCATGCCAATCAGAGCGTTTTGAGTCAAAGCCGTAGTTGGGAGTGACTTGAATACCAAGTGGGAGCCAAATTTCAGCGAAATATCTTGATGAGACTGTCACCTTTTCTCCTATCGGTCAGGGGGTATTCTTTCCGATTTAAAACCGCATCACATTTATTATAAGTTGCTCCTCAACAGTTTAGATATCTATAAGGATAACTGCCGTCTTCAAGATTAAGCTATAGGCTATAAATATAGATAATAAATAACAATATAATTCTTTTTTGATATATACTTTTATCTATAAATTTTTATAGTAATTAATAAATCTTCTTATAAGCCTTAAGGTATTATAAAAGGAAAAGACTAAAAGGTATATAACGAAACATAACCTTAAGTTTGCATCTCTATGTACACACTATAACATAACTCCACAAACAACATATCTGCTACTCCACAGTTTATATATCAGCAACTGAGTATTCGCATTCAAACATAGGTTGTTGTAAGCAACTCGCTCAACTATCCAATATGAAAACTCAAACCTTCCACCAGCTGTAGCAGGCAGAAATCATTGCGTGTTTGTCACAATCCTTCAATTTAATGAATTGTGTAAGTTTGCTCAACCTAGTGCCTAACAAGCCGCTTCCGGCTCCCATAAGGCCCCGCAAAACCTAAGACTCTTCAAAGTTTACAACTCATTATTCTTCTCATCTTGCTAAAGACTAAATTTTCCTCCGTCTTTTTTCTTTGGGATAAAACTTGGAACTTTTCTTTTCTGTCCCGAGACATCTTTTCACGGCATCAGTGATCTACGGGCCATCATGAGTCTTGCTACCCTACCCTGCGAGCTTCTCGCCGAGGTCTTCTCGCTTGATAATGGCTTGTCAAGGCGAGATCTCAAGTCGCTTAGACTCACCTGCCGCCAAGTGTCTACAGAAGCCTCGCGCTCTCTTTTCTATCAAGTCCGAGTCTCCCCTCTTATTCAAGATCTTCAGCATTTCTTCGAGCTCTCAGAGTCCCCGCTTGCCTCCCTGGTCCGTGTTCTCGTCTGGGAAGAGCTTGCGTTTGACTCTAAGATCTTCAGATATCCTTGCTTGAGACCCCCGGTGGTTTGTGATTACAGCGAGGTTGATAACGAAGATTCCTTCACAGAACTCACCAGGCTCGCGTATTTCGGCTTTCTGGTTGGTTTACAGGATATCTCGGGTTTTCCCCGTCGACCGGGCCCCTTTACCGCGTATATGGTCCATGATAACAAACGTCCGGCTACCAAAATAAATTCTCCAGATGAATTTGTATCCGCTGTTCGCAACAACATGCCTAATCTACATACCCTGGTCTCAAGGCCTATGGATGGTCAGCGGTGCCTTGAGATTCCCTCTTTGGGATTCTCCATGACCATCAGCAGTCTCAGGATTCTTTTAGAGAAAAATGAGATAAATCTAAGCTACAACACTGGTTTTATGGATTACTTCATTCCGCTGCTGGAGTCTCTTGCAAGTCAGGCCAATGATGAAGCGCCAACAGTCAAGATTAGCCATCTATTCTACTCAGATGAGAGTCTCGATACCCATTCACCGCTCCTCCGAATGGAAGAGCCTTCGAAGCTTAACATTTTCGAGCATCTTGTTCACTTGGATCTCTGTCTCTGTAGTATGTCTGCCCCGAGTCAGGCTGCCAGAGGGTTTACGGCTTGCCTTGCGAAAGCGAAAAACTTGACGAGCTTGAAAATATGTAACGAGAATACTTTCATTCCGTTCATTCCTAGCATCATTCCTAAACTGCCCAAACTTACTAGTGTGGAGTTTGTGGAAATGAACGGTATTAGATGCCCCGAGGATGCCTGGGTCTCCCGGACTGTCGCTTTCATTCGACGCCACGCGAAGACACTCAAAAGGTTATACTTCACCTCCATGGTAGTCAATGGTTCCTTTCTTACGGAACTTGCAAACTTGAATTCGTTGCACTTGGATACGTTTGTTATAGCGTCAGGAGACGGCATCGACAATGACGGCGATGACTATGGCGGTGACTATGGCGGTGACTACGACAGCAATGACGACGACAGTGATAACGACGACAGTGATAACGACGATAGCGACTCCTCGTTATCCGTTGGAAAAACGGATGAGCGTTTGAATGAACAGGCAGTTCTCGCTTACGTCAACCGCACGGATGACCCCGATCAGAAGAAACCACTGCCACCTCACATAAACGAAGAGACGCAGGTATCTACGCATCCACTAGTCTTTGACAAGACTACTTGCGAGCTTTCTGCCTTCCATGCTACGCGAGACAATCTCTGGCAAAAGAGAGGATATGATTTGAAGGACATCAAAGCTTTGGATTCTGCTACATTCGAGCGAAGAGACGAACATGGCATCGCCCATAGTCTTGGACCCCGAAGGATCTACCATTTTGAGACGGGGTTATGGGTCGACTCAGACCAAGTCTTCTACGACCCTGTCACTGACGAAGAGGTTGATGATCCTTTTGAAAAACGAGAGAAGCCCAACGATGACTCCTGGACTGTTCAAGGACAACATACGTGGGATTCGGAAATGGGTCTTTGGAGAGATGGACAAGGAAAACTGAAGAAGTTTGCTACTGAAAGGGAACTTCCAGAAAGACCAAAAGTCACCACCGAAGACCAAGATCCCGATTTCACCACCGACATGCAACCTTTCTACGACAGAGAAGAAGACGAATATCTTCTCAGAATCGAAAACTCCCCGCGGTGGGACTGGGGGCGAGACGCAGAGGGCCAAGTTTGGTACTGGCAAGTATCTGGCACAGCTGGCCACGCAACGGAGACTTGGCGCTTCGAGCACAACGGCGAGCACGCCTATGGCGACGAACCTCTGGACTTTTGGGATGATTGGTACGATGACCCTGGGGATAAGGCTGAGGCGACACCCTATGGCTGGAATCTGACAGCTTTTGTCAGGAGTATGGAACTTGGCAATGGAATTCCGCAGCGGGGCACATGCGAAGGCGTACGTCTATATTGCAAGGACGATGACCCGATGGCTAACCGCCATCTTCGCCTCTTGCTTCCGAAGCCAGTGGACTTTGAAGTATGGTCAAACGAGCCACGGGATGAGCTAGTATGAGCAATGCATGAATTCTAGACTGTGCCTCTTCTATGCACCTTTTTCAAATCCCCTTAAACTAGGTAGAAACTTTTATATAGTCAGTATAGGGCAAGCGTTCTATAAACACATTTATACAGCGATGTCTGTGACTTGTCTTGAGTTTCACCTATCAGCATTTCTTGCCAATACAGGTCTAGGGTGAGCAGACGTGTTATACACGCGGTTAGCTACGTCACCTATCATGAGTATGACTGTCAGTCCAATCCAAAGTCCGTACGAGTCTACGCCAGATTTAGGCAGCAGGAAAAAGGCCATGAAATCATAGAAAACAAAATGCAGCTCAGCAGCTTATTAATGAATGGAGCGCAAAAGACAAACACATGTCATTTGCGGCGTAATCGAGGCGTTGTATATGCCAAGACTTTCACCTGCACAGCCACAGATAGAAACGCCACACGCCACACATCAATCCCCAAGGAGGCAACAAAACCAAAAACTTCTCCTGGATTTTAAGTAATAAACGACTTTGTTAGAATTAAAATCTATCTTATCTTGACTTCGTGACGGCTTAGTCGACCTTAGAAGCCAATGTGAGAAGCTTCCTCTATACTATAGGACTGATGGCTTGAATAACATCAAGGTGAGAAAATAAACTGGTACATGAACACGCTAAACCCATCAGAACTTAATCTGTCACTTGAGATTCCAGGGATGTCTCTGTTGAGGGTGGCGCAGTAGGTATGACGCTAGCGCACGCTGGGCATCATTTGGTCGCCTCCAGGCCTGAAAGACGCTTGGCAGCCGCGCAACCTTAACCATCCGGTCACAGAGGCAGCCAAGAAAGAGCGAACCAAAGCCCGAGCGCCATAACTTATAAATGACGAAGCCCTTGGCTCAAAATCTTGCCTTTTCAACCCCCTCTTATTCTGCTTCTATTATACCAAAATGCGCCATTCCCTCGAATCGTCGCTGGGCGATCAGGGCCTTGCTACTGAGCAACGAAGCCTGCTAGACCTTATCGACAAGCTCCAATTCGCACAGCTCGATGATGTCAAACTACCCCAAATCGTCGTTGTCGGCGATCAATCCGCTGGCAAGAGCTCGGTTCTCGAGGCTCTCACCGGCACACCGTTCCCTCGCGATGCCGGCGCCTGCACACGGTTTGCGACAGAGATTCGCATGCGACGAGCGAAGGAGACAAAACTAAAGGTTTCCATCATCCCCGACAAGACACGACCCTACAATGATCAAGTTCGCCTGCTGCAATGGGGCGGTGATGTCACCGGTGACACACCCTTTGATGCGATGATGCGTGATGCTACAGAGTTGATTGCTCCCAAGAGCATTCCTGGTCGCTTCGCTGCTCGCGATATCCTCGTCGTCGAGAAGGAGGGCCCCGACATGCCACTTTTGACTCTGGTCGATCTCCCCGGTCTTGTCCGTGTCGCCAACCGCGATCAATCCGAGTCTGACATCCAAACCATCGAAGCTCTCTCCGATCGATACATGAAGAGCTCTCGAACTCTAATTCTTGCTGTTATTGGCGGAAACAACGATTATGTTCAGGCTCCTATCCTCAAGAAGGCCCGCCACTTTGATCCCAAGGGATCACGCACAATCGGTGTCCTCACCAAGCCCGATATGACTGAACGTATTGGGCTTGAAGAAAAGTTCATCGAGCTTGTTACCAACAAGGACCAGGAGAACAACTTCAAGCTCGGCTGGTATGTCCTGCTCAACCCTGGACCAGGCGAGCAATGGCAGACCCCCGAGGACCGCGCCAACCGAGAAGCCGAGTTCTTCTCTCGTGGAAAATGGGCAACTCTCCCACCAGAGATGTGGGGTATTGGTGCTCTCCGTGCGAAGCTGAGCATTCAGCTCCAGCGTCATATCGGCAAGCATGTCAAGACTCTTCGCAGCCAGATCCAGCAAGCTTTGGAAGGCTGCGAGAGCCAGCTCAAGGCCATGGGTGTTGGCAAAGATACCCCAGAGGAGATGCGTTTCCAGATGGGCGAGCTCTTCACAGCATCCAACAACCTCGTCACTCCTGCGGTGAACGGTAACTACAAGAACCCTTTTGGTGAGCGATTCTTTGCTAGGCAGTCAAGCCCCAAGGGTACCCCATCACAGAAGCTCCGAGCTCGCATCCGTGACGAGAGTGAGCGCTTCGCTCGACGGTTCCGACAGCACGGTCGTAAGGTTACGTTCCAGAAGAGCCAGCCTCCTGCCGCAAATGGTGTCAATGGTACGAATGGCGCTGCCGAAGGCAATGGTCTTCCCACTCCAGGCACCGTTGGAGATCGCTCAAAGAAGGACTTTGCCGAGTTTGAGGTTGAGCCTCTTCTCCGACAGATCCGGGGTAATGAACTTCCTCTCGACTCCAACCCTCGAGCCCCTTATATCCTCTTCCAGGACTACTCCAGAAACTGGCCTGTTCTTGCACAAGAATACAAGGACAACGTCGGTGTCATCTGCAACGAGTTTCTTGCGGATGTTATTGATCACGTCTGGCCCATGCGCATGCGCGATCCTCTTCGCATGCACTTCCTCGAGCTCAGAATGAAGGATCTCGTCGAAAGCGCCGACACCGAGCTTGGGCGTCTTACCGACGATATGGAACTCGAGATCCAGCCTTTCGACCCCGAATATGAGGAGCGTCTTCGAAAGTGGCGTGCCGACGCTACAGAGAACGGCGGAACCTACACAGAGGCCGAAGAGGTCCTGGAGAAGATGCTTATTTACTACGACCTTACTGCACGCATCTTTACACGTAATGTCATTACTCAGGTTGTTGAGCGACACCTTCTGCTTGGTATGCTGCGGTTGTTTAATCCTATTGAGATTCTTCGCATGCCAGACACCACCATCGAGGCTATTGCTGCCGAGAACAAGGAAACCCGTGAGCGCCGCAAGGCTCTCCAATTGCAGAAGAAGGCCATCGAGGAAGCTAGAAGCATCTGCGCCAGCCTTGCCATGCGAAGCGAATTACGAGCCTACGAGGATGACGATGACGATGCAGAAACGGATGACGAAGAGCAGACGCCTCGAGAGGTAAGCCGTCGCCAGGTTGGAGCGCCTCAGAATGGAGTATCCCAGAACGGTGCACCTCAAGGCGGTCTCCTCCAGGCGCAACCGGCCCCTCAGTCAAGCCGTAGCGACTCCACGCGACGAAACCGCGATAGTCGAGACGAGCGCAGTGAACGGGAGGAACAGCGAGCAAGCCGACCTCCCGTCCCGACTCAGGACTCGTACCAGAACGGCCCTTACCAGGCCAACCGTGACTGGGAGCCAGTTTACCATCCTCAGCAACAGGCAACTGCACCAGGCCACGCTCCCCCACCGCCACCTCCTCGTCCCTCAAAGGTTGGCCTTGGAGAGACAGAGTCATACTATGACAATGCGCGTCGCCAGGATTCCTACACTGAGAGTCCCGGACGAGGTGACGGTCGCCGAGAGGGTGCGAGGCATAGACTTGTGAACGCTATGCGAATGGGAAACTAAGACTTTATTACTAGAAGAGATGGATTAGAAGATGCACGGCGTTGGGAAGGGACTTGTGATATCCTTATGTAACGATGCGTTTACGGTTGGGTTATTGTCGGGTTTCGATAGATAGAATACCAAGAATGATTTATTTATACCCTAACTCCTAAGACCCTACTGATGGTATGCAGCATAAGTTATGTGAGCTTCCTTCAAGTCTATACTCGATTCACTTGGCTAAAAAAAAACTTATATAAATCTGTACCGGATGATATTACCAAGAAATTTAATATACACGCGTCTTTACACTGTTCCAACATATGCGTCACCGTAGAGCTTGTGGCTCCTGGCTCGTGGACAGTAGGATCTATACCTAACTTTCATGTTGATCCATCGAGACCTTTGAAGGAGGCATACACTTGTAAAGCACCTTCAATACTTTGCACCAAGCCAAAGAATATCGTCAACACAAGAACGAGGACTGCCACCCAAAATGTGTACCTGTTGATGAGAACGGTGTTAGCGGATGACAATGATTTGCTGCCTATCGAAGAGCGGTACCATTGGACGCCATTCCGCCTATCATGCCACCATTGCGATAACGATTTCGGCTGTGCTTCGTCAAAGACCTGCTTCAACACAACCAGACGATCATTCCAAAATCTAAACTTTTCAGTTTGCCGATGGTCCGTCTTTAATTGTCCACACTGAATGGCTCGTTTGTCAAGGTCCGCGACGGACAACTTGGAGAACCACTTCCTTGTTTCTGCGTCTGAGGATGGGAAGAGAAGTGCTAATGTCTGCAACGTCTCATCTGCGAGACCTTTGGGCAGTAGGGAGTCGGCACTGCCACGACTAAGTCAGCGGACTCACGCATTATGTGGTCTTGAAGAAATTGTGAACCTTTGTTGTTGGACCTGTAGGAACGAAGCATGATGGAAGATGTGCACACGCCGATCGTCATCTGTCAGTCGGAGATGGTCTACCAAGTTATCAGTCCAAACGATATCCAGCCCTGCGATGCGACACAGATTGCGCGCAGTGAATATCTTCTCCATCTTAACATTCTCCTTGGGCAGCTGGGGAGCGCCAGGATCAAAGTAGGCTAACACAAAGCTCTCCAGGGACCCATGACTCCAACGGAGATGGCTTCGGCCAGAGAAGCCGTACGTGAAGCTGCAGAAGCTAATCATCAAAAGCAGACTGGCGGCCAGATCTATCGAGTTGTCAAGCATCTCGTCTTCATTGTCGTGAGGCGCTGTGAGTTTCTCTCGCAGCTCCTCCTTGATGTCATGGCGCAACATCCCGCGCTTGAGTTTGCGAATGCATTCGACCACATCACGGTGCGATCGCAGAGCCACGTATCGCCCTCCGCCGTGGAGAGCTCTGGCGCATTCTTTGTTGTAGTATGTCCAAAAAGATTGTAGGTCAAAGTCCACGCTGTTGAGGCGCTGATCCTGGTGTTGGGAGGCCCAGTATTCGCTGGCTATCGTTGTTTTGGTCAATTGCTGAAGCGGGAGATCCAGCAGGCTCGAATCGAGCTCCGTCTTGTTCGCCATGATCGCGGTTTTCAGTCGCCTTATGATCTATTTGGTTCACACGAAATATAAGGCTTCAGCGACGCTGACGGAGGATAAGGCGGATGAGGCAGCCAGCCCTGTCCGGGTGCATGAGACTGCGTCTGTCATTAGCGGATGCTCCGCCTCATCAGCGCGACGAGCGTCTGCACACAGCGCCCAATGACTGCGGCTAAATCCCCTTCATCAGTGTCGAGAGCCACGTCTTTCATGACTTGAGAAACCATATTTCTCATGAATTGAGAGAGATACCATAAAAAAGTTTAACCATGCCGTTGGAAATCGTGACATCCCCGCTGCGATCCTGGGAGAACGGCATCGCCATACTTAGTGGCAGGTCAGCTACGAGGCCTCTCGCATGGCCTGAACCCGAGCTATCTATCGGCCGCTGCATAGGAAAGGTCGGCAGGGAGATATGCTGGGTGGCCAAAGGCCCGGCGAGAGACGCATTCGCGGCGCTGGCTCCAAAGATTAAAGCCTACCTCGAGAGGTCGGTCGAACCAGTATCGAGCTGGGTTACATGGTCTATCTATATGTTTGGTAAGTCGGAAAGCAGTGCCAGCCCAGCTATCCTGTTTTGCTGCGAAGTCGTTGCGCATCGAAAACAGGTGAGGAATGCAATTAAAGACAGCGGCATTCTTGATGAGTTTCCCGGTGTTAAGACGGCACATATGCCTCGACCGCCAGACTTCAATCAGCTCGTTCAGTTGGCAGACGATGGCACGAGGTTGTCATCTGATCAGAGGCCTGTTCTCGCGTCTCTTGAGAACAACCCGTGCGGGATGCCGTTGTTCGTTGAAGCAAGCATAGGCGATGGAACTTGTTACAAACAAGCCACTGTCGGTGGCATCATCCAGCTGTTGGATAAGTTCTACTACACCACAGCAGGTCATGTGCTCAGCCCTGACACGGACGCGAGCTACGCTGAGGGCGGAGTCGGCGATGACGAATTTGAGATTGACGACGACGATGATGATGAGGTGAGCGAAGTGGACGGAGTGGCATCAACGGATTATGAGAAAACGTGGCTGGCACAAGCCAGCGACGCCGCCATGAGCCCGCCGTACGCAAGTTCGACTGAGAGCAAGATGCTCCAGTCGCTATTCTCGCCGATCATACAAGATATGCAAGTAACACAGGAGGAGTCGAAGTGCAGTCGGTTTCACGAAAAAGGACCTTCACTGAGCACTTCCCTGCCTCCACAGCATCTGGGCCACGTCTATCTGTCCTCCCTCCACGAACCACCGTCTGGTCTTGACTACGCCCTGATCGAGGTGACGAGGCCCCTTCACTGCTTGCCGAACAAAATCCCCCTTTCCTCCTTTCCCGCAAAGGGCGAGGCTGAGATCCAAAGCGTCGTCACAGACGGCCCCAAGGATGTCAAGATCCTGAGCTGCACCTCGAGAGGAACACTTACAGGAGTCATGTCAGGCACTCCCCTGTACGCCCGACTCCCCAACAGCAGTCTGTACCAGGAGGTATATAACGTCCTCTTGGACTCGCGGTTAGAGGCTGGGGACTGTGGCTCCTGGATCATTGATGCCGAGTCTGGGAACTTATATGGACACATTGTGGCTGGGTCCCCGGATTCGGGTGCTGCAATTGTGATACCTTTTTCACGCGTATTCGAAGACATAGAAGCGCGAGTAAAGCATTCCCCTCATCTGCCCCTCACTGGAGCCGCATCGCTTTACAAATTTGATAGAAAGCTAGATTTTGCTACGCTTCTGCAGGACACAAAGTCCGTCACGGCATCCTCTTCTACATCGCCATCGGGGCACGACCAAGACTGGATCCGGGAATTGGGAAGTCGATTTAAGAACCAGTGGCGGATCAAGCTATTAGATGAACTAAAGCTATCACGGACTGGCTGTCGCCAAGGTACTATTGAACAAGCGGTTTCGTCTACTGAGGATGAATCAACCCCGCCCTACAGTCCGCCCAGAGAGGAAGAGTTGGTTCGGCACTGCACTGCAACTGACAATGGAAAAGCATTGCTGCTGCCGCCCCAAAACCGGAGACTATTGCGGACACCACTGTTTCCTCAGCCTCCGAATGTAAACGACCAGAAGTCCAGAAAGTTCCGTGAACTTCTGATGTCCCTCTCCTTGACCCCGATGAAGTACGAAAACCCAGGATTACTTTACGAGGCTCTGACCAACATCCCGCTAGAGAGACTCTACAAGGAAGCTGAAGAAGAGAGCATGATATTCCAGGCCCAAGCAGAATCATGTGGCGATGGACGGCAGCCGGAGTGGGGGTATAGCGACTGTATCATCCGAGCAATGTTGCAATGGTTCAAACGCTCGTTCTTCACTTGGGTGAACAATCCACCATGTCCGACATGTTCCTCCCAAACGACTTCTAGAGGGAACACTGTGCCAAGCTCCGAGGAGTCAGCTTGCGGGGCTTTTCGTGTCGAGCTCTATCAATGCCAAAAGGAAGACTGCCGAGCATACGAGCGATTCCCCCGATATTCAGACGTTTGGAAACTACTCCAGACCAGAAGAGGGCGAGTTGGTGAGTGGGTGAACTGCTTTACGATGCTTTGCCGGGCCATGGGCGCCAGGGCACGGTGGGTATGGAACAGCGAAGACCACGTTTGGACCGAGGTGTACTCGGAACACAGGAAGAGATGGGTTCACGTTGACCCATGCGAGGAAGGTTTTGATAATCCACGACTATACAGCGAAGGCAAGTCATTACCCGCCCTCTCAAGGCACAGCACTGACGTTTCGTACTTAGCCTGGGGCAAGAAAATGTCGTATGTTATAGCCTTCTCTACTGAAGGCGCTACAGATGTAACGCGACGATATGTCCGCAAGCTGGAGCATGCGGCAGAGCGAGACCGTTGTCCAGAAGCCGTCCTGCTGTACGTCATGAATGAAATAAAAACCCTCCGCCGCCAAGACATGAGTAAGGAGGAGAAAGTCCGACTGGAAGAGGAGGACAGATGCGAACAGCGGGAACTCAACGCCTATGTTGTTTCAAGTGTTACCAACGACTTCATGGCCACGGGATTGGCTAATGATGAGGATTCGTCACAATCGCTCAAGTTGCCGGGACAAACGGCGAAGCACAGTCCTAAGCAGAGGAGTGGAAGAGTGGAAGAGGGACCTTTGGTTATCCCTTAGGTCGACGAATGCTCAAGTACGGTCTATACCCAATTGCTTTGGCCATACGTGCTGAGTCTTTGTGGCATACCATAAAGCGCTTCACTCTGATTTGCTAGCATAAGTGTATTGGTTAGTCATGCTATCGAAATCTAGCATTTAATAGCCTCTAGCCTCTGGAGAGTTCATAGAATCTTGAAATTGATAGATAGATTACCAAGAATGATTTATTTATACCCCAAGTTTCTTGACCCTAAACTTATGCGCTGAACCTAAGATCTCACAAGCAACATTAAGATGACCAAGCTCAAGAGACACGCAGGCAGGGATAATCTAATCCATTACTGCCTAATAAGGTAAGCTAAGGATACATAAATGGAACAAGGCAGATGCCAGGGATTGCCACCCCTCATGGCGCAAGATTATCCATAAAACACGCTAGCGAGGAAATAGAAAGCGACCCCTAAATCGGTGGATCGCCAGCGAATTTTGGCGGAAGCCACACCCGTGAAGGGTCGTTTGTGTATTCCCCGCCTAGCCCGCCTTCACGGTGGCATGCGATGTCCAAGTCACATCTGGCCATACTTGTACTACAACCATCAGAGCGCATTAATAAAAGCACGAGGGTCAGCTACATATGACGATAACGACCCTCTTGTCCATGTGTTGGTTCCACGGTTTCAGGACTCCCACAACATGCAAGGATGAGGTCCCTCGTTCTACGGCCAATCCCTACTGCCATTTTAGCACGGCGGGAGCTAGGGCCAAAAGAAGTCATGGTGGGCACCACATTTCCTATTCTGGTTCTCTCAACATAGGCTCAACCAGGAACGTTGGCTGGAGAAACATACAGAAAAAACAATGACGTTTTGAGAGTAGGTTGTGCTGCCCTCATCTGATTGATAAACAGGCCTACCTAGCATACGTACCGTCCAAGTTGCTGAGTCCATATTCGCGAGTCGACCACGATGTGCCGCGGCCCTGCATCAGGGGAAACACACCTAAAGTGTGAGCTGAAATTAGCAAGCTAGGATGTTGTGACCAACATGCATAACAGCCGTCGCACTAGACGAGAGAGTCAAGAGATGCCTCAGCCGGCTTTCTCACGACAGAACACTGGCTTTTCTTTAAAGACTTCTGGGTCCTTTCTGCCCCCTCTTTCCTAAATGATTCTCAAATACCTCATCTACTACTACACAGTCATTGCGTAGGTAGCTATCGACCCGCCCCATACAAAAAACGAAAGCAATAAGTCTTACTTGCCAACCATGGCTACCGTCCAGGAGGCGGAGCAAATTGTGCGACGTCTGGCTAAGAAGTATGGGCTTCGGAACGAAAAAATGATGGACGATATCGAACAATTTAACGCCGAATATCGTCAGGAGCTTGATGAAACTTGGCTGGCGATGGAAAATGAGTTATCGCACTCCGTCAAGGTGTAAGTGTCTAGACCAAGTTTCTGATCACATTACACCTACTGAAACCATCCGCTAGACTGGCAAAACAGATCTATAGCAGTGGTGCGCGGTTTGTCTTTGAACTTCTTCAGAACGCAGAGGATAATATCTTTGAAAAGGCTCGTGAAGCAGAAGCGCTGCCTTTCGTTTCTTTTAAGATATATCCAAATAAGATCATCGTCGAGTGCAACGAAGATGGTTTTAAAGAGCCACATTTACAAGCTATTTGCGCTGTTGGACGAAGCACCAAGTCAGCTTCCCACGGATATATCGGCGCCAAAGGCATTGGTTTCAAATCCGTCTTTATCGCCGCATCTAGAGTTCATATTCAGTCTGGGAATTTCTCATTTGAGTTTCGGCATAAAAGGACAGACCCAGGTTTAGGCATGATTAGACCTATCTGGGTGAGTCCAGTTGAGGCCATCCCCAGCCCTCTAACCCGCACGACACTATACATCCATGACCAAGGAGACCCGGATGAACTTCAACATCTGAAGAGAATTATCTCTGTGCAATTTGATGACCTACAGGAAACCTGTTTGCTCTTCCTACGCAAGCTAGAGCAGATCAGCTTGGAATTCTACAATGAGAACGGTGAGCTGATACGATCAAAGTACTTCCGCAAGCATAAGATCGACGATTATCGCGTGTCTCTGGAGACTACATCTGGTGTTCGTGGAGATGAGACTACTCAAAGTCAAATTTATCACATCACGAGACAAATCGCGACCAACTTGGCCCGGAGCGACAATCGCGAGCTTCCTGATACCAAGGAGGCTAAGAATGATTTCTCTAAAGCCGAAGTCGTTCTGGCTTTCCCGATGACCGACAACTCTGAACCACTTATCACTCAGAAGAACCAAGACCTGTTCGCGTTTTTACCTCTCAGAAGATCCGATTACAAGGTTGGCTTCGTCTATCATCGCATGCAAAACATAACTGACTCTGCTCAAGTTTTTAATTCACTCTGATTTTGATACGAACGCCAATCGACAAGATATCATTACCACATCGCGGAGAAATCTCGAACTTCGCGGTTGGATTGCGTCTGCGTTCTTTCAGGCAATTCTGCAGTTCTGCCAGCATCCTACACTCTGCTACAGCTGGCCTATGTTCCTCCCGTCCTCCTCAGATACCAGTTCCGATGCATTCTGGTCAGGCCTTAATCACGAGATACAAAGCTTGATGAAGAAAACACCAGTTCTGAAATCCCGCAATCGAATCGACTTGCGCCTGGTAGGGGATGTTGTCATTCTCGCCGGCGATGCCCAGGATGCGGAAGGGCATCCTTTGTTTGACGACCCGACTAAAGATCTTTATCTTTCGCCCAGTTATTCCCAAATGGCAAAGGACATTCTTAAAGGCTACGGACTAGAAGTACTCAACATCCAAACATTTCTCAACTTACTGGAAACCGACGTCCGCAGTCCCAACTCCAGGTTTCACGGAGAAAACACGACCGATGAATGGCACTCAGCTGTAGCACGCCTGCTTTCCGAACATCTCAAGAATTCTCTATCTATACAACAGAGACTGAAGTCGTTGCCTTTGCTCCCTCTGAGATCCGGAACGTGGACATCGACTACATCTGGACCAGTGTATTTTCCAAAGACGGGAGATATCGACATCCCCAACTCCTTAGACCTCAACGTTATCACTGTTCACGCATCTAGTAACTCGGATAGAAGCACCTTATTCCAACACCTAGGAGTCTGTCAGGCCACATACGAAGACGTGAGAGCATCGATCCTCAGATCGTTCCAAACGAAGAAGTCCATGTCGTTTGAAGTCATAAATGAGTATTTGAGCTTCCTTTATCTGACGCACCAGATCGGGAAACACGGACTGAAAGAATACACGAAAGTTCATGTCGGCACTAGTGCTTGGAAGCGAGACAACCCGCATGAGACGGATATATATCTCCCTGGAACGGAGCATGCGTACAGTCCTGCAAGCCTTTTAGCCAACGAAGGCGCCTTGCCAGACTTATCCGTGATTTTCTTACACTCGAAACATATGGAAAGCGCCCCAGACAAGCCAAACCTATTCCACCCAAGCTGGGAGACGTGGCTCTGCGACTTGATCGGTGTACGTAAACGGTTGAGACTCATATCACGAGATAAACGCGGTTTATCGGATATCTTTTTGTATGTCTTTGAGCACCGCCCAGAGAAATTCTTGGGGCTATTTGAGCATCTCTGGTTACACGAGAAATCAAGTTTGGTGACAAATCGCGCTCTCCGATCAAAGATTGAGGATCTGCCTGCTCAGAAACTCTGCAACGTTGACTATTCACTTATGCTGAAGCAAGCCTGGCTTCCACTGAAATATTTGAGACACTCTGTCGACCGTTACATGGAACATCCTAAGCAATTTCCCTTTCTCAAACTCGAGGAATCAGACATAACCGTTGGATCAAAATGGCATTTTCTGAGTGACTACTTCTCAGTCAGCAAAGACGACAGCATGGATTTCCTACTCCAAATACTTCAGTATATTCAGCTCTCATGCCCCGAACGGCCTTCCGATAGTCAAACACAAAAGGTGTTCGACTTGTACATTGCCATATACGCCAGGCTTGCGGTTACTAGTGATGGACCAGACACGAGACTCAAGATTACGTGAGTATCACTTTTATTCGCAGATGCAAACTTATAATTGATCTGTTATTAGGCAATTCTTTGACAAAGGAGGTGTCCTCGACCCTAATCAGAATAATCCTATGTGGACGACATCTCGGCTCTGTTTATGGACCGCACCACCAGATATGGTCATGTTTCACTCTCTCAGGTCTTCCTACATGGAAAGGGTGGATAATGAGAAATTTAGGAACATCGAGAGCCTATTCAAGGGAACACTTCAAATTCCGGATGCGTCGTTGGCTAACCTGGTAACCGAGCTGACCAAACTCCGGGAGAAGGGTTGCAAGGAAATACCTCGCATGCGGACAATCTATGATTACTTACACAGGGCAAAAATACCTTTGCCGAGTTTAAAGTACGTTAACAGCTAGTTTCAGATGGGAAGGATCGTTTCCTACATGAGGCTAATATGAGAACAGAGCTGCATTTGAGGCGTCCCCCCTCATCTATTGTGAAACGCGACATGGTGAGTCCGGTTGGTATAAGACCTCAGATTGTCTGTGGTCTAGTGAAACAGTTATCCGCGGTAAAGCCGTCCTAGATGGATGTTGGGAGGCTTATGAGAACTTCTTTGTTGGCAAACTAGGTGTGAAGCTGCTCACCTTGCAGATGGTCTACGATGAACTGCGACAATCATCAGGGAAAAATACGGAAGAGACCAAAGTGGCCGTTCTGTCCCTCAATGGTCTTCTACAAACGGAAACGACACGACTCGATCCAAAGCCGATCAGACAAGCCAAAGTCTTTCCGGTTAGATACCCAACTGGCACTGTCGTTTTGAGCTCTGTGAGCGTTGACTTTGCTATTGGAGATCGAGACAAGTTGAAGATGATGTTTCGTGACAAGGTTGCTCTTTTGGACTTTGAGATGGATGAAGTCCGTCGCCTTAGACCATTGATCGAATGGCTGAGACTCCAAGATCGCTACTTGTCTAACTCTGTGGAAGAAAGTACTTTCATCTGCAGTGACTCAGAGCGTCCGATTTCTACGCCTAACCGAGATCTCAAACGCAAAGCTTACCATATTGCTCGGTACGTACTGAAAGGGGGTGCATTTCTTTCTATTATTTATTTGTCTCGAGATACTAATAACGGCTTATCCCGTAGTGTCGCTTCTACTTTCAATAGCCCTCGATTTGAGGACAACCCGCTCGGTCTCTATGAGCAGCTTCGCACAATGAGAGTCGTGGAGGTTGAGAAAATATCATCTGTGTTAAGAATCTTCCAAAACCAACAGTCGTTCGAGATTCCAGTAGCAACCGCCAACGAGCATATCGAAGATTCGACAGGAAACCTCACGATTTATGTCCCAAAAGAGCGCAGAGCCCAAGAGTTCTGCTTCGGTTCAGTCCTTCCTAGGAAATTCGCGGCATGGCTAATGCGCTCGCAGAAGAGCCCCGGCGATGTACCAGTCGAAACGGACATAGTTAAAATCTTGACTGCAGTCTTTGCAAGTGAAAGATTCGTCCTTGATGATGTCCTCGACGACCAGGGAATCTTAACAGTGCCGTTTGATAACGAGGATGAAGAAGACAACAGTGACGAGGCAGAAGAGCACCAGTTGGAAGATCAAGAGGAAGAAAGCCAAGAACAACGACTATCAGACAGTCGCCTCGAAACCGATGATACCTCTCCAGAACAACTAACACCCGATCGTTCTTCTATAAATGCTGCCACGCCACCTTATACTGGATCCTCTGGAACTTCGCCAGAGGGAAACCTTCAGGAAACACTCGTCGAGGAGACCATCTCCCAGCGAAGCCATATGTCATATCAGTCTCATTCAGGAAGGGTACATCGCTCTTCTCAGTCAGACTTGTCTCCTAGCTCACCACAGCCATTACACCACACAACCGACCATGCTCCTTCAAACCCAATTTCGGTGATGACCTCGCCTTCTGAACAGCAGTCTTCCGAAGACGCTAGATATCGCTCAATCCTGGACAGGGTCATCGAAAAAGCCCGGAATGCGGCATTCCCATCCAGAGGGTCATTTGATATGACCCATATGCGGAACGCTCTACCTGGAGGTGATATGGACGCTTACCAGAGTTTTGATGGGCTGGAGGTCATGGGCCAATTTCGGTCAACCAATCAGCTAGAGCGCGACAAGAAGGTTGGCGCTGCAGGCGAGTTATATGTGAGCAACCTCACGAGTACATCGTAGGCTTTCGAGGTTAACTGACATATTCGTATAGGTATTCGAGCTTCTGTCATGTCTTGACTTGCCAAATTGGAACCGTTCGAATTGGCAAAGTACGATCAGATCGTATGTGACTATTCACCCAGACTACACGGATCTACAGGCTTGGAGAGGTAGGGAAACCGCCGACCTAGTCTATGTCGATGCTGAAGGACACTTGACAAATACGCTGATCGGTTGTGGCTATCTCGACCATGATGAGTGGCTTGGAGCGCGGCCTAAATATTACATAGAAGTCAAGACTACGACTGGGCCATGTAGTACCGCATTCTACATGAGCGGAAAGCAATACCAGCTGGTAAGCGTTTGGAGGACAATTGTTCTGATCACGGGCTGACTTTATACAGATGCAACAAGTTCACCACACCGAAGACCATTCGGAGATTTACATAGTCTTCCGCGTGTTCCAGCTCAATAGCGACGGGATTGGCCTGTGTGTGTATACTGACCCAGAGAAACTCAGGCAAGATGGGGGTCTGCTGTTCAAAGGACAGGCGTGGTCTATTACCCCAGGACCAAACATGGGGTAGGTCAAGCTTAACGATGGATGATTATACACTTGTGGCAATAACAGACGGCAGAAGGGGGAAATGAGAGGGGCTTCAGGTATGAGGAACGATAGAACTAGGTCAGCAACCTCCAGCATTCAGTTGATTGGGTAAATGTGGTCCATTTGGGATCAACTGAAGACAGACACCCAAGGCATTGCCATAGCCTGCTATGTTATCATCAAGCACGCATTCGAAGCACGGGTGCTTAGTTAGTTGGACATCTGGGGTTTACCAGCACGGGTTACCCACCACAATAGACTGCGGCCTACATGTAATTGTTCTTGGGCACTAGTAGCAGCGATGAGAAGTTCTCCGACTTTGCAGTGCCCATTAGCTATTGCAGATGACAGCGCCGTAGAGCCATAATAGATTCCGGTGTTAAGATCAGAACGTCTTGGGGAAAGCAGATACTGCACCGCAGGCAGCCGCCCATCGCGACAAGTCAAGAAAAGAGCTGTATAACCGAAATCCTCTCTTTCAGTTATATCAAGAGCTGAAGACCTGAAGAAGTTTTATGATGTCGACGTGACATTCAGCTGAGGCGCATATAAACGGAGTTCATCCGTCTTCTGTCTGATTAAAAAAGGCCGTATATCCGTAAATCGAGATCAAACCTAATTATCATGGCGTAACAGGCTTGCCCATGACGACGAGATACCTAGACATCGGGACAAACGGCACAGAAGGATACGCGTTGAAAGTAACGATTTCCACAATAAAAAACTGTCGCAAACAAAAACAAGTTGAGGAAACATAAAAATAGAAAAAGAAACGCAACTATTTCCTTGTTATTTCTCCGATTCAGTGGATCTCTCTCGTTTCTGAACCTGTCCCCGTTCGCGTGTCTCCTGAAACCCCGGATTTTTACGTCACCTACGTCATGTCGTGTTACACGTTGGACAAGGGTATAGCTCTCAGCCCGGGAATAAACAAAAAGCAGCTCCTGTCTCACCAACACCTTCTATACCTTTGTATCATCTTTTCATGCCTTTAGTTTCTTTCAGTGGTCTTCAAAATGGTGGGAAAACGTCAGTGGAATAATGAAGGCGCTCGCCATCGAGGCCGTCACGTCGGCGAAGAAGCAAACCACGATGAACACCCTCGCGATCTCGAAACAGGCCGATACTCATACTACGACCCCAACAAGAAATCCCGTCCCAAGCCCCGAATAATGCAATTCCAAGATGCAGCGCGCACAGCTCTCGAGGATGCTCGTCGCGGTGAGATCAAGCGCGCACTCCTCCACGGCATCGATCGTCAAGGGCTCGAGAAATACAGAAAATCAGAAGAGGAGCTCAAAGCGATGAAGAATAAAAAACTCCGTGCTTTCTACGAGCAGCAGAACGAGCGACTTAATGATTGGCTCGAGGTCGACGCTGTGGTGATGGCGATAGCGGATGATGTGCTGGAGAGCATGAATCCTGATCCGGACCATGATGGGGACCAGGAGAGGTGTGGAGGGATTCAGCGTGTGGAGGGCAGGATTGGAGAGTTATTACCTGAGGAGGAGAAGGAGAAAAGAAGAAAAGCTGCGAGAAAGGCGAATTTGGCTATAAATATTAACGTGATAGCCAATATCTTGCTTCTAGCGGGAAAGACCTTTGCTGTGTTCACGACGGGGTCGCTATCGCTCGTTGCGTCGCTTGTAGATTCAGCGCTGGACTTACTGTGTACGCTCATCGTGTGGTCGACGAGTAGGCTTGTTCTGTGGCGGTTGCAAGCGATGCAGCGACGCTTTCCAGTTGGACGAAGACGTTTGGAGCCACTAGGTATTCTTGTGTTTTCGATCATCATGGTCATTTCGTTTCTGCAGATTCTGCAGGAGTCGTTCTCGAGATTGCTGAAGCACTCCGAGGCCGAGATTCTGAGCTGGGCTGCTATTGCATCTCTGCTAGCGACGATTATTCTCAAGGGAGCTATTGGGCTGGGATGTCGACCTATCAAGACAAGTCAGGTCCAAGCCCTTGTGCAGGACTGCAAAACGGATGTTATCTTCAACACGCTCTCTCTTCTCTTTCCACTGATCGGATACCGCGCAAATGTCTGGTGGCTCGACCCCGTCGGCGCAGGACTCCTATCTCTCTTCATCATCTACGACTGGGGACACACATGTTTCGAGAACGTTGTCCGGCTCTCAGGCGAAGCAGCAGACGACCACACGCTCAAGAAGCTAATCTACCTGGCCTATCGCTTCGCGCCAGTAGTAGCTGGTTTCAAGAACGTCACGGCGTATCATGCGGGAGATGGCGTCTGGGTTGAGTTCGACGTGTTGCTGGATGAGAAGACGCCGTTGAATAGATCGCACGACATCGCGGAGACGTTGCAGTATTGTGCGGAGGGGTTGGGGGTTGTGGATAGGGCGTTTGTGACGACGGATTATGCGGCGAGTGGACCTTTGGGGCATGCGCTTGATTCGGAGTGGAATCATTAGGAGGTGAGTTAGGATGAGAGGGGGAGAAGGGGATTTGTATGATATAGGTGTAAGATATGTGGTGTCGGGGTGAGCTTGGCTTATGGCATAGATTGCGAATCGGCTTGGTTGTGGACTTGGCGGGTGAGATGCCTTCACATTTATGGTGAGATAGGATGAGGTTGAGCATACCTAGGTAGGCATAAGCGATGTGAAACGATAGATTGATGAGTACATAGAAACAATAGACATACTCGTGATCAAACCTTTTTAGAACTCAGTGTAAATTGTGAGTATCCAGTTCCCCTCATTGACATTTGATGCCAAGTCTGCCATGGCGCCAAGTCGCGTGAGCATTCTTCTGACATTAACTTCGTGAACCCCTCAACATGGCTTCGTTATTGGCGTCCACATGAATCATCATGAGTAGGTGTTGAATCTTATTAGAGTCTGGGGTTGTCATGATGAGCTAGTGGACCCTGACTTACACGAGGGACCTTGATGTCCTCATGATGCAATGTCCATCAGGGTACGTCCTCAACACCACAAATTACAGAAGCTATACACAAGATAAGCTCCAAAATAACCACAAGGGTTCTCAATTCTCATGAGATACTCCATGAGGGCTGAACCTGCCACCATATAAACCAACATCTTCCCCAGACCTAACCCCTGACCTAACTCACACCTCTACCGCCATCACCATGTCCTCAATCCAAGTAGAAGAAGACATCTACGACGTCCTCGTCATAGGCGCCGGCCCCTGCGGTCTCGCCATCTCAGCCCGTCTGCACGAACACACCCCCGCCGCCCTCTTCACCGACGAAGAACACCGTCGCTTCCACTGGATCTCCAAGTACGGCAACAAAATGCCCCTCAAGCACGTCCGCAGCGGTAAAATCTCCCCTCCCAAGCACGCTGCAAAACCGCAGTACAAAATGTTGGTTCTTGATGCAGATAGCGATACGTGGATGGGCCGTTGGAACAGGCTGTTCAAGATGTATGATATCTCGCATTTGAGAAGTCCGATGCTCTGGCATGTTGATCCGCTTGATCGGGATGCGCTGCTGGCGCATGCGTACGCTAATGATAGAGCGGATGAACTGGTCGAGATTAGGAATTGTGTTGGTAAGGAGGTTAGTAAACATGGGAGGAAGAAGAGTGGACAGCGAGCTTGTGGTCGAAGGTAACCTCCCTTGTACTCCCTCACTGAACATCCTACTGACGTGAGTAGACAAGAAGCTCGTGTCGACATCAACGTCAGAGAGCGCAATGACTACTACAACCCCTCAACATCTCTCTTCTGCGACCACTGCGAAAAAGTAGCAGCGCGGTATAATCTCAGCTCAAACATGATCCGCAAAGAATCCCTTCAGCATCTGGACTACGATGAAGTAAAGGGTATTTCCATTGACGGCGAGAAACTCTTCACCGTCACATCTAACAAAACTCGTCGATATGCTCGCACAGTCGTGTTAGCAGTCGGTCCAGCAAACGTTGCCAAAATCCCCCGCATCCCTTCTATGCCCGATGAGCTCCCTCAGACATGTCACAGCATGCACATCACCGAGTTCCCAGACCCTATCGTCAAAGCTCGAATCGCTGCGAAGAAAACAACAAACATTCTTGTCGTGGGCGGTGGCCTCACATCTGCGCAATTAACGGATCTTGCTATTCGAAAGGGCGTCTCCAAGGTCTGGCATGTCATGCGTGGACCACTTCGCATCAAGCATTTCGACGTTGGTCTCGAGTGGATGGGCAAGTTTAAGAATGCGAAGCAAGCGCAGTTCTACTACGCTGATTCAGACGATGAGAGGATCGAGATGATCAAGGAGGCGAGAGGTGGAGGAAGCATCACGCCTGTATTCCACAAACGACTCAAGAAACATCTCCTCACCAAGAAACTCGAACTCTTCACCGAGACCAGTCTCGCCGATGCGCAATTCGACGCTGAGAAGGGTACATGGAGCGTTCAGACCAATCCACCCGTTGACATGCCAGCCATGGACTACATGTACTTCGCAACCGGCATCCAAACAGACTTCTCCTCGCTTCCCTACCTCCAAACAATTCTAGAGAAGTACCCCATCGAAGGGCGCGGTGGCTTTCCCTGTATCAACAACGATCTAATGTGGAACGATGATGTCCCGCTCTTCATGATGGGAAGACTCGCTGCACTGCGTCTCGGCCCTGCGGCGCCGAATCTAGGCGGTGCGCAGGTCGGTGCGGAGAGGATCGCGTGGGCTATTGAAGATAGAGTTGCGAGGCAGGGGGAAGATGAGGGGGAGGATTATAGGAAGGGGTATTTATCTGGGCATGGGAATATGTATAGTTCTTTAGCTTGTGAGTAGATGAAGTCACGGGGGTTGCTATTGGTTCAATGCTGGAAGGGGAATACCCCTGCATTATCCCCGCACTGTTAGTTACCTACCGTAATGAACTACGCCTCAATCCTTCAACACCAACGCCCAACTTTTCCTCTACATATTTACCATCGCATCCCCCTTCACCCTCCCTCCTCCAAATTCCCATTCAATCATAAATGGCTCGCACGGGAATACAAAAAGTCAGAACAGGCTGTAAAACATGCAAGTACGTAACTCTCCAACCAAACACATTCTATAAGTTTAACTCTCATTTCAGAGCCCGCAAAGTGAAATGCGATGAGACGTGGCCGCGCTGCAAACGTTGCCTGACAACAGGGCGCACATGCACAGGCTATATCGCTCCACCCCCCGGTTCATTCTCATGGACTTCTCTTCTACGCATCAAACCTCAGGCTTTACCTGTGACCAACACAAAAGAAGTCCGCAGCTTATCATTCTTTCATCACGTGGTCGCGCCCGTGCTCTCTGGTCCCTTCGATGGATCGTTCTGGACGTATTTCGTCGTTCAAATGGCGCAGTCTGAACCAGCAGCGCGTCATGCTGTATTTGCCATAAGTTCGCTCTTCGAAAGTTTTGAGCCCACGAAGGAGAGTGTGGCTGATGAGTTTGCGATCATGCACTATAACAAAGCAATAAGTATTCTCACGCGTGATACAAAACCGTGTGTTGAGACCGTCTTGTTGGTCTGTATGATGTTCATATGCATTGAGTTTCTCCGCGGCAATCGTGAAGCCGCAATTACACACGCCAGCCACGGCGTGCACCTTCTCAACTCCGAAGGTCATAAATCCCGCCTCGCAAACACCTTTGCGCAAATGAGCGTATTTCCACTCTTCTTCATCGAAGTAGGCACCGACTTCCCCCTCCTCCAAGGCGACGAGGGCGCAGATCTAAAGAACCCCGTGTTCTACACCATAAGCGAAGCACAGCACGCCTTGGAGCATCTAAGTATAAGGATCATAAAGCTTGTTCGCGATGGCAATGCGTTCCGGCTACATGTCGTTGATGACGCGCCGCAGGAGTGGGTTCTTGATGAACAGGCGGAGGCGAAGCAGGATCTTGAGGCGTGGGGGTTCGCGTTTGAGAGATTTCGGGCTTTTGGGGAGGAGAGGGAGGATTTACCGACGTTGGCGCTTATTACGAGATATAGACTTATGAGGATATGGATTATGAATTGTTTTGAGAGGGGAGAGATGGGGTATGATTTGATGAAGGAGGATTTTGTCACGATTGTGGACTGTGCTCGGAGAGCAGCAGAGTACCATGAGGCTCAACGTACGACACCGGGGAAGTTCATGTTTAACGTTGGATTCAACCCCATGCTTCATTTCACAGTATGGAAATGCCGGTACCTGTCTCTTCGGGTCGAAGCACTATCCCTCATGCGCCGGCTGTCAAGTCAGCAAGAAGCACTATGGGATGCAGCGCTGATGTACAACGTGTCACGGCGGATCATCGAGGTTGAGCACGGCATTGATCTGTGTGGCGATTACGATCTAAATGATGGGATATTACCGCCCGATGAGAACAGAGTAAAAGGGTTCTTCTTCAGGGAGAGTCCGGAGGCAGAGGCGATCATGTGGGATAAGAATGCCGAGACGGTGTATTTCCTAATGGCACATCCCGAGGGCGGTGTGATATATAGGAAGGACTATGTTAGGAACAAGCACTTGGTCTTGGATAGCGGGCAGACTTTTTGGATGTAAGCGAATCTGCGTTGATAGGGATATTGTTATAGATCCCTGATTTTAGATAGAATAATGCATTGCTGCCAAAAGTGGCCCTTTTCATTCTAACCTCGATAGATCTCTAAGCGCGCTTGATCATTGCCTCACGATCAGGACCGGTGCCAATGTACTTCACCTAGAAGATGTACGTTAGTAAATTGTCTTTCCCCATATCCGGGCACCATACCTTGACTCCGACATATTCCTCAATGAACTATATAGTTCGTCAGTACAAGTCAGTCTTTAAAACAGTGGTCACTGTACCTCAACGTATGCACGCGCTTCTTTAGGTAGCTCCTCGAAGGACTTGGCATTTGTCGTAGGTGTTTGCCATCCTGGGAAATCCTTGTACACGACCTCGCATTGATCCAAGATGTCCAGATCAGCTGGGTATGAATCGATTTCCTGCAATAACATTAGTGCCTCGCCATGAGGAGAAAAGTGTAGAATGCTTACCTTGCCATCGATCTTGTAGGCTGTTGCGACGCGGATTGTCTCAAAGGTGTCGAGAACATCGAGCTAAAGGACGTCGGTTAGTATCGTGACGAACAGCTGATATAACGCAAGTGCTTGCCTTGGTCAAGTTCAGAGCAGTGTAGTTGTTGATGTCATTTGAGTACTTCAGAACCACCAAATCGAGCCTACGTGGTGTTAGCGAGTCTCTGAATGAACGTGGTCCTACTTACCATCCGCATCGACGTCTGCGGCCAGTGGATGTTCCCTTGGCACGTTAGATCAAATGATTCAATAAAGTTTTGATAGTGTCTCACCCATTCTCTTCCAATTTCTTGGAGCTTGGTTCCGACCCTGCATTAAATCAGCCTCATATTCGCATTAATAGACAAGCGAGTACTCACTCTCCCAAGTCTTCGGTCTTGAAAGCTCCCGAGCCCACTCTTGTCGTGTAAGCCTTGACGACTCCGATGATATCGGTGATCTTGGTGGGATCCAAGGTAAGTCCGCCGATAATACCGGCGAGCGAAGTGTTGGACGATGTTACGTACTGCTTTGTCAGCTGTGGTCGGCATGAGAGTTTGGGTTATGAAAACTCACAGGATATGAACCATAGTCAAGATCGAGCATGAGAGCCTGAATAAACGGAATCAGCACTGCATCAACAAACTCAGACCAAAATTCTCACATTCGCTCCCTCGATCAGAATGGGAGTGTTGCTCTTTTGCGCAGTCTTCATAAAGGACACTCCATCAACAGAGTACTTGCGCAGCTTCTCTCGGTACTCCTCGAATTGAGCAAGCTCCTCTTCGACGTCGTACTTGAAGAGATCTCCATAGCGCTTTCGGTAGCCGTCGGCCAGACGTCGAAGCTTCTGCTCGAATAGCTTGGGGTTGAAGACATCAGCCAGTCTAATGCCACTTCGCTATTGGGATTTAGCAAGCTTCCACAACGTAATCTCAGGTGTCGTCATACCGCAGCTTTGCAGCTATAAGAGGGTCCGATACCTGAAAAGGTCAATACGAAGTCATCTATGAAGACATTTGCTCAAACAAACCGCGTCCAGTTGTTCCAATCTTGCCCTCTAGACATTATTAGCCGTGTTCAATTGCATGCGCAACAAGACCTGGAACTAACCTCCGAGCTCCTGCTCCTCAAGTCCATCAGCGGCGATGTGGAGCTGTAGGTCGATGTGCACTCGGTCAGAAACACGAATTCTATCGTGAACCGCCTCAAGCCCCTTTTCCGATAGAGCCTCCAGCTCCTTGAAGAATTGCGGCACGTTGAAGACAACTCCGGAACCGATGAAGTTCATGCTATTATTTGTCAATTGACTCGATCTTCGGCTGCGTTTCAGGTAAGGGGTGGATAGTACCATTTCGGGTTGATGAGTCCGGAAGGAAGCAAGTGGAAGCTAGCAGTCGATCAGTCGTCGAAGAACTCGTGGCTTGAACGTCTGTTTGTTACCTGTACGAAACTCCATCGGCACTGCTGGAGTTAATTATCCATTGATAAAAGACGGGTTTCGCCCAAAGACATGTCCAACTCACACAATAGAGTGCCCTGCGTTATGGCCTCCCTAGTATTGTTTTAATAAATGTTCGCCTTGGTCGATTGTGCTATGACTCACAGCGGCGCGCGCGCAAAGTTTGGCCTCCGGGGCAAGGATATCGGTCAGCTTTCCTTTCTATACCATAAAAATGTCAGTATTTGATCTCCCATTTGTCTCTCAATTGTATCGGAAAGACGTACGCCCTCATCTCCTGTTAAACGCGAAGTATTAGCGCATTAAGAAACATCAACGCCATTGCCTGCGGAATCTTGAAGTGGCAGAGTCCGCTTAGCAAGGTAAAGCTGTAGCAACGCGTACATACCCCATTGGGAGCCAAGAATGATGGTGATGGCCATGTCAAAGATCAGAACAACAGTTCTCGGTGGTTGCGTTGTTATCGCTGTTGGAGAAAATCATGGAGATGTCATGCAGGGAAGAAGAACCACCCCACCAAGACATGCCCCGCCGGATGATAGATACGCCGATGTCCGACATCGGAATGGCAACTTAGCTGGTAGGTACATTTTTCAGCTCAGTATTTCTCTCTCCTCAGGTATTTCAAGCACCTATCACCTCGTCTTAGCTAGATTCCTTTTGACAGAAGTATGATTCTCACATCTAGATGCCCTTTTGGCTATTTACACTTCTCGAAATAGATTTAGCCTTTTATTGAAACCACTTTGCAAGACAGCCCCTGTGAGCTAGCCAAATACAGTCTAGTCAACATCTCCTTAAGGCTGAGGAACGGATCCTGGTTTCCAATCGAATTACGCGATTGGCCAGCTCGCATTTGACTACGCAGTGTTTGGCGAGTATGCCATCCATCTCGCATTGCAATGTCGGACTCAATGAGGCGTTGCAAACAACCTCAATTATAGAAACAGAAAATATACTTATAAGGCCCCCAAATCCCATCTCATCATGGAGCTGTATCAATCTCAGTATCAACATTCAATATGCATTCTAATCTTGGAGCTCTTATTCTCTATCTCCTTTCGGGATCTACTATAGCATCAGCGATCCCTGCACAGACACAATCCCACGATGTTACCCTTGTAGCTCGTGCTACTGCGACAGAAACAGCTGCGCCAGAGGGATGGTTCACCACTACGAAAAACATCGCTACTATTGGGGGTACAACAGATAAATATGTTACCATTCCTGCCAAAACAATCTCAATTGTTGTCCCAACATGTGTCCAAACTCTTGAGCCTGATGAGAACGGATATCTTCCCCCAGGAACATGTAACGCCCACTGGAACTACTATCCCAGCTTTGCAGCTGCTGTGGTATTCGCTTTGCTCTTCGCGGCATTGACTGGTGTGCATATATGGCAAGCCGCTCGGTACAAAAAGTTCCGTACGTTTTACTTTTGTTATGTGCTGGTTTTGGATGTAATAAGCTGACTGGTGCAGACATGGTGTTGGGTTGTTATCATGGCGGGGATCTGGGAGACGATGGCGTTCACCTTCAGAGCGATAAGCACGAAGCATCAACAGAGTACAGGTGTACTCTTGACGTTTAACATCTTCATTCTGCTCGCGCCAATTTGTATGTCAAACCTACTGCTTCTCCATCGCATTACTAACAACGGCAGGGGTTAATGCGTACGCATACATGACTCTCGGCCGAATGGTCTACTACTTCATACCATCTCAGTCCCTGCTCCGCATGCCGGCTGCTACTCTCGCTGCCATTTTCGTCGGTCTCGATATCCTCTCATTCATCGTCCAACTCATTGGCGGCAGTATGTCTGGACCTGGTTCACCACCTGACGAGCAGATGAAAGCCATCCATATCTACATGGGCGGCATTGGTCTCCAAGAATTTTTCATCGTCATCTTTGTCGTCCTCTGCTTCCTCTTCCAGAAGAAGATGCACACGATTGAGCACCAGCACCAGGGCATCAAAGCCTTTGTTACCTCAGACTGGGGCATGCTTCTCTGCACGCTATACTTCTCACTAGCCATGATCTCTGTGCGCATTATCTACCGACTCATTGAGTTCTCTGGCGGAATGGGCCAAGACAATGCTCTCGTCACCCACGAGGTGTACTTTTACATTCTTGAAGCAGCACCTATGTTTTTGGCGCTGTTGGCGTTCAATGCCATTCATCCGGGAAGGATCATGACTGGTCCCAAATCTGATATACCTGGGCTGTTCTCGTTTATCAAGAACAAGATTCGGGGGCGAAAAGGAAAGCAGTTGCTGGACGATCGAAGCGACAGTGATGTTGAGTTGAATACCCGGTATGAGCCGACTAGAGGGGTTGGGCACTATGATACTGAGCCCCCGCGTTATGGATAAGTGGCTTTGAATTGGTTTTAAGATGGGGGAAACTTTTGAAAGTACTTGCATCGGAATAATTTGTTCGGGAAACTTGTTGTAGTCTGGGAGTTTGGGGTGGTATATAAAGACTTGGTCCAATGTTAGTCCTTCATGTAGTATAGAGCCTAGAGATACCTTATTCCATTGCCATTTTAAAACAACAAAACTTCCCAATAACTTTGCGGCGAAATGCCCATGTGCATTTTTATATATGTATGTTAAATGTGGTTGATATAGTAGATTAAAATAAAAAAAACTTGAGTATTGGGACAGCTTCAGAGTAATACTCATAACGCATGTGCATCTTTCGCCTCAAAATTCATTCGCCGTCAGGAATCTCAGCATCGCGTCTAAAAATTCAAGCTAACAATACTTATTTATAGTTATATCAACAATTACAAAGCAAGATTGCAACTTGGAATTTATTTATCGGCTTTTTGCTGCGGATTGTCATGGCTGGGATCTCTTGCTCTCTTTCTTGGTCTCAAGGTCGCGATACGAAAATCTGGGGATGTGGGCTTGTGGAGCTTCAATGAACCACAGCGTTGATGCGACGTCAAACAATACACTTGTACTCCGTACCTCTTCAGATAATACGCCACCAATTCATTCTGTGTCACAATTAATATGTCGCCATCCCCTTTGATCTCGGCTTAATGCGGCTTGTGATTTTCGTTTCTCAAGCATGCGTTGTGATGTCATTCTTCTTGACGTCACCATCTCGTAGAGAAGCTTAACTTGAGCTTCCTCCAAGCTCCCAAGCCCAACTTGCAACAAACAAACCATCAACCAAACTAACTCAAACTCTTCAAATAACCAAACAATACATTCAACAAACGTCAAAATGCGCTTCCTAACCACTCTCCGCCCATCAACCCGCCTCGCCCCGCGCGTCCCCATCCGTCCCTTCCACGCCGCCCGCATTATGCATCAAGACCAAGGCAAAGACAGCAACGGAAGTTTCATCGACGGTCTCGTAGATGGCGAGGCCAAAGGACGCACAGGTGGTGGTGAAGCCCTCGACGCGAGCTCTAAGAATGCACCTCCTCAGCCTAAAGTGTCGAACCAGAGTATTCCGGGGAATCAGACTGATGAGTTGACGGAGGAGCAGAAGAAAGAGGTTGAGGAGCACAACCGGGACTTTGATAAGAAGCATGATCGGGGGAATATTGCGCCTGATGACAAGGTTGATAAGAAGTTCTGGGGAGATGGTAGACATGGAGAGAAGGATAACAAGGACACGACGCCAAAGGAGGAGAAGTGAGGGCGACGTGATGGTCGTCTGGATGCCAATGGATACAAGGAATATTGAGGCCGGTGAATGATAGTATACGTTATTAATGGAGTCAATGGAACCAGTTTTACGCGTCTGAATGTTGTCGTGGCGTTGTGTTTGCCCATTCCACGCCAGAAGCCCCTGATAAATCATTAGTTTTGCCATATTTGGAACCGCAGGATAAACTCGAGACCCAAGGCTCTGCTTAATTCTATCTTTAGTGCTTTGGTTTGCGGCCAAACCCCTCAATTCGACGAATCATCTCTACTACCTTCTAGAATGGAGGCAGGATAACATGGCAAGGCCAAAGAAGGCAGGCATTGTGCCGAGTACAGGAAGGATCCGAACGCGAAAGTTGGGCAAAGCAGACAGAACTAAGCGAAAAGTTGGGCATGGCAGCGTTTTACTTTACCCCAAAGTGACTGATTCCGAAGCTCGAAATCATTGCATGCCCACTGGAAACTCACTCAAGAACTAACTTAGGATCCTACCCAAGCGTCTTTGGTGCTATCAGTCTTGGGAAGTGGATCCACGACTGGACCATCTCCCACTACTAAGCCATTCATGGCCGACAACCAGCATTTTCAGCCAATCGAATAACACGGTGTAGTATCATTCCTCACAGGTAGGACCGCTTCTCATCACTCCATGCACATGTTTACGAAGGACCTCGTTTCATTTCTCCATCTTGGGGTTGTGTTTTCGCGGCGCAGGGCCATCATGTTTCTTTCGCTGAGTCACCAAGCACCTTGCCATGTTTCGGCTATAGAAATAAGACTGCAGATCAAATTTAGCACAGACCGTAACGCGGAACGCCTTTGTGGTGTTGATCATGGGCTTGGGCTTCGCTTCCACTCTATTGACCCAATGTGGCTATCTGAAATACTTGAATGCGCTGCATGAGAGGGGTCTTTGGGCACCTGCATAACCCAAGCTGATATCAAGGTGAATGAAGCCCACGTTTTGCCGCGTATTAGTCTGCATGGGGTTCTGGTCGACCCTGAGGCTACTCTCCTTCTCTAACGCAGGCTGTCTCTTGACACAGACGATCTCTTTATCAGCCTGCCCTTAGGCTATCCAACTAAAAAGATCAAGTGTATGTTGAGGCTGTTCCTCTGACCCGGCGGTATGTGCGACAGCGAACCACCGTCATCCAGGTACGAATGGTAGACTGTTTAAAGTGGGCCCGAAATCCGGGGCGGATACCGGGAAGCTCGGAATCTCCAATATCCTTCTCGTTCAGAGGAACAGAAGCTGTATCAATCATCAGTAGTCCCAAGACAAGGTAAGTAGATAAAAGAACTCATTTCCCCTCATTATCCCAGGTCTGTAGTTCATAGACAAATCCAAGCACCTCATCACAAGTACATTATCACAGATTACCCCTTCATCATGCCAAAACCTCACTACATCAAAGTTCCCCGTGGAGAAGATCCCTCGCCTGACATGAAACAGCAACCTGCTCACCTATCAGAGCACATGAAGAACTGGCTACAAGAGGGCCCCAAAGATACGCCGTGGCATAACATCGATTCAATTGAACCTGAGTCCGACACGCAAGGCAAGTTCGAGGTCAACGTTGCGCCATCGGAGACCCCTGCCACACAAGGCAGTAATAAGTAGTTCAATACTAGGAATGCATACGGGTAGAAGTGTTGGTAGGCTTCCCACCGCAGAGACTTATACAAGCTAACATTGTTAATGTTCAGCTAATCTTATTCTTGTCGACATTATACCCAAAGTTGACATGGGAGCATGGTTTGCAACACTCGACATAGGATCGAGCCTGGACCCAATCTCCATGGCGACAACATACGCCAAGACAGGAGTGCGTCGCGGGACTAGACTTTCTGTGCTATTCCCAGAAATCAACAAGGTAATCTGGGGCTCAAAACAAAGTAGCAAGAAGTCTAGAACCCTTCATGTATCGAGAGGAGCTTAGGTAGTGATGGTGGCAGATGTATATACAGTTCTCGAGTACGCGATAACTCTATGAGACCATGGGAATGAATCCTTTCATCTTTTCACCTTTCTATAGGATCGTCTTTCGGTACACTAATGACCTCTGTCACATTATATCAACATGTGCTGAAAAGCAGATGCAGTGCACCACAAATGTGGGATACCTCGAGGACGTGATGTCGCCTGGGTGGGGGGAAGAACTAAATATAGCATGCCAGCCAGAGTCTGGCACAAACCATTTCCCACCTTCATTCCACTTCACTTTCATCCATAGATGATTATTTAACACAGAAATAGATTATGTCAGCGTTCAATAGGATTGCAGCATCTGCAATTGAGTGGTTTGAGTCTCAGACAAGTATGGGGATTTTCATATTCCTTCTAACATGCTTTTAGAATCTTTCTCGAAGCTTTCTCGAAAATCTTTTGCTGGCTGAGTGTTCCCTGCTTGACCAATATGGGTTTTTAGGCTAGCACTGCATGGGTGCCAGGGCGATAAGCACCCACCAAGCGACGACAGAGTAGACTAACATTGGGGAAGTGGGCAAGGCCCCAGATCCCAAACCCGCAGATGATGGGTTTGATCGACAGGCAATGGATGATGGACCGAAGCAAGGGTTTAGTGGGTCATGGTGTACGTAAATAGGTCGATCGCGTCAGGGCTCAAGTAAGATGGGCAATTCCTTTACTTTCGTGGCGTTACGTAGCCTCTGGCTGCATTTATAGCCTTCACGGAAGGTTATTTTTGCCGTGACCTGAAAAGTTTGACAGATGTAAGATAAAGTCACTACCAGGTATACCAGCTCCCACGGACTCTCTCACAATGAAGGCATCACTTACGCAAATATGCGTGACGTACGATGGCAAAAGAATTGCAGGCAAGATAATGGTGTTCAGGTATGCCAACGGCATCGAACACCCAGTCGCAATCAATAATCTGCAGCGAATGGGTGGGAAGGAAAGTAGTGCTCTCCTACCTTGGGCCTTTAATTAACACTCGTTCTGAAAAGAATCTGCCCAGAGGCTCATGAGGCACCGTAATGCTCAATACTTAGGTAGGGAAGACCATACCTACCCAAAGATGGGGTCACCAAACGTGGCGGACCAAAAGGCGAGGAGTAACAAGCTGTGGTAGGGAGACGCCCTTCTTCTTCTTCTTCTTCTTACGGTGAAGCACTCTCTCTTCTCATAGATGGTGTAATCCAACAAGGACTCTCTGTATGCACAGGCAGGACAGGGCCGTAGCCCATGCCTGACGCCAGGTAATTGGAGTGGATGGTCTGTGATACTAGATTCAGAACAGTCTAAGACAACCCACGTCAGCTCGTCATACCGGGATAGAAGTTTACATGACCGGGCCGGCGGGGTGAATAAAACATCAATAGCCCATTGGCTCAATCTCTAGAATGAGATTTATTGAACCTCCAAAACCTGCCGTTGGAGGAAGCAAGCATATAACTTCCAACCTTCAGACTACTCCGCACTCCTTACATTTTCGATGTACAACTCACGCCCCGACAGTTATTGACCGCTTGTGGCATACGCCTTGTCTCATGGGCAATCGAGACATGCGTATATCATGTGGCTGTCAGGGGAGGTGCAGCGAGTCGTATTCCTGTTCCAAGGCGGCGGCTTGGGTTAGCAGCTAGCCTATAAGACTTCTAGGTAGTCAGGGGGTGCCTAAATAATTGAGATTTGGACAAGGGGGCCAAAAAGGAGACGAATAGTGGTGAGAATCCAGCATATGTCTCTCTCTCCAACTGCCAAATACTGGCGAGCCGCGCTTCATCCGATAACCCGAGGGTGACTACAGCAAGTTGCGCGTGGGGGGGCTGATTTCTCGGGGTAACTTATGCTTAGCAGTAGGCTGAATGGAATTGACTCCCGCTACCGGTAGTGTATAACGCCATGTTGCACCGGTCTGGGGACAGCTGAGGCGAACAAGGCGGCTGCATATCAGTCCTGTAGTTCGCCTGCGCCAAGAATGGATTCCCTGCAGGGCTCAATGATGATTCTAGACAACTTACTTCTTTAAGCAAGAGAGCAAACAAGAAAGCGACACTACAAACGAATCCCTTGTAGGCTTATACATTTCAGTCATTGAGCTAACTCCTCCGCAGCCAACCACGATGACGAACGAGTTCCGTAGCTTATCAAGACCTTCATCTACCAAAAAGGCCCTGCTCCTTGCTAGTTATTCGAGAATTAGCTCTTCATCAAAACCACCAGCTTATGCCCGATGGGCAAGAGCCCATAGCTGTCACTCGGTGGATCATGTACTGTAGTTGATAGGCACTTGTTGGGCGCCATGACCTGGCTTTTCAGTAAACCCATGGATTGGATGCGTTTCTTTCTTTAACCGCCCAATTAGCTACCTGCGCCCCAAGGATATAATATAACTGTAAACTCTGAAAAATCGGTGAAGAGAGAACGGCGTTGTAAGAAAAAAACGTTTCCCTTGTTTCACGGTGTAACCCCCACCTTGGGGTAAGTCCCGGCCGAGCAGCCTTGACGTCTCTAGGCAGGCTTTGGTACCTTATTACCGCCTTGGTGTGTCAGACAACAGGTGTAACACAAAGCTTTCTCTCACTGGTGCAGCATCATCTTTAAGCGGAGGCCTGATCCAAGAAATTGAGGTATTACAGCCGCCAGCACAAAATACCGCGCTGAATTTGTCGAGTATCGATATAACAATAGGACAGACACTCCTTCGCAAGGATGACGAAGTCCGAGAGTCTTTCTCGATGGCTAGACGAAGCTTGATTCGCAACTGCATAATACTGAGATGTCTCATAGGTGTCTAGTAATGGCAGTTTTTACATGATACCGTATACCAGGAACGTCGAAATGGGAGTGTCTTTTTCACAAGCTAGCTTGACCCGAAAACATTAACGCGGGGCAGATATGGCCCGTCTCGCATGGGTGTTATAACACGTTACTACACTGACGTCTCTGGCCTGGTGCGGCCAATTGCCTGCTTCGTACATACACGGGGAGTGTGATGTATCACCACCGCCCCCGCCCCCCAAACCACGTTTTAAGCTACCTGTGTTCGTTATACTCGCTCCCAAAGCTCACGCGAGACTCCTTGTCTTATCGAATTGATGTTCCTTCATTGGCTACTGATCAACCGTGGATATGCGATGACATCGGTTCCAGTCGGTCAAATTTTGACATATGTTGCTTGTTATGATCTCGCAGTCAGTACTTCTTTTGTACGCCTGAGACATTCGACACTGGCTATGAATACACCAGAAACAATTTATATGTATAGCGTGACGCCTTGCATCACATCTCGGAGCTTCGAAGAGCATCAGATGCGAATGCGAGAAATAGAGCGTGTCTTTAGGTGTAGGACTCCCTCAAAGTTGGGTATCAGCTAAAACCACATTGCGGCGTAGTGCGATGCTTACCCCTGATAATTCCACGGAGAGTCTCCATGGAGATCAAAGGGAGGCTCTGCGTTGCGTAGACTTTGAGGAAACTGCTATCATCGAATCTTAGATTCACACCCCCCATCATCCATTTGGTCAATGGAACCGCCCGAATGAACCGTGAGGATGACAGCTCGCATTTGACCAGTGATATTACCCTGCAGAATCACGAGTCCAGTCAAGTTTCTTATAAAACCCCCTGGGTCTTTTCACCTTTGGAAGCTGCTTCATAGACATCCCAACCAAGTACACCATATCTCATCCATCCTTCTATTATCATGCCAGACCCTCACTGCATCCAAGTCCCTCGACAGGGGAACCCATTCCCTAATATTACATACCAGAGCCCTATATACTCGGAGCAGATAAATACTTGGTTGCGAGAGGATCAGAAGGATATGTCATGGAATAACATTGACTCAATTATTGCATCTAACACGCCAGACAACTCTGAGGCCAATATCTCACCATCTGATACCCCTGCCACCCAAGGCAGTAGGAAATAGTTATATGTTAGAATACGTTATGGTAGAGGTACTGTTGTAATCTTTATTACTGAGACTTGTGAATGCTAATATCATGTTGTCGGGATCAGATCAGATCATTCTCATCGACCGTACGCACAACTCGTCTAAAGCAGTCAACACATGACCAAGCTGGGACTCAATTGCCGGGGCGAAAGAACGGAGACGGGAGTGCGTTGCACGGCTAGCCTTTTATATTACTCCCACGGAAATGATATTAGCCGATTCGGGGCAATAAGTAGGGAGGAATGAAGGAGTTATCGTGTATCTAGGGGAGTTGTCCGTGGTGGTAAGAGCAGAGCACACACTTCGTTGATGAGTACCCCGATAGCTCTCTGTATAAGACCAATTAAATGATTATCTCCATCTTCTTGCATGTTATTCGAGTATTGCCTTTGGGTACGCTAATGAACTTCTGTCAATGGATGTTCTGCTGACATAAAAAAGATGTGTGATAAGTCCGAATGGTATCGCATTACGGAGCATCTGCAGCGGAATTTATCGATGGAGATGACATTGTATGAGGCTTCTAGAAATGTTCTGGAATTATTCTAGAACTTTTCTCTTAAGCTTTCGCGTGACTCTTGACACAGGTCCTTAGCTGACACAACAATTACATTCGATGAGATTGGAGGCCAGCAGCATGATGTCATTATAAAATAACATCATCAGGTCTATCCTCTCCTCGTCTTAGTTTCGTCTTCTGCCGACCTTCTGTTTGAGTCTCTCGGCAGCTGGCTTCGACGCGAAGGAAGCCCTTCGATCTCGGCCAACTCTATCTGCCTAGCCCATATCAGTCTGGGACAATAACCCCGGCAGATCATCTGCAGATCCAAAGCTGTGGCATAGAATACTGGGGGCGTTTGTTAAGCGGTTGGTTATTTAGTTGTTTCTATCAGGGGTCTTAATCGTTTCTGTCGTCAAGTCCAAATCGGGCTCTTCTTTGTGTAAACAAAACTGGTAGAGTTACGTGAATCAAGATAACTAAGATTCATTCAAAGCTCCGGCACTTCTAAGAGCTAATTGTGAACATGAGTCGCGGCTCATCTAAAAAGGACGGGGGAAGCCAAGCAGGCTGACCCGGGAGAGGGGTCCTCCATACGGTTCCAAAACCCGGGCGGTGTAAGATTCACATGCCCGGGCTTCTGACAATTCGGCATAACCGACCATGAAAAGGGGAAGAGATGGCGTCAGCCAGTCATTAGGTCTAAGCACACCCTTGTAATCCCCGGCAGCTGTGCAGCCAAATGCCGCTGTGGATTGTCTGATCATCCGAACAACTGAACATTAGTGTTTCAAGGCCTTGGATTTAAGCCCATGAACCTGCGTCATGGTCCATCTCTAATGAATACCATTCTTGGACTAGCTGGTCAGGTGAGTGGTAGTACTCAGGCGACGGCTCGGCAGATCAACGCTACATAGGCCTATTTTCGTATCCTTTAGACTCCCATGGCCGGCTGAACTATACCGAAATAGCGCTGACAGGATTCGCAAATCTTAGCGATGTGTCGGCACGGCAGCTAGGTCTTAGCTCCGCCATCCTTTTTTTGCTTTCAAGAAATCTGAAGCTCAGATTAACCCCCGAGAAGAACCTTGCAGTCGCCTGTACATCCGTTCCTTAGTGCAAGTATGTTATGACGCCGTGGAGGGTAAACGTTGAGTTAGGTAGATGCTAGGACAACTCTCACAGCTCGTATCTGGTTGCGGGCACGTATATACCTTATGGCTCATCATATATCCCCGCCCCCACAATGGAAATTGACGACGAACCTAGATATGATGATAATCCCGTTGTTCATCTTTGAGTACAATTATATACCTAGGTGTCTATACTCTGTGCCGTTGGTAGTAAGTTGTACGCGTAGTTGCCAATCATCAGCTGGCCCATTGTCTTGACAATTGACAATAAGAACCTAGATACTGTCGCACGACTTCAAGATAAGGTAGGTAGTCTTCAATTGGGAGCGTACCAATCCGTGAGAGAAGGGATATAAAAGGACGTGCGCCATGCATGCTCGGCTCCTTAGCTGTGGTACCGCCACAGCATGGAAGCGGGGTTACATCTAGGTACCTAGACCTAGTTCGCATTACCACTGCGCGCAAGTAAACCCCAATCGCCCAACCCACTGGCTGGGGGCATACTAAGCTATGGGTGAACCCCGCGACGTATTGTGTTAATAAGCTATCGCCGAACTTGATGGTTGGTTGATCTCTTCTTGTTGCAGGATGGCAGTAACATAAACAATGACGTGCGCGTTACCCAATATAGAAGTTTAGTTTCATATCCATGTCAAAAGTCTCACGGATACATTCCCTGTATAATAATACAGACAGGGTTATTTCGTCTGCTTTCATTGTCGCCAACAGAGTGATGCAACATGACGCGTAGCTAACATGTCGCCCAAGAGACCAGCTGAACTTCGACACCCTCGGAACCTCATCCTTGCGAGTCACGGCTAGCCCTTTGCATTACTCGAGCTACCAGCAGTGATACTACCAGATCGGAGCCGCAGGATCTACGCTATCAGGATGGCAGAGGTCCCCACCCCGGCGCACTCAGTTAGTCTTAAAAGAGCCTAATACAAAGGCTTTTCAGGGTCGCGCCGCGAGTCCAATGCCATACAGCCGCCGTCCAGTCTGTACTCTGTACCAGACCAACATGTAAAGTAACTCTCTAGAGAATGGTGGAACGTTGAGATTGGGAAGGGCTAATTTAGATCCGGACTAAACTGGCGACCGCTGGAAGGGAGTGGCGGACGCTGAATGAAAGTCTCCAGGTATAAGAGATAACCCCACACATCAGTCAAGTATGGGGCTACTGTATGATAGCTCTCCCAACAAGGCCAACACAATAATATTGAGTATAGGAGTATACTTGATGTAAGTGAGCAGCCCAGAGTCTGATTTCAACAGCCCCCGGTCTTGAGCCTAGCGCGTTCATGCCCGGTAGAGGCTGAGCCGCGGCCAGACGTTGTACCTAGCAGGGATTCTAAACAACATGACCCGGATTCTAAACAACAGTGGTTAAACAACATTACCCTTCGTCTTTAGAACTTGAGTACAGGGGTGAACACTGTACCCCTGTATTGCCTCTTGATCGTACTTACACATAGTCATGTACTAATGAGTTGTAGTGCCTCAAACTGAGAAAAATATGGCCTCGCATTGAGATACTTGGAAACCCCAGGTTTTGTTCACCATCCAAGGGAGCGGAGGTTCATTATGAGCACAAGCCAGAGCGACATTGAAGATAGCAATTGCTCGTTCGTTAATACAATTCGAGACTCGAATAAACAGAGCTTTGGCAGACCTTGATAATTGCACTAGGCTCCATGATCAGCACAATTAGAAAAGATAAAGTCTCTTTTAGATGCAAGACAACTAGTGCGTGACATATACTATCAGCTCGTTGACATCAGCGTATTTGCCTTGCGACTGAAAAAAAGGGTAGGGTCACAATCGTAGAACGGCAGACAGCAACACAATAAGCAAATGGCCCTGTTGTCGATCTTATTGGACGCCTATAAGACGCCTCGAGTACATTTCCACGCGATGGCCTCCATCCAACTAAGCGCACTAGTGCAAATATGGCGGAAAGGGTCTCAACATCGGGAGGCAATATCTCACGAAGCCGAGCCGCTTGTAGGATGAGGAGCGGTTTGTTCTGTTTATCGAAAAGAAGCACCAGCACAACCCGCAATTCTAGGAACGTCCTGGCTAAGGTGAAGCTGATAGCGCTTCCGAATATTGACGTTGAGAAGAGCCGGTGAGCTACAAGTTAGATCAGCTGCAGCGGTGGTCCTGGCGTGCATTTCGCCGAGCAACCAGGATTCAGGCCAGTGCGCGGCGCACGTTGACTGGGAGAAATGGGTGTGATGTCGAAGAATTTTAGTGGTATTATTCCGTATTGCAGACTGGTCCCGAGGCCGACCCCGAAACCTAGGAAAATTTCCCTCGAGGGGATTCATTGTCAGCGTGCATGTACTTCGGGACGGTGCCGTGAGAAAGCCACCCCGCCCGGGGTCAGGGGTAAGTATCCGTAAATGGTGGCTGATCGTCAAGTCCAATCCTCTAATGCATGAGTAGTTATCCCTTAGCTTTCGCAAGAAGTTCGAGGCTCCGCATCTAGGGCGGGCCACGCAAAAGGATAGAATCCTGTAGCGGTTCTGTATAGGTAGAGATTCACATACTCCCTTTAGAAACCTACCTACAGATCAGACTAATGAGTAAAAGCGGTGGGTGGCGTAGGCCACTCGCTGGGTGTAAGCGTGCCCTTGTAAAACCGGCTGTCGAGTAGTGCCTGGCAGCTGAATGCCGTTGCGGCTGACACATTTGCCTACCTATTCATCGCGATTAAATATGACGGACCTCGTACTAAAGGCCATGAATCCGCGTCCCCACAAGAAGATTATATACCAAGTAGGTAAGTAGATAATTTTTCAATCTTGATTGACTAAGGTATTATTACCGTTGTAGAACTAACTGTTGAGGTAGGCACAGTCGTTTTCTAACATCTATCCAGCAGGTCAACATCTCATCTAGTGTCACTCAAACCCATGTGTCTCGATCTTATCTAAATCCGTAGCAACAACATGGCGCGTGCTTTGTCCTGAATGTACGAATACCTATTGGCAAGTAGTATTCTAGGTCTTGACGTTGGGTGCGGTTATGCACATGGAAACCCTGCAAACCAAGGTAGTCGTATTCTTATGACTGACCTGTTCGACACTCTCAGAACCGCAACCAAGCGAGTGACTCCTGACCCATTATATTATTCCAGGTAACGGGACTGCAAAAGGTAGACAATGTGCTAGCGAGTGAGCAGGCAATTCTGAGTTGAAGCCTTTTAGCGACTGTAGCTGGAATCGCAAGTTGTGCGTATGCTGGGCTTCATAATTCAGAGACTGGGCATTAAGCTTCTTATTGCCAAGTCTGATAGTTATGTCTTTAGGTGAACAGTTGCAATTTACTAACTGCATTACTGGCTTTCCCCTATACCGTTCTTATTATCCCTCGCTAACAAAAGCTGCGACTGGAATATGATCTCTGCTGGACTAAGCCTTAGTCGATGGTGCGGAGGATGAGCTAAGATCACAGATAAACGAGGACTGGATCAGAAGAGTTCCAGAGCTCTCGGGCTGAAGTGCATTATTATTAGATAAGGCGCTTGCCCATGATGATGAGACACTCGTATACGTCAGCATCATCATTGGAATGAGATGTATTGAGCTAAAGGCAGCCGTAATGATGATGCTCCCGTCTGATTCAGCATGAAAAACCGCTTGAAGATCGACTTTCTTTTTGGAGAGAGTTTCCGCTCAACGCTGCAAGTCAGATTCATCAATTTCCATAGCGCTCTAACCAGGTCAGGTCTAGATCAATGATACCTAGTGCAGTCTTAGCGTCCTCTCCGGTCACCCCTGTAATTCTTAGTGCCTTCTCCGGTCACCCTTGCACTTCATATCCTTGGTTAGATTGGATGGCAACAGTGGGCTACACATGGAAGTCTCGAAAAGAGTACATATTTGTGGGCGGCTCAGTCATCAAACAGCCAACCAGGCTAGAGTTTTCTTGACATTAGGCCCCAAAACCCATGGATCCCGGTTAAGAATGATTAATACCCGCGGGGCGTAAGCCAACTAGTTGGTCTCTTGTCTGAATGAATCGACAGGTAGGGGTACTAGGTAGTTATGTGCTCATGGGCTGTACCAAGTGTCTCAAAACCATTCTGGCTACATGGCGGTACTGAGGAGTTGAAGCTCCCAGGGGAACAGCAGTTATTTTAGATTCCATGGACCAGAGCCAGAGCCACAGTGACGCTAGCAGTATGTCTATTCGTTGTCAAAACACAAGACTCGGGTATAGAAGTTATGTCTCACCGAAAGCCCCAGGTTCCAAGATCAGCCCAATCGAAGAAGACAAAGTCCTTGAAGGGTGCAGCTACCACGTGACAGTTCCCGGTGGTCATGGAAGGTAAGGTAAGGTACCTAGGTACCTAGTAGGAATCGGATCATCTACCGTGAGGCGGTTCAGACCTAGCAGCATTGAGGGTGCAGGCCTAGATCAAGTTACCTGCCAAGACCCTTGAAGGGGCCTCTTCACTTTCGGTCCTGCGATATTCCTAACAATACATATCCAAGGCCAGTGTAAGACAGGCTTGTGGCGATCCCATTGGACGCCTCGAGATTCGTTACACTGGAAGGACCGGCCGTTTTCCATCACGATGACTGAGCTACCTACTAGGTAGGTAGTCGAAAAAGAGTCTAAGGGACAGGGGTTCCAGGGTCGGGTTATCGCAACAGAGGTGATCGCTTACGGAGAAAGGTTTTATCGCGTTGGTCATGAAGCCCGTTTCGATTCGAGAAAGGAAAAAGCACGGCATAGGCAGCGATTGAAGAGGTTTGGAGGACATTTGGTCTCCAACTTGCCTAGAAGTCTCCCCCTCTACCAAAGTTTGAAGGACGGGCGCTCAAATATTCTGGCTTAAGGAAAGCAAAGTGACGTTGATGGTGTTTGCGATTTTAATAGAGAGCTGATCTTACGCAGGTGTTGCGGCGACAGGCCATCCATCTTGCTGCATGGTCCATGCCCATGGATGGAGGGAGGGTGAGGGCCGCGCCGCTTGTGATATCCTTGCCCCGAGGGTGGCGAAGCATCGTTCTCAAGCAAAAGTTGTCGCTTTTCGCAGAACGTTTACTTGTCCAGCCAGAAATAATAAACTCAAGAAAAGATGCTTGATCTGGACTTCTGATATTGCTTTCTAAGCTTTCTAAATGGAAGCGCCGAAGTCTCGTACTTCTCAAGTTCTCATGAAACGGGGTAAGCATTAAATCGCTGAGAAAATGGCGTGTGTTTCTAGTACTGTTGAAGGGAACAACTGATGTCGTCTTCCAGCTTGACAAGAAGTTTCAGCCAGGACATGTCGTAGTAGACTTGGACCCAACATCTCACACATTAGCGGGGTGTCTCACATTTTGGTGTGATCGAGTAATGCTTGGGCGAACCGCAGAAAAAAAGGCACCCGCTAATGCAGCTACTACTGTACGCTGCATGCCCGGAGGTGGGACTTGCAGGTCTCAATTCAATATAAATTCTACAGTTCCTAGGTGGGAACGGAAAGGGGGGGGTGGGGAGGGGTCCTAATAGTGAAATGGAAGGATCACGTGATGTTTTGATGGTGTAGCGTTGGTATTCACGGGCGTATATGAATATATCATCAGTGTTCATCCAATCACATTTCCCCATTCGAGGCTTCTCTTTTCATTGTGCTTCAAATGCGTGGTCGTGCGCGGCTCGGCTTGCGCCAAAAGTGCGGAAGTCGAAGTGAACCCGATCCCAATTGCCCCGGACCATGCTCCTGCGCTGGACCGGCGGTGTCCTCCTTGGTCCAATGTATTCCCAAGTGGGTGTTGAAGCTGCATAACAAGGCAGGTTGATACAATCCCTCGACGGACTGGGGGTTATCAGGCCGCCTGTTGAGAAGTTGTAGACTCATCAAAGTAACTAGATAGTGGCCATCAAATTGTATAAAGCCTATGTTTTCCCCGCGGTCTCTCTAGGTATGTTGCATAGTCCAACATCGTTTCGATTTCTCCCACAAGAACAGCCCCATTACCCTTTTGATCATGTCAAGCCCTCACTACATTCAAGTCCCTCGTGATGGGGACCCATCACCCAACATTGTACATCAGAGCACTGCAAACTCAGAGCAGATGAACGCTTGGTTGCGAGAGGGTCATAAGGATATGCCGTGGCATAACCTTGATTCGATTGTAACGTCTAGCAGTAACACATCTGAGCCCAACACCAACACCAACGCTTCACACAACCCCGCCACTCAGGGCAGTGCCAAGTAGGCTATTGTCTTCAACATACGTTCTGGTGCTGAGGTACCGTTGACGTTCTCCTCTGTCCAAGCACAGACATAACTAACATGATACATGTTCATTGTCAAGCATCTAGCCGATCTCATGCCACATTACTTCGCTCATCAACATCCGGCTCGAAGCCCTCAACGTAGGAGTGGACATAGCCGTCCAGTCCCCGGAATTCGAACGACGACACGAAAGATACACATGATGCATGGTGGTATACAGTAGAAGTCAACGTCTCTGTATTGGCGTGCTCGATGAAGAGCTTGCTAGTTCAAACTAGTGACGCTCGGGATATATATGTACACGAACCTCTGTGGGAGGGATGATAATAACCCTGTATAGTTTGGTCAGTACTCTGACAAAACCGGAACATTTAGACAGAATAAGATGTGTCGGTGGGTATCAGGAAACTTATAATGGAATCATACAAGAATTCTTGTCAAATACAATCTAGCGTGAAGTTTGTAGGTCATCATTTGGGAAGGGGTGGTGTTGTGAATGTAATAAAATAACGACTTACTCAGCATAAATATGTCCATTGGGATTGAACGAACATTTCGGTTCGTCCATCCTACATCCTCATCCGCACTCAATGATCATATCAATCCAGCCTGCGCAACCTTTACGGCCGAGCAAGTCCAGGTGAATTGGTCCCAAAAACTTGACCGATCGTCCCGCGAATCTGGTCAACAAGAGCCTTGATCATGCCCTGAGGCTTGCCTCTTCCACCAAGCCCTTGGACAGGCTCGGTACCCATCGTCGGGAGAACGTTGTCGCCAGCAGACAGACTAACGAACAACGCGAATGGCACGAGCCAAACGCATAGACCGAAGTACGACGCGATTTGCGCGAAGCTAGGAACATCGGCCTTATCGTAGTACGAGGTACGTTGGTACGCGCGCGACTGCGTATCGGAGAAATGACGGAACCAAACATAGTGATTGACCAAAACGAGAACTACATCTCGTTAGCAACAACTCATTTTACCCACCCATCAAGGCAACATACCACATGATCCCAGGAACAACGGATCCGACAGCTTCACAAAAGGGAAGCGCCTCATATTCCCCAGGTACACCACATGCGACACGATCGTCAAGACAGTAGCCCAGAAGGGCAGACCATCAACCAGCCATAGAACCGTCTGAATGCCAATGACGCTGTAGATGAGACGCGTCAGGAACCGCTTCGCGATAACGCTGTGCTCCTCGACGAGCTCGGACAGGTAGTAGAGACCCGAGGCGATAGCAAGGGTCAAGAAGCAGAAACCCAGGAGGGTTCCTATGTAGCCGACAAGAGGTAGAATCCACATTTTCTTTTGCGTTGCGTTGTGTTTGGGCGCAAGCAATGGTTTGAGTTGGAGCTCACATGTTGGAAGGAGGGGAGATTGTTATCTACAAGAGGTTGAAAAGGAGAGTGTTTTGGACACGGTTTTAACTACCAATCAGTAGCTCCATACGTCGGCAAATAGAGGCTCCGATTCCGATGGTGGTGGGGGTAACGCTAAGAAGTTGAGCTTATCGATAGCCACGAAGAAGTAAATTTTGCTCAACACTGGGAAATCGGCGATAAGGTGCAGCTCCAGGCTTCGCGACCCATTCATTTATTACAATTCCTTTTCCGAAGCTGGAGATCTGGAAATTCCTCGAAAGTCATTTGACTTACAGCCTTCACCATGTCTCGTCCTGAAGATACCCTGTATGCCACCACAACCCCGCCATCATGCCCCTCAAGCTCACAGTAACAGTGCCGCCGACGTCCACTATGACGATACCGAAGCGCGCAAGTACACAACAAGCTCTCGAATCCAAAACATTCAGGCCTCCATGACACGAAGGGCCCTGGAACTCCTCGATCTCAAGTCACCATCTCTCATTCTCGACGTCGGCTGCGGCAGTGGTCTCTCCGGCGAGATCCTCTCCTCAGTCGAGCCCGAAGAAGGCGGTCCTCACACATGGATCGGAATGGACGTATCACCATCAATGCTGGACATTGCACTACAGAGAGATGTAGAGGGTGATCTCATGCTAGCAGACATCGGCCAAGGCGTACCCTTCCGAGCTGGTACTTTCGACGCGGCGATCAGCATCTCCGCCATCCAATGGCTTTGCAGCGCCGAAACAAGCGATACATCACCTTTCGGCCGCCTAACCCGCTTCTTCAACGGTCTCTATGCATCCCTCAAGCGCGGCGGTCGCGCAGTCTGTCAATTCTACCCCAAGAACGACGAGCAGCGCCACATGATCACCCAAGCCGCAGTAAAAGCCGGTTTTGGCGCCGGTATGCTCGAAGACGACCCGGGCACCAAGAACCAGAAGCTGTACCTCGTGCTTACCGTGGGAGGCGGTGATGTTCAGAAGAATGGCGGTGATATCACTGGTGTTGTTGAGGGTATGGAGGGTGTGGATGTTGAGGATGCGAGAAGACAGATTAAAGCACATGCTCCGAATATGTCGAAGGGTAGTAAGGCGTGGATTGTTAAGAAGAAGGAGCAGATGGAGCGGAAGGGAAAGATTGTCAAGGCGACGTCGAAGTACACTGGACGAAAGCGACGGATACAGTTTTAGGCGTGTGGGCTGGTTTGGGCATTGTACGGCGTTGGTGGGAAAATCTTTCTTTCTAGACCTTTCAATTTGACACGGATACCCTTTGAAGCATACAGCTCAATCATTTTGGACCTCGCAAGGGCACCCTTTGAAGCCTACATCAAGAGTGTTCTGCTTCTCGAGCTGCACTCGTCTTAGACAGCTGGCCAGAATGCCTCCTCTGCCTCCAGAACATCATGCCACTTCCCTTCAACCCTCTTAAACAGCTTCTCCTTAACGTCCTCACCCTTCTCCTCGACAAGCCTGTTTACAGCATCATCAATGATCTTTCCAAGCTCATCCACAAACTCAACAAACTCCTGACACGTCCAGTTGTTGATAAACTCCTTCCTCACAGCCCCACCATCCGCATCATTACTCCCATCATCATCAGACAGCTGCGCCTTAGCCCACGACCAAGCATCAAGGTAACACTTTTCCGTTCCCCAGTAAATCACCGCAGCTTCAAGCCAAGGAAGTTCTTCCTTCTCGTTAGGAGATACAGAAGCGTAGAGAGCTTCCCAGCGTCGAAGACCTTCTAGTTTGGTGCTTGAGTCCACCCGACCATCTTGCCCAGTCTCGAGATTCACGTTGATGCCGTATTCTGCTGCAGTGTTGATAAAGAACTTTTCTTCTCGGCGGATGTTGACGAGAGCTGCGACGATCCAGTCTAGAAGCTTTGTTGTAGCTCCGGGATCAGCATTGGGTTGCACGGTATCAGGGTATTCGAGAAAGCTGAGAAGACGACCAAGACCACGGCAGTAGCTGTGGATGTAGAGACGATCGTTTGCAAGCCAGCGGCCAAGGAGCTCTTTTGATGCCTTTCCATGACCTGCGAGCTTGAGGAATTCAGACTGGGTAGCTCGCTTGTAAGCTTGCTCGTCTGAGACGAGAAGCTGGTGGGTTAGGGAGTAGGACATGATAATGATTAATGAGGTATTTCCTCAGGTTCTTGATGCGGAGATAGCTTCATGGTCTGACAAAAGCTTGGCAGGAATTATGTCATTGTGAGAGGATCGGTACAAAGTTGTTCCAGTGCAGGATGTTGGTACTACAGTCCAAGTCGAGTCGAGTCCGATGCGAGATCTGTATGAGGCTAGGAATGTACGATCTTTGGTGTTTGTGAGATTAGGTTATTTTGTGTATTGTTGCGCCTTGTGAGACATTGCTCTGAACGTTAATTGTGCTGTGACGGGAAATTTTCTCGAGTCAATTGAGGTGCAAAATACTTCTTAGGATGAAGACCGTATGAGATGACTTACATGCTCATTGATGGCTACTGTGCATCTCAACCTCTCATTAGTTCTCTCGTCAGCAATGATAATCAACTTCTCGGGCCGTGTACTCGGCTGCCCGGCTCGTCAAGTAACTAGACTGCCCTCAAAATTGAGAGTAGCCTATAAGAAGCATCCATTCTCATTCAGATATATCGATGCTATTCTTGGGAACGGACTCTCGGACTCTCGGAACCTCCAAGAATGTGAAAACCCAGCATCGACGGAACATTCATATCCCCGGAGTTAGGATCGCAGTTAAATAATCTTCAACGCCATGTAATTTCCTCCCCAACCTCATCCATGCCAACCATGTGTCCAAATCGTCCATCTCTTCCACCACCAAAAGCTTGGCAATGTTCTATAACCCGCTAATCGCTCACAAATTGACATCCAGCACGATCAACTTCCTGGTTCATTCTGCTTCAACCGTTGCGTGATCGCCGTTATCCCCGTTCACGTTATTTTTTCTGCTGCGTCCCTTAATCTGGGGAACGAACGGCAACGAAGCTTTGCCGACAGGGATTATGCAGCCCACTTGGTTTAATTAATGATGGCATCCCCCACAATAAGGGGCTTGTGTTAATTGTCAGCAGACGAGGAAGAAGCAAGCAAGCAAAATTGATATTGCGTATGTTTGAGATTCTGGAATGGCCAGTTTCAGCTTGAGTTGTTGTCTTTTGGTCTATGCTTGTTGTGCGGTGAGTTTCACGGCGCATTGATGGAGGAGGTGAAGCATTGAGATACTAAGTCGAGGGTTTAGTCGTAAACTATTGATAGAAATGTCGATCAGGTACACGTAACATGAGGTGACAAGACCAGTCTAGATCTCGTATCAAAACCTCTGAGGCCCCGATTTCGAGAGGGTCAATTTCAGTGCTCACGAGATGCACCCCTGATTTACAGGGACCCCAGCAGCATCGAGGGGGGCTGAGCCTCTGAAACATGGAGCTCTCGGAAGCATGTCATTCAACTCAAGGCGCATCGTCAGTCTTGCATTGGCCTTTTAATGAATGCCTCTTGCCCTTGGATGCAATAAACACCCCTTCCCTCTTTTTTCCTAGGTTTTGCTCCCCTCTTTAGCAGACTTGACTTGGCTCTTGATTGTTTCTTTTATTTTGCTCAGAATAAACAAACTGAATCGTTAATTTAATTTTTCTATCGCTCACTCACTCACTCACTCACTTACTCTTTATCATGATTCTCGACAAGGAATTAGGCGCCCTTGCGTCTCGCGCTGAGGGAATGGGTCTCACGCGGGTGCTCCCAAGAGGAGCCAAGGAAACATGTCACGATGATCAATACTCGGATACCTGCGAAAAGCCCAATATCAGCACAGGCGAGATCATGCTGATTCTCTTTATCGCCAGGTATCTTATACCCCATATCTCGCATATCGCTTAATCTTGTCTTGGCTGACCTCATTCCGCAGCGCCGTTGTGGCCCTTGGCGTTATCGCCATGCTATGCTTCCTCCATCGCCGTCGCAAGCGCCTGGACCAACTCGAAGACCCGAAGGATTTCCAAGAACTCGACGACTACGGCATTGCACCGATCAAGCAAAAACCAGCAAATATGCCTCGAGCACCACCGCCGACGTATGAGCGATCGCAGGACAAGAAGGAGATGAATACGGCTTCGCCTGCGACTACGAATGAGAGTTGGGGACGGCAGAGGGACTCGACTGATTCGTTAACGCCGTCGCTTCGACAGGCGATGGGGGTGACGCCCCGAGATACATTGGCCAATCACTAGGGAGGCATTCCACTGTGGATGGTGGGCGGATGAGCTACTGCAGGTGTCGATCGGTTATGCATAATCGACCTGAGGTGCCGGGTGTTTCAGAGATGCAGCTACGCGATAGTCGCCGATTTACAGAGGGGGTAAACAAAGATTGGCATGTCTTTACGATGGCGTTTAGGGGATCAATTGGTATGGACGGCGTACGGGCTTTTTGCAGGATGGGCGTTCTTTTGGTTGGGTTTGGATTACCTTGCGCATGACTAGCGACAGTTCCTTGACAATTCGAGAATATTTTGATACTTGGTTGCTGGTGATGCATCTGTGATGGGGAAGGAATTGTGACATTCTCGCTCTGTTCCAAGAAACTCACTACGAACATGTGTGACGAGACGCTTTAGACGAAGAGGGTCTTCGTATGTGTGACCTCTATTCAGTTTCATTCAGTTCAGCTGATCACGCGCCTGAAGTGATGAGGCGCTGTGTAACTCTGTTGTCAGCACACTTTGAAAACGGCTGTGATAAACTCGTAGGATTTAGACCTTGTGTGCCCTAATATACGTAGGTCTCGCGAGCCACAAAGTTAGTACATACGAATTATAAAAACAGTCTTCTGCCATCCAAAGCAAACAAGTTCTTCATTATTCAAACTTGTCTGTCAGCGATGGCAACCGCCAACACAGCGTCTCCTGTGAGACGTTACAACTTGAGGAGTCAGACACCACGGCATTTACAAATCTTCAACCCTCCTCTGGAACCATGCGGCGATTTTCACTTGTTTGCACGTTTTCCGGCTGATATCCGCTGGCTTGTTTGGCAACATTCTCTCAGTCACGAGCGATGGATCGATATCACCCTGGATCGTTTCGATTACACTGATCTTGCACATGAAGTGCGAGAGCTGGCAAATTCTGAAGAGTACAATATAGTGTTGAGTCATCGTTGGAGGACTAGTAAACTCTTTCGAACCACGACTGAGTCACGTACGGCTGCTTTGGCTTTCTACCGTGTTCAACTACCGTGTTGGTACAAGTCGAAAGAAAAGGTTATGTCAAGGGGAAGACTGTATGTTTGTCCTGAATTGGACCACTTCTTCTTCCAGGGCGTCAGCTTTGAGTATTTCGAGCGCTTTGCGCATGACGTCTGGGCTTATGACCCTCATCATATTGGTTTGATCAACATTGCGTTGTCAGCCACATTTCCAAGCTCCTGTTTCGAGAGATCGATTATACCGAATTATGGGCCTTCTCTCCTTCGACAAGGCTTATCCAGGATCGAACGTCTGACAATGATGAATTATGGGGGCTCAAAAAGACTATCACGCCAAAGTCGTCACCCTTCTTACCAAATGAATCATGTCGTTCCCATCAGGAGTGGTGTTCAGAGCTTCGACAGGCTGCCATATGACCCTCGATTGCATGGTGAAGATCTGAAGCAAGTATTTCTAGGAGACATTTATCCTCAAACGTCGTTCAATCGGTGGTTTAAACTACTCTCAACCTCAATGGTACGTCACGATCACAAGGTCATCTACCAGTTTGGCAGTTGTCGTGGAAATAAAACCGGCCATGGGTACAGGGACCCTGTTATACACGACCGCAAATCTGCTGTTGAATGGATTCGGCAGGACACTGACGAGCTCCAACAATGGGTTGAGAGTCTCCATCAGTCACCAGACCTCAGAGGTCAAGTAGAGAATGAGATGGCAAGAGTGTTCGAAGAATCACCACATCCAGTCATTGGATTCTGGCTATTCCCCATGGAGAGTGTCTTTATTCCAGAGGATCCTAATATCCATGGTACAGATGCTTCATTGGCAGGTTTAACGACAGTTGACATGTCACAACACATACCGGAGTTGTGCTTGGCAAATATCTTTTGAGAATGACAAACATGCAAGCTTTGTGGACGGATCAATTTTCACGGCAGGTGACAGTCTGCTATGATTCATACTGAAGAAACACTCTTAGGCTTGTGAATCACTGTCGAGCTTGAAGACCACCTACATAAAGGATCTTCACTTACACTTTCAGCTCCATTCTTTCTTCTTCCTCCATCTCACCTTTCTAACATCACTTCACCGCTTTTACAATCACGGAAACAACAGCTATTCCAGTCATGTCTGGTCAATTCGCCACGGCCCAACAGGCCGCCAACGCACATACCAACAGCGACGAAGTTCTTATGGATCAGTACGGCACCGGCTCCGGGGCCGATGTTCTCTACACGGTTGGCCTAGCTACTTGCGTTAGAGTCGCAGTAACAGGCACATACCCTGCTGGGTCCCGCGGCGGCAATGATCGCTTCCTCGCACACATCTCCGAGGACGAGCCTCACGCAGCCCTTCAGGGGCTCATCAACAGCGTCAATGAAGCGAAGCGCAACGGAATGAGAATCGACAAGGCAAGAGTTGTGGTGGGCGATTACTCCGACAATTCTGACTTTGACTCCAACAACGAGAGCGACCAGGAAAACAACGAAGAGCAGAACAAATTCACGGCCAAAGTCGGTGCCAGTATCCTTGAGTTGGTCGGTGGAAGTGGCAGTGGGAAGCTCAAACGCAAGACCCATGCCGAAGAAAAGGTCTATGAACTCAGAATTGATGGCCAGAAGCGGATTCTGTTCAAGTGGGAGGATGGAGCAGGATGGGAGAGCTCCGATTCGGAAGAGGATTAAGGACACAGAATTCTTCTAAACTTAGGGTCAACTACTCAGTAGTTTACCTCATTAATTCAAAATTCTTCTAAAGCTTCTGATGATTGTTCTCAATTAACCTAAACTCTTCTAAGTTTATAGACATTTAGCATTACTTGTAGTTCTCAAGTATGGAGTAGCCATGATTTATGGAGAATTTGGCTTGATGATAAATACTGTAACTAAGGTACTTCAATCTTCATCTAGTATCCTGTCCACTAGCAGCACGTCTAATAAGCATAAAACAACGTAGCCTCGGAATCTGTCTGCCTGATCTTCCTGTTCTGCCTGACCAGCATCCACCGCATAAGCCAGACTCCAGCAATACAAGCTACAGCAAAACCAGCACTGCTTGAGAGCGGCAGCACATACCGCGGTGCGTCAGATTTGGGCCAGAGATACTGCATGAGTTAGCGATTTGCACCAAGAACAGGAGATATAGCACTTACAGGAGTCCAGATCAGACTCAGTGTCGCACTGACGTTGGCGAGAGCTAGAGCAGAAGCCTTCTTCTCTCTCGTCTGTCCACATGTATTTCCGACCCAAGCAAGAAGAATAGAATTGACACCATAGGTACCAATAGTGAAGACACACATGGCAAAGTATCTCGCTCCAACGTTCATGGTAGCGCAAGCTAAGACGAAACCAAAGGTAGCGACAATCTTGGAGATGGTGATGTGCCAGGTACTCTCGTTGAAGTGACCAGAAGACTTTGCCCAAAGAATAGAGAGAGCACCGGCGATCAAGAAAGGGGGGCAAGTGAGGACTAGAGTAACTGTGGTGTTGAAACCGAGAGTGTTGACGATGGTAGGGAAGAAGTTCTTGAAGCCGTTGGTCGCAAGGTGAAGATGCTGGAGAACGATAAAGACCCAGACTTTCGGGTCGACGATGGCTTCGCGCAGACCACTCCATGGATTGCCATCGCCCTTCTGGCCGACTGTATCTCTTAAAACTCGATCATGCGCAAGTTGACGCTGCTCAGGTGTGAGCCATCTCGTCGTCAACGGTTCATCAGGAAGAGTGAAGCACGCCACGATAGCCACAACAAACGTAACCGCGCCCTGAAGAATGAACAACCATCGCCAGCCCTTAATCCCAGTCAATCCATCCATACCCTCAAAAACACCCGCCGCAATCAAGCCCGCAAAAGCAGAAGCCAGCACATTACCAGAGTAAAGAATACTAATCCTCGTCGCCAATTCCTTCCTGGTATAAAACGTCGACAGCATGTACAGCGCACCAGGGTAATAAGGAGCCTCCACGATACCGAGGAAGAAGCGTGTGAGAAGAGCGCCGGTGTAGTTTTGGGCTACGGCGGTGAGGGAACTGACGACGGCCCATGCCATCATGAAACCGCCCATGTACCATGATGGCCTGACGCGGGTGATTATCATGTTGCTGGGGATTTGGCCGAGGACGTAGCCGACGAAGAGGATTGAGACGGAGGTGTTGTACTGGGAGCCTTGGAGGTTGAGATCTTCTTCGAAGCCGTTTAGACGGGCGAGCGTGATGGCATTGCGGTCGAGGTAGTTGAGCCAGTACATCAGCCAAAGAGTGGGCTAATAGGTCAGTCAGAGAAGAGTTCAGCAAGTGAAGAGAAGACTTACCATGATCCATTTATCGAGCTTCTTGACGAGTTTGATCTCCTCGGGATCGCTCTTCGCCACAGCACCAGAGTAATCACCATAACCCTTCTTATCAAGAACTTCAGCAGAGTACTCCTCATGAGCAGCGTTTTGCTTCTCAGCATCAAGGGTCTCAACGCCCATCTTGTGATCTTGGGATGTCATGATGGTCAACTCTCATACAGACTATCTCAGAGAACTTATGAAAGAGAATGATGCTTGATGCGAAAAAGCAGGGGAATGATGCGGTATTTGAACTTATTCTCTGGACCTGGGTTGTTCCCCGCATACCCCAGATTTTGGATATCCGGAGGTGGGATTGTTGAGGGGATCACCAAGAGGCGAGGAGCGAAAATATCCTGGTTTCGGGGACGGGGCCGATGGCCGAGTGTGGTTTTGCCAAGACGCCATTTTGGGGGAGCTAGATTGTTATGGAGGAGGATGTCTAGTGTTGAGTCAAGATTCTTGTGTAAGTGGGTGATGATATGGAGGATAACGATATCCGGGGCAGCATTTGATGGATCAACTACGTTTTTTAGAGTCTAACTAATAACTCAAAAAGTCTAGATTAACGAGGGAGTAGAATTTCTCTCTGTTATACGAGCGGAAATAAACATCCAGACTCATAGTCACATCACGATGCATCCATCATCATCAACGTTGCAGTCCCAACCCCACGAGTCAGGATTAAGGTAACAATTAAGCTTAGTTCCCCCAATCCCACCCCATCAAGTCACCTAAAATAAAACCCGCATTCACTAACCGAAAGACCCATAACTTGTCCTTCTCAAGCGGGGTCTCTCTCCATCATCATCTCGGCCTCGGTCTCCGCTGCCATGCCATGCCTTCAAACGCCTGCGACAGATGTCACCGCCGCAAAGTCCGCTGCGACAAGATCCAACCTCAATGCGGGCCTTGCAAACGTGCTGATGTCGCTTGTGAATATGCTGTTAGTGAACATCAGTTGAGGAGGAGGAATGTTCAGAAGTTGGAGAGGAGGATTAGGGAGTTGATGGATTGTAATGAGGGTTTGACGCAGCAGTTGAGACGGTCTGAGGAGGTTACCAGACGATCTGAGGATGTGGCTATACGGTCTGAGGGGGCGAGGAGATCTGAAGATGTTGAGAGAGGTGAGGCGTCGGTACATGATAGTCCTGGGGATGGAGAGGTGGCTGAGGAGGTTATTCAGATGAGTCTCATCGCAGGCGGAGGCCATCACTTCGTCGGTTCAACAAGCGGTCTTCTCCTCGCCAACCTCCTCCAATCCCGCCCTCAACCATCCTCATCCTTCACCACATCATGGAAACCAAACTCCCTCCCCGGCCTACCCTCACCACAAACCAACTCCGGCCTCCCCCCCAAATCCCTCGCCTCAGAACTCCTAAAAGCCTACTGCAGCCATGACCATCTCTGCTACCCCTTCCTCTCCACCAAATCTCTCTACCGGTCTCTAGACGCCGTGTACGAAGACTCCAGCGCCAAAGATCCCGTCGATGTCTTCTTCGTCGACATGACACTCGCGATTGGCACGGCGCAGGTGCACAAGTTTAACTGGAATGGTGTATATGATGCTGAGACGCATTATAACCGTGCAATGACGAGATTAGCTGATGTGCTGGCGATAGATGGGATTGAGAGGTTGCAGGCGCTGCTGTTGGTGTGTCAGTATAGAATGGGCACGACGTCGAGTAATACCACGACTAGTGTTTGGCATCTCATCGGCGTTGCGGCGAGGACGTGTCTTGAAATGGGGCTTCATCGAGCAGCGACTTATGCGCTTCCGCAGACGTTGGATGATGCAACGAGGAAGGTTAAGGAGGAGGAGATGGAGACGAAACGACGGTGTTTCTGGAGTCTTGCTGCGCTGGATCGCGTGACGAGTCTTGCGCTTGGAAGGCCTTTGGCCCTGCAGCTTGAAGATATAGACGTTGATCTTCCCCCTTCGTCAACGGCTGATCAACTACCCGAAGATAGCAGTCCTCTCTCTTCAGCGCCCTACGGAACACCTCAATACCGCGCTGCGACTTCTGTGTTCGTGCACATTGTTCGCTATCGCCTCATCTGCGGGAAGATCATCAACGCCCTGCATCGCAGCGCCAAACACGTAACGTTCCCGAACACAAGCTACGAGGAGATGCGAACAGCTCTAGCAAGGGAGCTACAAGAGTGGCATACTGAAACAGCGAACCTACCCCTTGTTAAGAGCGACACAGCTGCTTCGCCGGCTAGTGGGTCGAGTTTTCGGTCTGGGGAGTGGTATAGACTCTTATACCATAACGGTATGCTCATGCTCTTTCGGCCGTCCCCGTGTTTGAACGACGCAGCTGTGAATAGCCTCGCGCTACAGAATATTTACGACTCTGCAAGGGAGGCTATAAGTCTCTATGCAAGTCTCCACCGATCGCGAAAGTTGAATTACTCCTGGATAACGATGCATACCGTCTTCCTAGCCGGCCTATCCTACATCTTCGCCCTACGCCATCACTTCTCTGGTTCTGAGCCTCAGCGCGCGAGGTTACACACAACACCCACGATAAACCAAGTCGTCAACGACACGAGGGCTTGTTCAAAAGTGCTGGTAGCTGTTTCGGAGAGATGGGACCTGGCGAGGAATTGCTCGGATTTGTTTGATCGGCTGAGTGATGCGGTGGTAGCTGATGTCGTGGAAGCGAGCGTTGCGGCGCCGGTGCAGTTTTCGGCGGATTTAGCGGGTATGACTGTTGATAGTACGTTTAGGGATTGTTTTGGGGATTTGCAGAGTTTGGGGCTGGATGAGTTCCATAATGATGCTATTTCGCAGTTGAGTCAGGAGTGGTTTTTTGGGTTGGGGGGTGAGAGCCATCCGTATTATTGATAGTCGCCGTGTACTTTATCAAGCTTCTTCCTCTTATCAGATTTATCTTTATAGTGTTGGGTATGAACTGTCTATATTCTTAAATCAGCTCCAAGTTTCTTATGCCATTGGTTAATGAGTGGTTCTCGCTCTTCCAGGCTGGCAGGATTATCTTAAGCTCATAGACTAGATAGTCACATTAATATTTCACAATATAGTTCCCCGAGCATAGCAAAGATGCTCAATTCTGGCTATGGCCTCGGAGGGATCTCACATCAGGTTCCATCTATGTCCTATCATTTGTTGAAATGACGGACTCGGTCGCCGAAGCCGAGATGCCAGGGCCCGTGTAAGTGGATCGCCACTCGGCGCCGTGTCCGCCAATCCACAATCCACCAGATGCAGTCTTATGATAAGTCATGAGAGACTCTCAACACCCTGAATAATCCGAGATATTACACGATTAAGAAATTCTTTATTCCGACGGTCCGCTAGTCGAAGAGTGTTTATCAAGAGCCGCAACCTAGCCTCATCCATCACTCTCAGTTCACTCCAACTTTCACCTCAGCTCATCTTACATATACTTCATATACACATTGAACATCACTTCACTTCACTTCACACAAAATGTTAGACAGACCTCCAATCCGTATCGGCAACGTCTCCGGCGCAACAGGCGACCATCCCCACGCAATGTCCCGCATGGTCCGCTCCGGCAACGTGCACGTCATAACAGGAGACTGGCTCTCCGAGATGAACATCGCCTGGAACGCAATCACCAAGCAAGAAGTAGACCCCAACCTCGGCTACGAGAACGGGTTTTACGAGCAACTCGACGAGTGTCTCGATGATATCATGCAGCGTGACATCCGCGTCGTAACTAACGCTGGGGCATTGAACACTGATGCCCTGTATGATAAAGTCAGAGCGCTCTGTGAGAAGAGGGGGTATGGGGGTTTTGTTGTTGCAAAGGTGCTGGGGGATGATGTTTCGGATGTTGTGAGGAGGAGGGATGTGCAGATTACGCATCTGGATCATCCGGAGCAGACTCTTGACTCTTGGGGTTTTACGCCGTGTTGTGCGACTGCGTATATTGGATGTTGGGGTATTGTCCAAGCGCTTCGTTCTGGTGCTCGTATCGTTATCTGCGGTAGATGCACCGATGCTTCTCCTGTGATGGGCGCCGCGGCGTGGTATCATGGCTGGCGAGAAGACCAGTACGAGGAGTTGGCTGGTTCGCTGCTCGCTGCTCATCTCATCGAGTGCGGTCCTTACGTCGTCGGTGCAAACTTCTCAGGGTTCAAGGACTTTCTGCCTGAGCTTGTGGACATTGCATTCCCCATTGCAGAGATTGATCCAAGAGGACGGTGTACCATTGGAAGAACTGCAGAGGGTGGAGGAAGAGTCACGAAAGAGACTGTCACCGCACAATTACTCTACGAACTTCAGGGTCACTTGTACTTGAATCCCGATGTCGTCGCAGATCTCTCGGGGGTACACGTCGAACAAGAGTCAGAAAACCGCGTCTCCGTCTCAGGAGTAAAAGGGCTCCCTCCACCCCCAACAGCAAAAGTCATGATTGCCGCAAAAGGCGGCTTTCAAGCTGAAGCAACATTCTACATCAACGGTCTCGACGTCTACGAGAAAGCAGCCATGATGAAGAACCAACTAGCACACATGTTTAAAGACTCCAACTTCAGCCGTCTAAGCATCGAGTTATATGGCACTCCAGCTGAGAACCCTACGTCTCAACAAGCAGGCACTGTATCACTCCGTGTCTTCGCGCAAGCTCGTCGAAAAGAAGACATCGAAGCGCCCAAGTTCAAAGTTCCGATATATGCACTCCGCATGCAGAGTTATCCGGGGTACCATATGAATCTTGACTTTAGGACTATGGTGCCCAAGCCATTCATGGAGATGTTTCCAGCGCTCATGCCCGTGTCTGCGATTGAGCATCGCGTCGAGATGAGTACCGGTACATCACATCGTATTGAACCACCAGCAAAAACAGCAAAGTACCCTATTGTACGACCGTCGACAGAAACGCATGGACCGGTTGACATGCTTACTTTCGGACCAACGGAGTGGGCACCATTGGGAAGTGTAGTCCATGCGAGATCAGGCGACAAAGGCGATAATTCGAATGTTGGGTTCTTTGTCAGGAATGACGATGAGTATGCTTGGTTGAGGAACTTGTTGACTGTTTCGAAGCTGAAGCAGTTGTTTGGGGATGATTGGTTCAAGGGGGATCCTGAGAGGAGGGTTGAGAGGGTTGAGTTTCCTGGTGTCAACGCCGTGCACTTGTAAGTTCATGCCCGACGATGGTGAGGTTGAGGTACTGACGTGATACAGTCGTGTTTTGGATAACTTGAATGGAGGGATTGCGTCTTCAGATCGCATTGATGGTCTTGGGAAAGGAATTGGCGAGTATTTGAGGAGTCGATACGTTGATGTACCAAAGGCGTTTCTTGAAAGAGGACGAATTTAGAAGTAACCAAGAGTAGATACGTTCAAGTAAATTTCACCGAGGCTGGTATAGAAGTACACGAGGCCTGATGTTCTTATGTGCTATTCCTTTCTAATTTCTCATCATTCTCGTACAGTGATATCACAACATCTGGCTAGAGATGATCTGAGAGCAGGCCCTCTACAGGCTGAAAGACTAGTCTCGAGACTAATTGTTGAATCATTCTCGACGAACCATTCGTGTCTTGTAGTGAACCATAACTCTCTCATATCCAGCGCGTAAGGCCAGTTCCAAATCCGCATGCTCAAACGCCATTGGTCAATCCCACTCATACAAATCTATGTACTACTTACTATCTAGAAAAGCGCCACTACTACTATTGTTGAATCAGAACTAACATTGTTCGATGTCAACTTTTCACTGACATGCTTTTTCTGTAGATTATATGCATTTTTATCCTCCTAACCTATAGGAAAGCAGCTAATGTCTTCGGTGTAGCAACAACCGAGGTTATCAACTCGGTCTCCGCGATAAAATAACTCGCCAAGCTCGAAGCATGATAAGGAAATTACTCTTTGTTGAGACTGGGCTCAAGAGACGCGTGCCAAGTAAACACACTACTGAAAGGACCTTAAATATGCATCAAGAAATATGGTAATATATGCACTTTATAAGCTCCAACTTAGAGGTCACACACCAATTGGGAACAATTTGGACTTTACAATATATTCAAGACCGCGAGAGTTCATGTTACACGTACAATCTCCTTCTGCTATTTCAATCATCATCCTCTGTCTTCTTCTGTTCTGTCTTAACTCGTCTTCCTTTTCTTCCTTCGACGTCGCCGCCAAACCCCTGCCTCTCAGAACGCCTTAAGATCCGCGCTGTTCCGGGTCGTCAAGTATATATATTCGAGTGCATGGTGGGTGTGTCTCTTTGTCTTTTTTCAGAATGTGTGTATTGTGTGCGTGTTATGTCCAATCGGCTCCCGCTTTACATACGGGAAAAGACAAACGAAAAAAAAATTGGTGATTTCGCATGGTTTGTTTTGGGAGGGGGATATCACAAAAGATGCTTCATTTAAACAGTCTCGAGCTTGTCGAGGATGGCCTTGGTGAACTCGTGGGTGGTGGAGGAGCCGCCCATGTCGGGGGTGCGGACCTTGCTGTGGGATTGTTAGCACTGCACTTGTACTTGAATGAATCGTAAAGAACTTACCCCTCAGCGATAACAGCGTAGGTGGCCTTGGAGATGCGGTTAGCATGCTCGTCGAGGCCGAGGTGTCGCAGCAGCATGCTGCCGGACAGGAGCATAGCAGTGGGGTTAGCCTGGTCCTTGCCCTTGATGTCAAGACCAACGTGACGGCAACCAGGCTCGAAAACAGCGACTTCACGGCCCATGTTGCAACCAGGGACGATACCAGGGCCACCAACGAGAGCGGCACCAATGTTGGACAGGATACCACCGTAAAGGTTAGGCATGACCATGACGTCGAACTGCTGAGGTCGAGAAACAGCCTGCATGGAGGCGTTGTCGACAATCATGTCGTTGACCTCGAGGGTAGGGTAGTCCTTGGCGACCTGGTGGAAGGTGCTGCGGAAAAGACCATCGGCAAGCTTCATGATGTTGGCCTTGTGAATGCAAGTAACCTTGGATCGGCCGTTGGCGAGAGCGAAAGAGAAGGCAAACTTGGCGATACGCTCGGACTTGGCGCGGGTGATGATCTTGAGGGACTCGACGACACCGTCGACGCTCTGGTGCTCGAGACCAGAGTACTCACCCTCGGTGTTCTCTCGGATGATGCACAGGTCGACGTCCTTGTGGCGGGTCTCGTAGCCGGGGATGTTCTTGATCAAGCTGATGCTGGCGTAGATATCGAGCTCCTGTCGCATGGCGACGTTGAAGCTCTGATGGCCGGATCGGCTGATGGGGGTGTGAAGGATACCCTTGAGACCAAGCTTGTTGCGCTTAAGAGAAGCGACAGACTCGCGGAAAGCATCCTCGGTTCGGCCAGAGCCCTCGAGACCGGAGACCTCGATCTGCTCCCACTCAACGGGGACGTTGTCGGCCTTGAAGACGGTCTTGACGGACTCGGCAACCTCGGTACCGATACCGTCACCGGGGATGAGGGTGACGGTGTACTTGCCGCCGAACTTGGCGGGCTTGAAGATGTCGGACTGGACGGTGGCGAAGGATCGGGCGAGCTGGGGTTGTTGCTTGGCGACGCCGCGCAGCAGCTGACAAGAATTGTTAGCAACAGGATCAATTGAATAGTCAAGAGTACGTATGATCAATCTGAGCCATTTGCGCGATGTGGTGTTTGTCCCACAGCAATGTCCCCCCACGCAAAACTCCAATTCTCGCTTGTTGTGATGTCGCGATGATGATCATGACATGATGCCCATCGTCACGCACACTTCAGCCACGAAAGCCCACTGCATGTATACAATTCTCCTCATGTACCACAAACACCACAAAAGATCATCATGACACAGAAACAAAACAAAAGCAACAACAGCACAGAAAAACGTACCTGGGCCGATCGAAGAGATCCTCGAGACAACATGATGGCAAGTGGGGGGTATCTAGAAGGTAGAGAGGAGAGCTTTCGTGGGGTTAGAGAGAGATATATAAAAAACGAGGCACCGCACACGAGAGGAGGAGAGAGGAGGAAGAAGAAAAGAGGAAGAAGATTTGTTTTTTTACAAGTTGAGGTTGGAGGAGGGTGCAAGTGCAAATCGCGCAAGCCTGTTTCCGTTCCCGTCGGGTAGCTCTGAGAGTCAAGACCAGTTGCAAGGTTCCCTTCTGAATTATGGTGTCGCATTGGCCCGAGCCTCTATAATTTTTTTCTACCACTGTTTTTCATTCGGCCGCCGATCGGAAAACGCGATTGTTCCGAGCTTGTCACTGGCCCGAGTGGAGCAGCGCAAGAAAACTTAGGACATCTATCCTAAGCGATGAAATTATTTATGCAACTCTAGCCTAAATTTAGGGTCATTTTAGTCAATTTATTTTAGGATCTTCTTTCAAGCCTCAGGCTTTTTGCTCTCTGAAGTTGCTTGGGGTAGCCTGTGGGGTTTTGTACGGCGCGGCCGCTAGAATTTACGGCTTCTCTGGGCTTAGCCGCTTAGGCTGTGGATGCAAACGACGTCACGGAAACAGAACAGAATTGGAGATCAACAATAGCATTCAATTGAGTTGATCCGGCCATCTTTATATGCAATTTATCCGGCTAGCTTCTATGTTTACATGAATACACTCGCTCTCATGATGTTGAGCTCTCCCAATGCATTGCAGACATATCATGACGACCATGACATAACGAGCTCTATTCCCCATGTGGAGCTTTTTATGCGGGCCGAGCAAATTCTTGGCGAGGTATCAGACTTTGGTTGCTACTCGGACTTCGTACTTACGAAACGCTTATAGGTAGAATACTCCGAACCTGGCATCAAGAATAGGAAGCACTTGGTATAGTTAGTCCAACTGTATTTTAACCTCAATGGCTTGCATACTGGGTTTTGTTATGCTTTAAGAAGAGTATCAATTGTCTCTTCTGATGCCCTACGTTATACAATATCCATAATCCCTCAATGCAATGAATGAAGAACAATCCCCAGGTTACTCTTCAGCCCCAACCATCAAACCATCACTGTTGCAATGAGGGAATTGAAGCATAATACCCATGTTATCATGCGTTCTTGAGGATCATGCACTCAAAAACTGCATTACTCCCGCAACCCCTTGTTGACTTTGACAACCTCTCATGCAGCAACAAACATCGCTGGATTCTATCTCAAAATCACAACAGACTGACGTTTATGTTATACCAGCGATTCTCAGCTATGCCCTATCCCTTTGTACCCATCATGCTAACCTATTCCGTCCTTTTATCATCAACCCGCCAGACGGGCTCATAATGCTCATAACATGCCGTATACAATGTCAAACCCAAACTCCAAAACACTCTTCAGCGCTTCTCAATCACTAGCTCATCACACATCATGAAGCGGGTACTTCCTCATCCTCATCCAGAGGCTCGACTCTCACCAGGATCTCCTCCAGAAGCCCCTCGAGAAAACTGCCAACCTCCCTGCCCATGCCAACAGGTTCAGCCTTGTCATAATGATCAATCTCTTTGCAGACATGTGCCAGCTTATAAACCAGTTTTCGTAACTTTTCGTGAGAAGCCTCGGCGCGTTGTTGTTGGGGTGTCAGTAGAGCTGGATTCTGTCCTGGCTTATACATCTGCTGCAAGTTGATCTGTCGCCTCTTAAGCGCCTCCTCCAGGGCTGGGAATATGACATCGTTCAGTGCATCCAATTCACCGTTAGGATTAGCTGGCGCAGGTGTAGGGAAAGCTGACGGCGTGTTGAACTCGGATGGACTGGGTGACTGAGCCTTCGATGGAAGAGGTCGAGGGCCCTGAGCACCTCCTGGAAGGGGCGTGTGAACTTGAGGCACAGAAGTGTGCTGTAATGAAGGAACCCTTTGCTGCGTAGGAGCTTGGTTTGGCCTATATGGAGGTATCTCAGGTAGACTCATCTGCTTGGTAGTTGTTGGTCGTTGCTGATGAGCCGGAGGAGCAGGTGGTAACGTCCACTGTGGTGGCTGGACCTGCTGAATCTGCGGACTGGCTTTCCTCTCAGTCTGTGGCTCATAATCCAGATTTAGCATGCCAATATCGCGCTGTAGTTGGCTTTGTAGCTCCCGGTCATAATCTGGAGACTCCTGTATTATTGCAGGGGGGTTTATTCTCAATGGGCGAGGAGTCTCGGCGTTATCCCTTGGAGGAGGGAGCTTCAGGGGAGTCTGGGGTAGTGCCCTCGTAGGTGATGGGAGTGGTTGCTGGTATTGAGATTGAGGAACAGCCTTTCGTTGGGGGCTAGCCTGCCTTGAGCCTGGGTTGGCCTTGACGGTCTCAAGGGGTTGAAGGGCGAAGTCCCTTGACTTGGTAGGGCTTGCGTCTCGTCGTTGCTCGCCATAGTCTTCCTCGCTCTCTAGTGGTCTAGAAGCGCGTGCGTTTGTTGCGTTCTCATCCAGTTGGTTGAGACCTGGTCGATTGACAATGCCGCCCCGCTCACCAACAAGTCTCACCGTGCCGAAATCCCACATATCTTCATCGACTCGCTCCCGTTCCGCGGGAGCTCTACCACTGTTAGCTGAGTCCCAGTTGTCATCATCCTCTCCCTTATGAGTAGCTGCCCAGCGTTGATGCCTCTCAATAAGCTCAGTCAGGTAAGTTGTCCGCTTTGCCCGTCTAATAAACGGGTGCCGCAGCATATCCTTGGCTGTTGGTCGGTCTTTAGGATCTCGCTGAAGACATAACTCAATGAAATCTTTGAATGCCTTGGTGAAATTGCCTTCTAATCGTGGTGGAGGGTTCTTTGGAATAAGAAAGAGAACTTTCATAGGATGGATATCGGCATAAGGAGGCTCTCCATTGGCCAATTCGAGAGCTGTAATACCAAGAGACCAAATATCGGCCTTGTGATCATACCCAGATTGCTTAATGACCTCTGGGGCCATCCAAAAAGGTGTTCCGACAAATGTATTTTTCTTGGTCATGGTAGCAGAAAGCTGACCTGACACACCAAAATCGGCGAGCTTGACTTGGCCATTACTGCTGAGAAGCACATTGGCAGCTACAAACAATTAGCGGCGTCAGGGGTGAGGATGACATCCGTACCTTTGACATCTCGATGTAGCTTCTTGTCTGTGTGGAGATAATCCAAACCCAAGAGCAACTCACGCACAATGATGGCGATGTAGTCCTCTCCAATCAGTCCCGGCTTCATCAAGTCGGCACAGCTTCCTCCCGAACAAAACTCCATTACGATCCATAGCTCGGCACCTTTCGCATAGGATCCATAGTACTTGGTGACATATGGTGATTGTAGCTCGGACAAAATGGCGATTTCTTGGATAATATCCTCGACCTCGTCTTCAGCACTCTCAATGTCAATAACCTTGATCGCTACAGCTTGGCCCGTTCGTTTATCAACTCTGAATTCGTTAGTAAATTTCGGCTGCCGTGGATCATATCATCGTCGCCGTACCCTTTGTAAACTTTGCCAAAACTGCCACCACCTGCGCCATGTCAGTACGTTTACGCCCAAGTGCCCAATCTGGTGTCGCACGACACGAGACCACGTCAGGACTAACCAATGCAGTATTCCTTGGAGTAGAGAAGCTCCGGGTCAAGCGCTTCATTCGCGTCATCAACCTCATGCTCACGATCTGCCATTGTGTAGGTTCGTGGGGAAGCTTATGTTTTCGGGTAGCTAACGGTGTTTGCCCCGCGGCTGAATGACGGTATCGCTGCGAATTCGCCGACTTCTATTGACTTGAAGCAGTATCAATCGATCGGCAATCGCTTCAGGGCCTCTTCTTCGGGCCAACAGTTTCGCAACGGCGCGTGATGTCGAAATGAGTCCGCTTCCAGTACGGATATCGTAGTTTGGCGGTGTCGATTAACAGAGCAGCAACCCCACTACTAAGAAAATCGTAGTCTTATTTCGAACCGGGTTGGTGGTAAATATCTGTTTCGGTTGTCGCGACTTGTTTTATTTTTTTTCTTCACAGAAGAGAAGTAGTGAGCACTAAATGGAAAGAAGAAGAAAAAGCAAAGAAGGGAGGGAAATAAGAAACAAGCAGGGAGATGATAATGTGCTCATATAAATGCGAGAAAAGAAAAGAGGTTGTCGCACAGCACAGCCAATCTCCGTCCACCTACGCAAGGGAAAGAATCAACACGACATGCAGCCAAAACAAGCAGGCGCAAGCTAATGAGGACGGGTACTTTAGAGAAAAAGAAACACTCCGTACAGTGAGCTAATACCTTCCCACTATGAAACGGAACGGGCTGGTGTATTGGTTGCTGGTCGTTGCTGTTTACCTGAGGTGGGGGTTGTTGAGGGGCAACGGGCTCATGTCCTTGCTTTGCCAATCAATCAATGGCACGCATCAGACCTGAATCGATCTGGCTGACGGCCGTTCCTGGTGCGTGCGACCTTATTAGACTCTACTCTTTTCCCCTGTAAGTGTGTAGTCCACAGGGGGGAGGGGTCGCTGAAATAGGTACTCCCCGCGCTTGATTCCAAGATCTCCAGCTAGGGCTGGTCTGGCCTGGCCTGGCCTCAGCCTCAGTTTTCGACATGGTCTTGAAGCCAATTATCTTCTGCGTTCAATGACGCCCAACTCTAGTGATACGAAACTCATTAAAGGACGCTCAGGTATGACGACTTGATATCAATTCTGCAAGGGTTTATGCTGCTTTATTGGTTCATGTCTTCTCTCTATTGCATGGTGAAACGTATCATTTGATGCTTTGACTTGAATGCATTCAAGGATTGAAATAAGCGGCAAACTATTAGTTCTTGGGGATCAGGAACAAGCTGACGCGATCACACTAGCTTGATAGATGAAATTACATTGCGATTACTTGCATTGGTGTTAAATTAGCCTTGTCATACATGGCCAGGCACAGAATGCGACCATGGCATTTGCGCAATTCCATTGCTTTCAAGTGTCATTTCTCATGCCTGACTTGGATGAGCTGTCTAAAGATAGTAACCTCCCACGCCCTCCTCCATGATAAAGGTAAATCAATTCCGATAGCAATGATGCCAGTGGATTCAGAATCCGCATATTCCACTGGTAGCAGCCAGTCCAATTCACTCCGATGGCTCCGATACTGATCTATCTACAATGTTTGCTGTAATCCCGCATAAAAGGAAATCGTTCAATCAATAACCGGCTCAGTCCTCGATGTACTCAATCATGACTGTCCCTTGCTTCAGACCTGCATCTGCAACGGTCATGTCCAGACTCTCGATGAGATCCTGGCCAGCAGGCATTTTCTTAAGCTCAAATTCGACCCCCTCTTTGCCTTCCAGTGCCTCAGACTTGAGCCATTCATAGATTCTGCGGACTGGATCATTCAGGTTGAATCGCCGAATGATGCGGCCGGTAGAGTGTCGGAATTGAATGCGTGTAGTGGTCGTTGGGTCGGCCTCTGGTTCGGTATGTGGGGTGGTGCTCGAAATTTGCGCCCAAGGACTTTGTTCAACAGGAGCTTCAGGTTCCTTTCCTTTACCCCCCTCGGGGCCAGAATCTTTGGTCAATGCATCGGGATCATGAAGATTGGGTGTTGAAGAGCCTCCGCTTCCTGTAGCGCCTTCCAGGCTGTTCTTCAAAGCCATTTCAAGCATCTCATCCTCAGTCATGCGTTCCACATCCACTCTCTGTGGCTTTCGTGCTGTCGTCTTCGCAACCGGGTTCTTGCTATTGGCCGCGAGACTGTAGCGGTCGAGAAACTCGGCGAGTTCGGCATGGAAGTCTTGCGGGGAAGGGAAAGGTCGTCCGGTCCAAACCTTGACTTGCTCGCCCGTTCGGGGGTCGATGATCGAGACATGTGGGTAGTTATCGGGGTTCTCGTGGGTTTGGTTGGGGAAATAGAATGTCACAAACTCCTCGGCATCCGGGAAGTCCTTGTCATACTGGAGGAAGATAAAGTTCTCCGAGACCAGAGATTTAATAGCTTCGTCCTTCCAAATGTCGCGGTTTAGCGCCTGGCAGTTAAAGTCGTTCATGTCTTGGAGATTAACCAAGATCCACTTCTTGTCTTCCTTGCCTAGGGTGCGGGCGTCATCCCAAGACATGCGAGCCATCAGATCGTAAGGTGGTCGGAACAAATCCTCAAGGCGTCTTGCATGGGCTCCATTCTCGGCTGTCTGAGCTGAGCGGCGTTCGGGGTCGGCCCATATTTGCTGGGAGAATGGTCCTCCAGCACGATTGGCTATATTACTGTATCAGTAGGAGTCCACTACTGGTGGTTAAGACACTTACGTGGATTTGCCCGCCGCCTTTGTCGCAACTCTTCTAGAAAAGCCGCCTCCATTCCATCACCGTGCTCACCACCACCCCATCCGGGTGCCACCAGGGTCTCAGTAGTCCGCGCGATAGGTGCTCGGACATCATCTGGGTCTCCTCCTGATCCAGACCCTTGGTTGCCTTGGTATAGCTCCTCCTGTAATCGCTTTGCCATTGCCATATCTTCTTCTTCCTGGGCTAGAGCTGCCGCTTGAGCTGCAACGGCTCTCTCGTTATCGTCATCATTGTCACTAAAGTCTTCGATTTGCATATCCTGGTCATCGTCACTATCGATGTGGATGACGCCCGCCGAATCTTGTCTGCCAATGTTGCCTCTGGTTGCTGATGTTGTCACGGGCGCAGCGGCTGGCTGGTCGTTTGAAGAAAGGCCGGCTCCCACACCGGAAACCAGATCGGGGTTTTCGTAGAAGAGCCCTATGGCACGCTCAAAGTTGCCCGCAGTCATCTCGAGAAAGCTCCGGGCGACATCGGTGCTTGTGGCCGTAATGGCCATGAAGTTGGAGATGTTGTCGTCCATGGTTGGCGACTCTCCTCGTAGGGTAGGAGTAGTCAGGCTGTCGTGTTTGGCAGAGTTTTATAATATCGAAAAGATCGGGATTGAGCAGAGCTCGGTGTCGAACACGTAGTTGATTGATTTATCAGATATCGTAAGGTTCGGTGTAGCTTGAGCGAGGAGAGTTGATGCCCCGCAATGACAACAGCGGGGAGAGTATCGGCTTAAATAGTCACCGGTCTCAAGCTGATGGTGTGAGCTTGATAGTGAGCTGTTCAGTGCCGTTGTTCTTTCAGCTTGCAGCGGCAACGCGCTTGAAAGAAATCGACCTCGTCGTGGTTGAGATGTGCCCTTTCAACTTGCAAGGCGAAAGTTGAAGGTGAAAGTGAAGCACAGACACCCAAGACAGGCACCCAACCACAGTGACGCAACCGGGTCAGTGGAGCTTAGCGCCTTTTTTCTTGGAGGGGCAAGTGACAAGGGGTGCGGCATTGACGGGCGGAAAATCAATGACGCGACTTCTTCCATATGAAGAGCTTACCCTGGATGAAGGTTGATTTTATGTCCTTCACTGTGATGCATGGTAATAAATGAACTTTTGCCTAGCTTGATTAAAAAACTAATTTATCTCACTAGATATATGTATATTAAATAATAATAGCAACAACAGGCCTCTATTATTGTTGTGTTAGAACGATGAGCTTACCGAGATTTTGTGTTCGCTATGTATCGTATAAAGTATTTAACCTTGGCCAGAGTTCACGCATCTCCCTATATAGAAATGAGCAATACAGCTCACTTCTGATATGTGAATTAAAATTAGAACATAACATTGTATAATGATTTAATTGAAACTCATTTTTTATGTTTTGATAGAAGTTTTTAGCTCCTAACATTATATCTACTAGAAAAGTGACCAGCTTGACAAATGTCAGCTTAGTCATGCAACGTCACGATATGGTTGACTGGAGACAATATCGCCCGGCAGCACCTACCTGAGGTTATTCGTCACCGAGCTGCCTGTGCCTTCTCTTACAAAGCAAAACAAGTCGCAAATCACCCCCTGAACGCGTTTTTACACCTTCAATAGTTTTTATGATCAAAATACAGCGATTCTCTGAGCTTGAATAAGATCAAGTTCGAGATACACAACAGCCCCTCAATCATGGCGACGGCAACAACGAAAGAGAGGGAACTGCAGTTGCTTGATACCGTCGAGCTCAAGATCCTAAACGTCGCCAACAAGGAACATAAGTTGCACGAACTCTTACAACGTTATTTGCCGCCAGTCATCCTCAAGGCGGCTAGTGAACATGCTCAAGTTCGAGCTAAGGTGGTCCAAATATTCTCCAAACTGAAGACCTTTATCCAACCCCCAGAGTAAGTCAGATCCCAGGTTGAAACAAGACTTGAGACCCCCAAATTTGGTGCGAAAATTCCTACCTCAGGCAGTCGGAGAGTCGGCTAGGCTCATAAAGAAATTACCCTGAAGTCACCAAACATTTCTGCCACGTAGGCGAGTTCGGGATCATCAAGGTTGATTTACTGTCGGACTCTCATGTTTCTTGGAATTTTAGAGCCGGATCAGTCCGCGAAATCGATATAAGACTAACACGAACACAGGGTAGTTCTTCCTGTAGGCGCGCTGCTTGATCAATACAAGTCCAGTGACTCCCCGTTAGTCAAGCAACTCGATATCTCAGGGATACAACATAGCATAGAGCGCCTGGATGACTATGAACGAAGGCAGCTTATACCTAAAGCTTTGTCAGGATTCGCCAAGGACCAAGGTGTTGCCCGAGCTGGGCCATTCTTCAACATCATTCTACGTCTCCTCCTTGATGCCCGGATACCTCCAAGAGGCAGCAAAGATGATACCGAGTACCGAGAAGCAATCGGATTGTCAGATGAGGCTGATGCAAAGTTCCTTGCCAGCATGATCAGCATTTTTCTACGACTACGAAACCCTACGCAAACTCAGAACTGGACCACGGCTAACCTAACACTCACTAAATCTGAGCTCGAATCGCTAGCTGTGGAAAGCCCCGAGTCACAGAAGGTCTTTGAGAGGATGTCAGAGCTGAAGCTCAAGCTCGTTTCATTGCTTGCAAGTGGTGCTTTTACCGACGAGGAAAAGTTCTTGCCCGCGCTTTATGCTGCATCAAGTTTCGATAACAGACTTGTATCTGCGGCCGAAGAAGTATTGAAACGAAGCTCCGTATCTATGGAAGACGAGGCACTGGTCAAGCGTCTGTTTCTTGCTCACTCAATACTGCCGCCCACATACCGGACTCGAATTCTGAACATGCTCTCCAAATCCTCCATCTCGGCAACAATGTCGGATGATATCATCGCTGTAGTCAGACTCAACTTCTCCACGCCAGATCAAGCTTCAAGCGAATTGGCACAAAACCTGCTCCCCAAGAGTGCACTCGAACAAACAAAACTCCATACGGCGACATTCCAGTACCTTGCCTGGGTAGCACGCGTTGGGCCCTCGCAGGAAGGATTCGACATTGCTGTTCCTCTTCTGTATGAGCTATCCGTTTTTATAGAGGCTCAGGGCTGGCCTCGTCCGCAGCGAACGTCTCACGACGATATTGCACTACGATCGAAAGCTTACGAAACGATGGGAGTGTTGGCGAGAAGTGCGAATATGCCAATTGGGAGGCGTCTACAACTCGCGGGCTGGCTTTTTAAGTCATTGTCAGAGGATACGACTTCCGATGCTGTTGTGAACATAGATGGGGCTCTGTCCAGTCTAACCACAAACATTCCGGCGATGACGGGCAGTGAGTCTCAAGAGTTGAAGACAATGCTGCTAACGTTCATGTCTCTCGCCGATGAGCCCCCTGCTGTTAGAAGCACTCGACACGCTGTGGTCAAGTGGGCCAACCAATGCCTCGCCTTTTCTGATGTTTTGGCACGCTGGATTGACATTCTGGCCGTTGGTGCCTACGAAGACGAGAGAAGTGATGTTATTGAGCAGGGCCACAAAGGTCTTGACCCTTGGACCTATCACGCACACGCCGAAACCAGCCTGAAATTGCCTGACTGGAAGGAAATGACAGTCATGTTCTTTGGGTCTGAAATCAGCCAAGATACCATTCCGGAGGCCGCTGCTGCCCCTCTTCCAGATGTGACAGAACAATCGCACTCGGTGTTCGAAAACTTTCAAGGATCTCGTATAGCTGCTTTCCCGGTTGCCCTGAGATATTGCAAGCACATGATGTTCCTCACAGCTCTCGAAGACTTCGAAGTGGAGCCTGACTGGATGCAAACTCTAGATGCACGAGTCAAAACGGATATCAAGACGAGAGAGAAGATTCTGGCATATCTACACAGGATTGATAGCGGATACATAATCTTCTATCTGAAGGCATGCCTCGATGGAGCCTACCTCAAAGACTCACCGATCACGGAAGAATGCATCCGTTGCTTTGTAGATGTGGCATCCCTCAGTCCCGGTGGGGCACTGGGATTCTTGACCGAATTTAGCGATGGTCTTTTCCAGCTGATCAAGTCGAACAATAAGGAAATCCGGTCACTGACTGCTCGTGCCCTCGGAATTCTGGTATCGCATCTCGCGAATGACAGCTCTGTAATAGACAACTGTCGCAAGACTCTGAGTGCACTATTTGAGAACGCCGAGAAGTTGGTTGGGCCTGAACTCAACGCTGCTGAGGGAGGATTACTGGCCTATAGTTACGTCTGCTCTCGGAGCGTTTACTACGGGCGACCCATTCCCGACGATGTTCACTATCCCATTGAGTTCATCACCAGCGAGAAAGTTGCGTCGTCACTCCACGACACAGCCCTGGAGGCTTTTGCACAGCTGTGGACCGCCGGACTCGCTATCCCAGAACGCGAAGGCGATCACTCCCTGGACAAGGTTATCAGTAAGCTCGTCGCCCCAGCAAAGAAGGGCAACGAGAAGGCAATTCTTGCTCTGGGAAGACTGGCGGCCGGGCTGAGTGAAAGTGAAGAAGCCGAGAATGAGAGTGAAGATGGGTGGTCGCATGGAATCCTGGGTAGCATCCTCAAGGAGCTTTTCGCCCTACATGAGATCAAGCAAGTCGAGGTGCAATTCACTGTGGGAGATGCTATCACCGCAACTCTGGCACGATGGGAATCCGATTATGTAAAGCTGACCCTGGATGTCGAGTCTCGCGGTTGTCTTCAGAAGCGTAATGGATCCCGTGGCCCGCTTCTCACAGCCGTCCTTAACAAGATCTTCGCGGACTGCAAAGCCACCAAGCCATCACTGCTGAAAGCGTCCGGCATCTGGCTTTTCTGCGTCGTTCAATATTGTTCACACCTGGAAGAGGTTCAGTCGAGGCTCCGAGAGACTCAAGCTGCATTTATGAGACTTCTTAGCGCACGCGACGAGCTTGTACAAGAGACTGCCTCGCGCGGTTTGTCTTTGGTATACGAGCGTGGCGACGCTGATCTCAAGAGCGCTCTGGTCAAAGATCTGGTGTCTGCTTTTACCGGCAATAGCACCCAACTCAAAGTGGACCAAGAAACAGAGCTGTTTGAGCCCGGTGCTCTGCCAACTGGAGAGGGCAGTTCCATCACTTCATACAAGGACATTGTCAACCTGGCCAATGAAGTTGGTGATCAAAGGCTTGTCTACAAATTTATGTCACTTGCTGCGAATGCTGCTACCTGGTCGACTCGATCCGCCTTTGGTCGATTTGGACTTAGCAACATTCTCTCAGAGTCTGAAGTTGACCCAAAGCTCTATCCAAAGCTTTACCGTTACCGATTTGACCCCAATCTAAACGTGCAGCGATCCATGGACGACATTTGGAAGGCGCTAGTCAAAGATTCGGGCGCAGTTCTTGGCACTCACTTTGATGCGATCCTGGACGACTTGCTTAAGAGTATCTTGGGCCGAGAGTGGCGCATGCGAGAAGCAAGCTGTGCTGCTATCTCAGAGCTCATCCAAGGCCAACCATTCAACAAGTATGAGAAGCGATATCGCGATATTTGGACATCGGCATTAAAGGTTCTTGATGATGTTAAGGGTTCCGTACGAGAGGCTGCTTTCAAGCTTTGCAGAACCTTGTCTAACACTCTTGTTCGACAACTTGAGGAGGGAACCAGTGGATCTGCTGCTAAATCTATGATGAAAGAGGCTCTCCCCTTCCTTCTGTCTGACAAAGGTATCGAAAGTTCTGTCAAAGAAGTCCAAGCCTTTGCTGCTATTACCGTCATTGAGCTCACCAAGAAGGGTGGAAAGGCTCTCCGACCATTTATTCCGGAGATGGTTCCTCAACTTCTTGGTTTGCTGAGCTCTATCGAGCCCGAGCAGATCAACTGGCATTACCAAAGAGCTGGCGAGGACAGCCGAGACCAGATTGATAAAATTCGATCACAAATGGTGAACCGATCTCCGATTTCTGAGGCCATTGACAACTCACTTCGATTCGTGGATGCGGATGTGATGGCTGAATTGGCACCTAAACTAGAGGCTACTATCAAAACTGCTATCGGCATGCCGACCAAGATCGGATGCAGTCGTGTATTGACGACCCTATTCACAAACCACACGAATGACATCAAAGGAGTGAGCAACAAGTTCCTCCAATTGATGGAGAAGCAAACAATGGACAAGAACGACGAGGTCAGCCAGGCGTATGCTCGAGCCACCGCATATATGTTGAGAGCCGCTTCGGACTCGGCCAAGAACCGATTCTGCAAGAAGTTTATCGACATGTACTTTGAAGCAGAGGAGGAGTCACGTCGCCAAAAGACTGCAGATGTGATTGTGGCGCTGGCTAAGGTCTCTCCTGACCACTTCACTGCCCTCGAGACACAATTGCTACCCTTCTCCTACCTGGGCTCTCACGACACAGACGAGTATACCAGCAAAGTATTCAAGAAGGTATGGGAGCAGCACGCTGGAAGCAGTCGTACTGTTGTTCGTTACGTACCTGAGATTGTAGCACTTGTGGAGAGGTGCTTGGATACGGCACAATGGGCCCTTCGACATGGTGGAGCTTTCACTGTTGCAGCCATGGTATCTGATGTTGCAAATGCAAGTGATGTCAGTGGCCAAATTAGCGACGCCAATCTCAACAAGATATGGCCTGTTTTCGAGAAAGCACTGGCTTTGAAGACATTCGCCGGTAAAGAGAAGCTCCTTGAATCTTATCCTAAATTCGTCGACAAGGGACACAGCTTGTGGAAGTTAGACACAAAGATCGCTGCACTGATGAAGAAGATTGCTCTTCGAGAAGCCAAACGAAACAACGACGAGTACCGGGTGCATGCTTTCCGCTGTCTCTGGGAGTTTGCAAAAGCTCGGGATGACCTTGATATGCTCGATGAGATTGCGGAGATCGTTACGCCATATCTCGAAGAGCTGAAGGGAGACGACGAGACCGAGAATGGAGATAAAATGGATATCGACTCTAAGGATCAAGTCGCGAAGGAGCAGCTTGCAGAGAAGACGGCTTCCAACGGCTTGGAGGCTGTTGCTCGCGGGCACAGCCGAACTGATCTTGGTATTCTGACCAAGATCATCAATATTCTCAAGCCTTTCCTCTCAAGCCCCAACTTTGCTACAATCAAGCGTCAAGTATGGTACGAGTGCGTGCGCGATCTTATGAACGATGCCACGCCTTCATCAGCACCAGATGAGAATGCAGTGGCGCTTACTTATCTACTGAGCCTGGACGTTGACTTGGTCGACACTGGCACTGAGGCGCAGAGAGTTATGAGGGCCAAGGCTGTGGGCGCATTGTTCAAGGCAAAGGGTAAGGGAGTTTTTGGACCGACTGGTGGTCCTGACACTGCGCAGTTGAAGACGATGGTGAGTCGGGCTCTCGAAGCTGAGAGGTCTTTGGAGGTTCAGCGAGTGCTTAGGGATATCCTCGTTGAGATGGAGTAAGAGAGGGGTGAAGCTTTCTAGAGGATTCAGCGTTTAGATCGTTATCTTTTTACTAGCCTAGTTTAAGAAATACACCAAATATCATAAGTTTAGCAGCCCTATTGTGAGGCCTAGATTGACTGCAATACATGTTTGTTCAGAAAGACTGCAAAAATATTGTCACAAGTAGATCAACTGTCACATCACGACGGAATGCCTTTTCTCCATGTCCTGAACCCTGAGAGCTATCCTCTTCGCAAACATCGCAACCCCCTCACGTCTTACCTCAGCACTCATAATGCCGTACAACCAGCACAAGAAGAAAAAGGGCAATTGCCCAACGTTACATAGTCCCCCCCAATCAAGCCCAATCCGTCAACAAACTCGTTAAACCGAAACAAAAGCAGAATATTCAAGCCACACAAGAGACGCGCGTGGTTTGTGAACCGTTGGCTATCAACCCATCTCCGGCCGGATCGGACGTTGGGAAACGGCCGGAAACGTCGGTACCATGGAGGGAGGGATCCACTGCCGAAAAATGCTTCGCCGTGTGACGGGAGGTCCAAAGTCGCCGACGAATTGATACGTACATGGTGCTTTTTGTAACGTTGAGACGGAATGCAAGGTAGGTACTGTTTCAGTTTATAATTGCTATGTATCAGTAAACGCGGATCAGAGGTCAAATGCCGAAAGCATCATCAAAGTTGAGAGCAGTTTTGCTCTATCTTGCCAAGATGAAAAATTAGACATCATTGGCAGAAAGTGTCCAACATATTGCCGATAAAATGTGGAAAGGACAAGGATGGCAGCGTGGCACAGAAAGACTCAATGCCCCGCAGCGATATTGGCACGCCGGGTTGTCGCGAGATCGCAAAACGCAACGCAACGCAACCGCAGCGTAGCTTAGCGTTTGCTGCCAGCCAGATGTGATATGATGATGCCAGTCTTGTGTCATGAACACTCAGTAACGACTCTGCCGTTCCAAGCTACTTGACCGAGAGCCAGTAAAATCTCACGATGCTCAAAAGTTCACGATTCAGTCTTGTTCAGGGTCAGAGCTGCTGCACAGTTAGCGGAGAACTATTCAGGACCATCGGTTTTCTAAGCCGCAATTTGCGTCACCAGTCCAGTCCAGTCCACTGCTCGGTTTCCCACGAGGGTCGCAAGGTGGGATTGGGCGATCTGCAAGTAGTAACCAGGGGCCTGGTCTCAAGATTGATGAAAGCGGCTAAAGGGAGGAACTAGAAGCGTAGAAAGTCGCGAAACCGATATGCATAGGCATGCCATCTGAAGATGTTTGCAGATTTCGAGTCAGAGTGCTATGAGCTCAAGCAATATACTGTAAGCCGTATCCGTAGCCAACCTTCAATACCATCAGAAGAGTCTGACAGGGGATGAAGCCAGTCTGTCAATAACGACCATGGTGCACTGTCTTGCAAGAGCGACATCTTCAACTTGATTGGCCAAACTAGTGCTTGCAAGTTCGCCAGTCATCACCAAGGTCAAAAGATGCTTTGTCCTGTAGTAGTGATGCCTCATGGTGGTGTCAGGAATAATCTTTGGTGTGCAAAGGATCCACTAGGAGCGATTTCCGGAGGCCTGGAAAAACCTCCCATTTGTCGAGCTGTTCAGTTAGCAATATCGACGGCGTGCTGTAGTGGCACGCTTTCAGTACAGATGGTTCCATGAGGTGACCTCGGCACGAAGTTGTTTCAATACAGTGCCATGATTCACGATACGCAAAATCGAAAGATTGCCTGATGTACGAGACAACTTTGCTGTTCTGGCATCTACTCCCGAAATAAGGGCAACGCACGCTATCACCAAGACGGCTCATCCCTGGTGCGGTCTAGGAGGGCTTTCCTTCCTGTCTTGGCGCGAGAGCAGACCGAGATCTTGCTTAGAACAGGGCATTTCGACATGGGTTTTGGAGTGCGCCACACTTTAGGTTTGAGTTAACACTTCCCAGGGAGAGTTTGTCACCCAGGGATAGATAGCCTCCACTCCGAGGTCCATGCATAAGCGGCATGCAATTGAGTTGGAAGGCGTTGAGGTTCCTGTTTTGCTACTGGAAAGTCCACAGTAACGTGCGAAGGCGACGTTGAAGTGGTCAGCTATCCAGTGTATGATCACTACTGGTTGTGATATCTCGAAATGACCTGATGCTGGAGGAACGGGCGTTGCTTGATGATGCCCGCCCTATCTGTTGTCAAAAGCAAAGATACCTGGACAAAATCAAGTTGCGATTGCCCACGCTCAGGTCTTCTGCCAACGAATGGATGAGTTCTAAGGCCATGCCGCATGGGTTGTCTCGGTGTTGCTATTCTGAGCTCGCTTGTAGTACAGTACGTCTCTATGACGAGCACTCGACACCACGAGCCTTGCAATTGATGCGAGCAAGGGATTCCGCGGTTGCTTATCGCGATAGTAATCTTAAATCCTAGGACTGGTGATCACCATATATGATGAACGGAGATATGCAGATAAATGGGATGCTGAAACATTGTCGCTGATCTGAGTGAGCCGTGCATTCGTGGATTGTTGGCGCTTCAACCGCAACACGAAGTTGTAATGCTTTTGTGTGGTGAAACCAACAAGCGAGGCCCTGGACGCTCCCTTCATTCCATTTTCACGCTCGTTCAACCTCAGCTAACAGGCCATTTGCATGAATTCAATGCAATGCTCAATCATCCCCAGCATTTCCATCCAACAAACAACACGATGATCAACAATGATCTTTTCATCTTCCCTGCATTCAGCTCTTCGTTGGTCGTCTATCGCCGGCTGTCCTTACAGTGCAGCTTGATAGATCGGGCTACTTTGCAGGCCATCGACCCTCATGCCCTATGATTTCATGGTCCACTTCAGCAGGGCTGCTTTTACAGGGGTTGTGCTCATTCATCTCGCAAGCTCCGTCCTGCTTCCAGCGCCCAGCGCTCCAAGTCCACTGTTCACTGTCCAGCTTCCAGTCCAAACGGTGCCCAGCTGTGTCGCTTTAGGCACTAGGCACTGAGATAGCGCCACGCCAGCCGTCAAGGGTAGCCCTGGTTGCGGAGAGCCACACAATGCTTTTCAGCACGACAGGTACCCAAGCCCAAACATGGCTGAGTTTGCCCGTTCGAAAAGTACGTATCCAGCTCAAGCGAAACAACAAGGGCCCCAAACAATGCCCTTACAGCCTCGAGTTTTCGAGTAGACGGCTCGAGCTCCAGCTTTGCATTGTTTCGAACCACTTTGACCATCGCCATCGCCGTAGCAAGTCCGGTGATTGTATGCATCAAGATGATCGCGAAGTTGCCGAACTAAATTGTCGTTACTGTGCGTAAGAGCAGCTAGGGCAAGGCCCACAGGTTTTGTCCTTGTCCTTCTCGTTCTCCTCCCTTCCATCCCTTCCAGTCTCTCCACATCGCGACACACACATTTTCTCAAGCCACGCCCACCCTTACTGGCTCCCACCACTTCGTAGTGAGCCTCTTCTGGGCTCTTGACTCCCAATGGAAATGTAATTCGATGTTGTGCGTCTGTTCTCCAAAAGCCCTCTTCCTGATCTCTTCCCCTCCTCTGTTAAGATGTTGTAGAGACCTTTCATCCCCCCTCCCATCTTAATCTTTTTGCGTAAACTTATCTTCTTCCGACGCAACCGCTTGATCGTCTTCTCGTCTCTGTTCCTTGTGCAATCGTCTTGAACGCCTTGCTGTGTTACGGAGTGTCCGTTACTGCGCCTGCTTGACCAGGTCCACCCTACCGTTACCATCATCTCATCTGAATTCCGTGCACCTGCAGCCGCTCCGTCACTCGCCCAGTGACTTAACAGCGTCATTCGTCCATTGGGCTGTTTCAGTACCACCCTTAGCAAGCCCGCACCAAGATCCAAGATCCCCTTGTCAGCGGATACGGCAGCCCACACCCCCTGGTCGACAATTTTCCCCTACCGGTGCCCTCGTCCCCGCGTGGCCCCGATTGTTCCCAAAACCAAGGCCCGAACAAGGCAAGGTTAAGAAAAAAAAGCTCGTCTTTTTTCTCTCTGTCTCCCGCATTACGACTCATCCCACGACTCTCTTTCTTGTTTCCCCTCATCCATCTTTGTACTCATCACGGTTTTCACGGCTCTTCCCTTGCGCGTGTTTCGGAAATTGGCTGTGACAGTTACTGTTGTTTTTGTTGGCGCCTAAAAGTGAGTTTTGCTTTCCTTCGTTCCCTTGTTGCTTGTCGATTCCTTGCACATCTGTTGGTATTCGTGGTTGGTGGAGGGAGGTTTGTGGGAATGGGCCGGATATCAGCTTCAACGACGCTTCAAACGCATTGCGCCCACCACCATCGGCAATTTTCTACTTGAGAACATTACCAGCTCCACGGATCTTCGAATGTGCTTGAGTTCGAAGATCCCATGCCATTTTCGACTCAATCAGCACTCAGATCCTCCCGTCGCATCTGTTCATCCGTTCCGATCATCCGCGAAGCGACCATATCGATAAGCAGCACCGAAGAAGTCAGCAGCGCAATGAGTCTCTTGCCGGCTTCTGAAACGATACATGTAATGCGTTACATGCCAAGCCCAATACCAGATAATCGAGTATCGACCTTTTACCGACTTAATATGCCAGTTACGCCGGCTCTTCGTGACTAAGGCGCAAGTTTTTGTCATGTCGAATAACTCGTCACTACCGGAAATAGGGTTGCTGAAATCCGGAACTCTGGAAGAACGCATGACGCTGAAGGGAGAGGATCTTTGTGGCTGTCGAGTCTCCTGGAACCAAGACCATGAATGCAAAAGCCTGCATCATGTTGGCGCTTGTCGTCTAAGGACTGTTCTCCCAATATATTGCGACTGGGCGCCACGAATTACTTATCCGCGGACGGCCCCCCCATTGATTGGCATTTGAAGCGTTCGTTGAAGCGGTGTCTGACCTGCATCAAACTTGTCGACCAATAAGGATGGACGAATCTGCACCTCAGAATTTGGAGATTTCCAAGCCAGTCTAGGGAACCTCACAGATGTTCGGACCAGTTCGACACTTCCAATCATAGCTTCCAGGGCCACCATGGATATTGACAATTGGGGGGACCAATAGAAGACTAACAAATGCATAGGTTCAGCTCATTTCGGGAACGTTTGCAGCTACCTTACCACATTCCTTTGGAATCTTTGGTAAAGCACCTTGCCCCGTAAGAACGACGATTTGGCGTTTCGCATCTCCATCACTCTCCTCAGAAGCATTTCATTGCTTGCACCGGCGTGACGGCGTCTTAGAGACTTGATTCGCATCTGTACGAATACTTTTCGGAGTCCAATTCTCGGTTATCAGATTCATATTCTTTAAGGATTAGACTCGGCGTGAAGGTAGGAGAATTCTATCTGGCACTGCTGAATTGCGCCGCTCACATCAGCTTTGCAGGTCTTACGATCCAAAAATAGCGACTTACTTCGTTGTGCTTTCGGTACTCGATTCTCCAACGGTACGTTATGCAATTTCGCCCTGATGTTGCCACTCGCTGCCTTGTGTGACTGGGTTGCCTAAGCACGTGGGCTTGTCTCGCAAACCTTGTCATGTTGGTGAACGGTCTTGATGAATAACAATGTGTCCTTTTGGAAGCGAGATCTTTGTGAAGAGGAAAATTGCCCTTCGAGAGGAGCTTGTTGGCGCTCGCTGTTTGGTCGCAGAGGCAGGAGCCGCATGGGCAAGCCACTGTTGCCTGAGCTTTGAGTTTCAACCTCCAACCTTCACCTTCCCACATGCAACCGCACCACATCGTAATAATTTCTTGACCTTGCATCAACATTTCGCTTCTCCACGCTCCTTCGAGGCCTTCGACGGCGTCGCTAATTATTGCTGATAGCTCTTCTACGACTTTTTTTACGACGTGTACGAGTTTACTACCCACGGTAAGTTGCTCTATCGCGATGATTTCCCTCTCAAGAGCCACCCGCCTCAGGACGACCAGCCTGCGAAGGTCATTGAAGCGCATCATTTGATGCGCCTCGGAAGCCTACCTACCACTCGGCCACAAACCACTCGGGCCATTGTTCAGTTTGCGGAGCTAGAGTTCACGAGATGGAACTCAAAGGATCCACCTGGTTCAAGAGCCTCGGACCTCTGATTCACTCTCCCAAGCCCCGGAATCCTCATTCGGAACAATACTGGCCACGCCTGGAGCTTTCGTCCCTGTTTGTTTGGCCCGGCGCTTCTGATTCGCTGTGGATTGCATTTTTGGCTGCGGGCTGATGGAGGCGGCATCCTCTCTTTTCCCCCACATTATATCCATTTCTTTTTTGTCACGGCACAACTTTCATCTCTCCCAGTGCCTTCGCGTCGGGGCGCGTGAATTCATTTTGCTGACTCACGAATAGTCTTCTTTTATCGTTGCTCTGCTCTGTAAAGCCCTGCAACATCTTGCTTTTCCTTGAAAGTATAAAGCTCGTGCTTGGTTCTTGACTCTGGTTCGTTCTCCCCACATTCCTCTCCCTTCTTCTTCTTCCTCCTCTTTTTCGAATTTGCACTTGGCTGTATTTTCTTCGCTGTTACTTGTTCGTATTTGTCCATGGTGTTAACTCCTGCAAAGCGCATTATGGATTTCGCCGGTGTCCCCCCCAACAACGCAGCTCCTGCTGGCCCAATGTCTTTCCCCAACGGTACTCCTCCCGCTCCTGACATGAACTCTGCCCCTCCTCCTGGTTCTGGTCCTGATTCTCCCAAGACCACTCTTTGGTAAGTAGTAGCTGGCTGTCATGGTACAGGCGAGTGCTGACTATTGTAGGATGGGAGAGCTCGAGCCCTGGATGGATGAGAACTTCATCAAGGGTGTCTTTATGTCTGCCGCTCATGAAACTGTCAATGTTAAGGTCATCCGTGACAAGAACTCTGGTAACGCTGGCTACTGCTTTGTTGAATTCCAGTCCCCGGAATCTGCTACCAACGCCCTCGGCATGAACGGAAAGCCAGTTCCTAACAGCCAGCGCTCCTTCAAGCTTAACTGGGCTTCTGGTGGTGGTCTCGTTGACCGACGGTATGTACTCTCTCCAAACGTTTAGCGGAATTGTTAGTAACATGCTTCAGGGACGATCGTGGCCCCGAGTACAGCATTTTCGTTGGCGACCTTGGCCCCGAGGTCAACGAGTACGTCCTGGTTTCTCTCTTCCAGGCTCGATTCCCTTCTTGCAAGTCTGCCAAGATCATGACCGACGCCATGTCTGGCCAGAGCCGTGGTTATGGTTTCGTTCGCTTCTCCGATGAGAACGATCAGCAGCGTGCTCTTGTCGAGATGCAGGGTGTCTACTGCGGCAACCGACCCATGCGTATCTCTACTGCTACCCCCAAGAACCGTGGCAACCACGGCTTTGGTGGTCAAGGACACCCTAACGGTGCTCCCATGATGGGCGGTATGCCTCAGCAGCAGATGTGGAATGGAGGTGGTATGCAGGGCTTCGGCTATGGTGGTTTTAACCCGGCCACTCAGATGAACCAGTTCACTGACCCCAACAACACCACCGTCTTTGTTGGTGGCCTTTCCGGCTACGTCACTGAGGACGAGCTCCGATCCTTCTTCCAGGGCTTCGGTGAGATCACCTACGTCAAGATCCCTCCTGGCAAGGGTTGCGGCTTCGTCCAGTTCGTCCACCGCCACGCTGCCGAGATGGCCATCAACCAGATGCAGGGCTACCCCATTGGTAACTCTCGCGTGCGCCTCAGCTGGGGACGTTCTCAAAACAACTCTGGCGTTGGCACTCCTTACCGCCCCGCCCCTCCTCCCCCTCACTACATGGGCATGCCCAGCCACGGCGGACCTGGCAACTATGGCCCTCAGCACTTTGGCGGCCCTGCTCCCGGACCGCAAGGACCTCCTGGCCCTCCTGGACCCCAAGGACCTGGCGGACCTCCCCAGGTAAGCGTGACTCATCCGATTGACCTCCATGTACTGACATATTTAGGAGTTCTAACTCCATTTGCAGTAATTTGACCACGAACTCGTTGACGAAGGGGCTTTTATACGACCAATCCCCGGCACTTATATTTCCTTGGGCTCAGTTATCTTGCCTTATCATGAGCTATCGCGTAGCAGTTGTATCTGCTTTTCGGCAGTTTACGAGTGATACCCAACCTTGATTTCTATTTGGGATCATGACTTTAAGTTTTATGGCAGCTCAGGATTTCAACACGACACCACGCTCACTCCATTTCCTTGGGTCTGAATCATGATTGGCGTTGGAGATCTTTGGTCCCCCGGTGGATTGTCATCAATTCAATTCATTTAAGCTACTTGCCTGTACCCTCTGCGTTTACTTTAGTCACTCACTGCTTTTTCCTTTTTGCTTTTGACTGTCTGTCTGTTACTGTCTTTAACCATGGATGTTCAAGTCGCTTTAGCGTGATGATCACACGTCGTCTTTGCAACGCCATGCCCACTGTTTCCTTCCGAATATTTTCTCGTAGTCAGGCCGACACCTTTATACTTAGTGGGATTTGGCTTCGCGCATTTCATTGGCTTCTTATAGGAGGAGTGGCTGCACAGCGACTCGGTTTGGCATCGCCCTGTGGTTCATGCAAGCATCGGAGGCTTGCTCGGCGCGTAGGTTTCGCGGTTTAGCACGATATACCTGGTGTGCTTGGGGGAATCTGGGGTGCAAAAAAACACGCGGTTAGGAAAAGAATGGTCTTGGCTACGAGCGTTGTTTCTGATGAGGCGATGGGGAGTTTGGCCCACGGTTTTGGGAGTCAGTAATATTCGAAACAGACCGATCATTGAACTGATGAAGGCAAACTAAACTGACTCGCGTGACCATGGCATGTCGACACGTATGAATCCCCTCTTCTGACAGCTCAGCTCCAGCAAAGCACAGCAGACTAGCTTCACATCTCCGCATCTAGAGACCTCCACATAATGGAGAGGCTGACGTAATTTTAAAGCCAAGATATTTAGGGTTCGAGTCTGATAGCTGCTGTCATTGGGCGTAGAAGCCGTGGAAGCTCCTCGTACGTAGCTAGTGCTGTGTTTAAGCTGCAGCATGATATCTTCATGACCTATGAGTGGAACTTTATTTCCAAGTACTTTAAGCCCAGCACCTCCTCTTTCAAACTCTACCTAGAGATTATCCCCTCATTTGACAATCTTATTAAACATTGACGATATCATCATAACAATCATGTCTTCTATTGATCTGAGTGCTTTCCCCGCAGCAGCTCCGGCAGCTTCATCATCTGAAATTCGTTACGCAGATGTAAGTCAGCTTAGTACCCTACATGGCATTTCTGACAGTTTAGGTCGCTGTTACAGCTACCGCGAAAGAGTTCAAGGGTATATACCGCGAAGATAAGCAGTACCACGAACCAGACTTTATCAACACCCTTGACCGTGCCAAAGATGCTGGCGTCAGTAAGATTATGCTGACGGGCATGTCACTCGCCGACGTGTCGCACAACGAAAGTATCGTCAAGCTTCGTCCCTCGCAGTGTTACTATACCATTGGCGTACATCCATACCATGCTTCTGAGCTTGACGCCGGTGGAAAGTCATACCTTGATGAATTGGAGCAGAAAGTGAACAGTGCCCTTGCGCAGGATACGCCACATATCGCTGCCTTTGGAGAACTAGGTCTTGACTACGATAGAGAAGAACACGCTTCGAAGGACGTTCAGAAGAAAGCGTTCAAAGCGCAATTGGACTTATTTGTCAAGAATAGCTGGGATCTTCCACTCTTCTTACACTGCCGCAATGCCTTTGACGACTTTGTCGAGATGATTTCACCATACATGGAGAGGCTTCCCCGCGGCGGTCTAGTACACAGCTTCGTCGGCAGCACAAGCCAAATGGAGAAGCTCGTATCCCTCGGATTAGGCATCAGTGTCAACGGGTTCAGTTTCCAGAGCACAGAGAGTTTGGAGATGGTATCCAAGATACCGCTCGACGCACTGCAGCTGGAGACGGATGCGCCGTGGGGAGAATTGAAGGGCGATGTGGTGAAGCGGTACTGCGAGAATGCGAGACCGTTGCCGGCGTCGAAGAAGAGGGATAAGTGGGATGCTAAGTGCTTGGTTAAGGAGAGGAATGAGAGTTGCTACATGGAGCGTGTGGCGCTTGTTGTAGCGGGTTTGAAGGGTGTTGGGGTTGATGAGGTTGCGGAAGCGGCGTGGAGAAATAGTGTCAGGATGTTTGGGCTTGGAAGAAGATAGGGCCTGTTTAATTGGAATATAGGTGAATAATTTAATATTCATAAATGTCTTATGATAAAGATGTCAGTATTTGTAAAGGCCCTATGGCGAGATTGGGGTGACAGTAGAGCTGTCGAGGCCGGTAATTCTGAGCAGTTGGCTACCTCCGTATGGTACTATAATGACCTATGTTTATTGAATCTACCTAATACCGTCGTTCATGGTCAATTGGTCCAATTTCTGCAGTACCAGACTTGTTATTCTGTTCAACAGATGGTGCCTCTACAGCTCCAAACCACCTGTAGCATCTAATACTACCAGGAACCTAGAAGATAGCCAAAGCATTCGGAGGCGACCCAATCAATCCAGGCTGATTCAAAGGAGTCGAAGTGATCATAAACGAATACCTCTTCTTCTCCTTACAATACCTTGCCAACTCCTTCAGATCCCACAACTCGCCGATCGACATACCAAACATGTTCAAGCAGTACATATGAAGCACTGCACCAGTTAGCTAACATCCACTGTCTCCCAAACTTGAAGTCAAAGAACAACTCACCGAGATCTTTCATTCCACCGACAGAACCATCAGGTTTCAATGGGGGATACGCTTCAAAACTATTCGAGTCCGACGCCGCAGCAGCGAAGCGCTTGTTCCACAGCCATCGAGCCGTTTCTTCACAGCCATGGAGACCTGTGAGTCTCGCAGCGGCCATTTTACCCAGATCAGCGGGGTCCATGTTATCGACTACTTCGGTCGCGCCTGTTCTGACGATGAGAATGTCACCTGGTTGGAACTCGACTTTTTGATGGGCAGCACAAGCCTCGAGATCTTCAACCGTGATGCGGTTCCCATCAAAGGCATGGAACTCGATGCCTTTTTCTTCAGCGTGAGAAGCGTAGTCAATTAGAACGCCTCGGCCAGCGATGCAGCCTCGCGAGTGCCAATGGTCCAGGGTTGGCATCTTGTTGGACTCGGTTGAGTCAATTGACAGTGCTTCTTTATCGGGATTCGCGCCGTTGTATGCCAGTCCTGAATCTTGGTGCTGGAAATGGCACAGGCTATCCCATTGGCTGCTACACTGCGTGTTGAAGGATAATTCATCGTCCCATGATTTACCCTGTTCGAAAGGAAGGGCTGCCATACTCTCGGGTATATAGAGGATCTTATGCTGAGCAGCGAGTCGCCCGGGGATGTTGAGCTTGTTCATAGCATTGAGCGGCCAGCTACCAAATATCAGCATCTAATAGTCAGTGGGCGTTTTCAAGAGAGGTACTTGAGAGATATAGAGACTCCATCTTCGATCTCGAGAGCGGCATTTCGAACAGCATCTGGAGTCAGAAAGTTCAGTGTTCCAACCTGATCCTTTTTCCCATCACGATCAAAAACACCCCAGGCACAACCCTTTGGCATGCCTTCAACCGGGGGGAGGTCATCAAAATCGGGCACAGAGTTCATATTGAAGGGCATTGTCATTGCTGGGAAGTCAAGAGATGGTGAATTGAAGCGGTGAGGTTGGGGACGTCGCTTGTTTTATACCACGTCGCAAGCCAACCCCAATTCTAGACATTGCATGTTGATTAAGCTGCATTGGGTTCAGAAATACTGCAGCCTGCTGCATCGTATCGTCGTTTTCGCAAATGAGTATCCACTGGCTCTTGTCAGCCACTTCTCCAGGGTATGTAGGCAGCCGTTTAAGAGTGAAACTATTCCCAGATTCATGCCGAGGGGTGAGTACACGGCATTTGCGAGGGGGACAATACGAGATTTTTATAAGAATATGAAAATATTTGTGTGATGGTGTCGTAAGTAAGTTAAATGTGCTATTAGTATAGCGTTTCCAGGTTATATCCCAACTTTTTGTAATTGAATAGATACATGATGATGTTCTATGCAAGCTTCGAAACTTGATCGTGTTTACTTCATACGACCAAGTCTCTAGTGCCTGAATTTTGCTAAATATTATCCTATGAGCATAGATAGATGTCTGGTTCCTCATCTTGCGCAAACAGCGAAGTGCCTACCAGTATGTCGAATATCACCCAGCTGCATATTCATCCTCCAATATCGAATGCCACTCTCGGTCTTAGACCTGCAGACGGCCGAGGTTATCAGGCTGGTAGGGGACACTGAAAATGAAATCTTGGGATATAAAGGCACCTGAAGCCCGAGTCGAAGGATGTTTCGGGCGCAACTCGTTTGAAAGCGTGGGTCATATCGGTCGAGTTTGAGCAAGGGGAAAGGTAGTTATAAGAGTGATGAAGCATAAAGACTATGACTACATCTGGCATATCCTGAGAACGGTGCAGTATTGGGCCTTGAAGCCTCTGTGGGAAGTGTAAGTTGCTCTATCAGTCTCGTAACGGAACGACACCGCCGGCGCAGGCAAGTCAAGATCAACACCGTGCCTTGAACGTAGTTTTTCAAACAACGAAGGATATCTGAAGAATTAATAATACGTAAGAATGGCTCTGATTGTTTGCAAAAGGCCGAGATTGCAGACCGGTGCTGTCTAACGATAGGGATGAATGCTGCCTATAAGGTTAAGCTTTAGGCCGGTGCTGTCTAAAAGTTCTCAAGATTGGCATTCTGGATCCAACCCAGGCACGAATACGAAACACCAGTGTTCAAAACGGTCGAAGAGCTCCGGAAAACATAGGAAAGTCTAGAATCTCTGAACAGAATCTGACACAATAGCCGATGCCTCAAATAGCGCACACCGTTAGCGAGCTGCAGGGACACCCGCAACTCAAAGGCCCAAATAGGGCAGCTCACAACAATCCGATTGGTGCAGATAAGTTTCCATATATCTAGATCAGATCAGATCGTTATCTTGAGCGGTTATTCCCCCGTAATAGACTGGAATGCGTAACGGTGAGTGGCAGTTGATAGTCCTCGCATTCGGATGTGGAGTTCGTATTCGTACTCTGTTTCACAACGTCAACAGAAGGGTCACAACAGCGGCATATACAGCTCTTGTTCGTTTTCGCAAAAGGATTGTATCATAGTTGTAGGAATCAATGGTTAGAGCTTGGATAGAGTATGGAGCTGGGAAGTAATCTGGAATATCAAAGGACCAGCGTCCTTTGTATAACGGCTGCAGGTTTTCAGATTTCTATTTAAGCAGGAACAATTCTCCTCAAACGAAAATCAGACCACTCCAAGTTCACCAATTCTTCAGTTTATCTCTTTAATTCCAGATATCTTCACTCCGAATCTCTCGAAACTCCAGAATGTCTTCCTCAGAGCTGATTTCCTACGACGAGGCTCAGAACTCAGCCTTCGACAATGTCCTCCATCGAAAATCAAAGGAGTCAAAGGGCGGAATGCGAGCCATGATAAACAAGGACAAAAAAGCACACGCCGCAGCTGTGGATGAATACTTTCAGTTCTGGGAGAACAAGAAAGCTGAAGATGAAGTTGAGGCTGTACGACAGGAGAGAACTGACAACTACGCCAGTTTGACAAGGCAGCAAGTTCCCTTAAGCTCTGGCCTTTTCCGGTTACTGACTCTGAGAAATTAGGTATTATAACCTCGCAACAGATCTCTACGAGTACGGATGGTCTCAGTCTTTTCATTTCTGCCGGTTTGCCTACGGCGAAGATTTCAACCGCGCTATCGCTCGACACGAACATTATCTCGCTCATAACATCGGTATCAGGCCTGGTATGAAAGTCCTAGACGTTGGATGCGGTGTTGGTGGACCTGCTCGAGAAATCGTCAAGTTCACTGGTGCTCATATTACTGGGTTGAATCTCAACGAGTATCAAGTCCAACGGGCAACTATCTATGCCGAGAAGGAGGGACTTTCTGATAAGCTCAAGTTTGTGCAGGGAGACTTTATGGTGAGTTGCATTTAGTTGACTCTATTTTACTTACTAATGACGTGGTAGAAAATCCCGTTCCCGGATAACTCTTTCGACGCCGTCTACGCTATCGAAGCAACCGTCCACGCACCCTCCTTGGAAGGCGTCTACAGCGAAATCCGTCGAGTCCTCAAACCCGGCGGTATCTTTGGCGTCTACGAATGGCTCATGACGGATACATACAACAACGACGATCTGGAACAGCGCCGTATCCGTCTAGACATCGAACAAGGCGACGGTATCGCGCAGATGTTCAAGATCGACCACGGCCTATCTGCCATCCAAGCCGCTGGTTTCGAGCTCCTCCACCACGAGGACCTCGCAGCTACAGATGACGGTACAGCACCGTGGTACTGGCCTTTGGATAGTGACATGAGATATGCGCAGACAATTGGCGATTTTTTCACGGTTCTGAGGATGAATAAGTGGGGGAGACTTGTGATGCATAATGTGATTGAGGCATTGGAGGCTTGTTGGATTGCGCCGAGGGGGACGAGGAAGACGGCGGATAGTCTTGGTCGGGCTGCGGATGCGTTGGTTGAGGGCGGGAAGCGAAAGTTGTTTACGCCGATGTACTTGATGGTTGGGAGAAAGCCGGAGGAGTGTAAGTGATGGTGAGTTGGTGAGGCGTGGATAGGAGGCAATGGAGTACCGTTCAACGGTGGAGGAGTATTGGTTGAGGGTGACATATACCCATAGAGATAAATATCAAGAAATCAGTATTAGCCTACAAGATCAAGCAAAATGTTTCATTATTAATCGGATTTACTACTTTCGCCTCCTTATGCATTGCTGAATCTCGATGCCCATAAGCCCAGGGTCGCATTCACTCTGTAAGCGATAGGGCTGGCCGCATCATACCCCCATAGCAATGAGCAAGTATTAACTACGAAAAGCCATAAGCGGACTTAACATCAGTCAGAAATATGTAATCCTCCAATATCCGCTCATCATAATATCCAAACCCGCAAGGTCCCATGTTATCAGAGTCCCCACGTGTTGAAAGCTTATCGATAGGGCTTAGATCTCCAGCGGTCCCGTACATAAGCTTTGATCCACTACAGATAATCTCACCAAGCCTCCGAGACCGCGCGTCAATGACCGATTACCACGGGAAGAACAACTCCCGGGGTGGGAACACTCATCCTATGACCCTGTGAATAGGAATTCCTCAAGGCGCAGCTTGTTCGGAAAATGAGGAATCCGAGTTATCATCACTCTGTGTTTTATTTTTACTGCCGTGCGCGCGCTGAAATCTCGGGATAGCTCAGCGGGATCGGGGGGGGGGGGGGGGGGGGGGGGGGGCTGGAGCTGGGGCCGATGTGGGACAGGGCTGAAATACGATTGTTTCAGAATGGGGAGCTTTATTCTCAAGATTTAGTGATTAAAAATGCTAAAAAGACGGGATAAAAAAGACAAGGCTTGGTATTGTAGATGATTACGACATTGCTTTCTAGGCATTGAAGCTCACAGCTTGTTTGGGAGCAAGTGATCACCAATGCCCAGCAAATGGAAGCGGCCGTCTCACGTCATCATCATAGTCGTGGCGGTATAGCTTAGACCCTTCGCATCACTCATCAGTGGCTGGCCGCCCCCTGCTTGCTCTCTGCAGCCTTTTTTTTAATCCCCGTGGTTCCCCCCCTCTTATTCATTTTCCCTCCCCTCTCTCTGTTTTGCGAGTTTAGCTGGAACACGGGCGAAACAATTCCAGCGATAAGAGCAACATTGACGAAACGAAGCTGCTACGGATATACGACAATTTATGAAAGACACGGCATTTCACGACTGAAAAGGACGATAAAACGATAATATTGCTATTGGTTAGCTATTTGGAGCTCGATCGATATCGTGGCGTACCTTGCAGCTGAAACATACGAGACCCGAGATCCATCAAGCCACGATGTTGAAAAAGAAAGAAACCCTCACCATCATCACGCCCATCCCGGGCTTCATCCCGCGACAACTCGCCATCGATCTTCTTCACTCCCACGGCGAGATCATCACCCTCAACCCCCTCGTCCTGTCGCACAAGCCCATCCCCGCCCCTCGCCATGCCGCCGCCGACGAGTACTACAGCACCTGGTACGAGATCACAGAGCGCATCCAGTACATCCCCGGCCTGGGAAAGATAGGATCCGGAAAACTTACCTTCAATGGATGCTTTCACGATATGCCGTGGGGCATGCAGTCCCATATTTATATCCCGCTCGGTATCGACATGCGAAACAAGTACCGCATTATGGGGAACCAGCCGGGCCTTGAACCGCCGGAGCAGCCTGAGCTTGGACTTGAGCAGCTTGGTGCGCCCAAGGAGGGGCTTTATCTTCGCACCGATGTTGAGCTCAAGTGTAACATCACGTTGATGGGCTTCGTCAAGGCGGAGTCGAGAAAGGCTAGTGTTGATATGGTTAACCGTATGGTTAAGAAGGCGGAATTGCTGGACGCTGGTCTTTTGAAGGCCATGTTTGAGGATGGAAAGCTGAAGACGTACAACCCTAATGATCGATCCGAGGCGAGTCAGGCGAGACAACAGGCTTTGAGACAGCAGACTATGCCGGAGGGTCAGTTCGCTGCTGCTGCTCCGCCTGGTCCTGGGCCCATGAGCCCAGGTCCATCTTACGCTCAGCCCTACGCATATGCTCAACAGCAACAACAACAACAACAACAACAACAACCTCATCTGCAGCCCCAGCCTTCACCAACATACCCCTATGCCCGTCCCGACGCCAACAACTCCCAATATCCCCCCCAAAGCCCATACGGCTACCATCCAGGCCAAACACCTCCCCCCAACGCCCAATACCAACAACAAGCACCACCCGTGCCTCCAAAGACCAACATCCAGAGCTTCCCTATGGAACTACCCGGCGATTACTACCATCCACAGCAATCACCAAACCTACAACAACAGCCCAGTCCCGGACATCCTCCCAGCACCTATCGCAATTCCACGGGGTCGTATGACCCGCGGTGGTCGCAGTCTAGCCCGTCAGCTGCTGATTCGCACCGCGCGAGTATGTATTCGCAGCACTCGGCCGGATATCCGTCGCCGGCGCCTGCGCAGCAGAGTTTTGCAGCGGAGTTACCGTCGCATAATGAGACGTCGGAGGAGCATAGACATTGAGGAATGGGAATTGGGTAAAAGTAGCCGGTCATTTTAGTGATGATACATGGGATAGGCGTTTTGTTTGGGATGGATTTGGATGTCGATACCTTTTGCTAGTGAGTCAACGATGAGTGGAAGAATATTTGGAGAGAACAAGCAGTGTATTTGAGTCTATTGACGCTGAGGGTGTTGATGATACCCTTTTCAGATAATATTGAAGAATTTGCGATTGACATTGGCTTGCGTGAGGTTGAGTCCCATCGCTGCTATGTAAATATCTCCTTTGGGTGACGTGAGGAAGTCAAGTAAACGGCATTCAGCTCTTACTATGATGCCAAACTACTAACCTATTATTCTAGCGGTACCTTAGTTATTTGCGAAACCCGACATTCGGGTCGTTGCCGGCGAGAAAGAATGGCCCACTTGACGGGCACAATATCATCGCAGTAGCTACCTAGGTACATGCCTTACTGGCAGCTATTCCTTCCTACATTTCACAGTCTGGTCTTAGGGGAAAGCACAAACAGAGATCAAAACTGCCTCTATCTATGTAGTCGATCGCTGCCTCAGGCTAAGCCTCAGGGTGCCATGCTAACTCGGGTGATGAGGGCTTGATCTTTCCATTTCTCCCTCGAGATTGTCAAGGGGATGCAATCAAACTTAGGACCTCTAACCTACCTATAGGTAGGTAGGTGATAAAGAGCCTTAGGTAAACTTAGGTAGGCAAACTTAGTATATTCCTACCTTATATAGAGGATCGTACACTACCTACCTAGTGTAAGGTATTAGGTAAGTAATTTTGACACCTTCCTTAGTTTAACGTCAGAGGTCTTCTTACGCCCTGAGGATTGTTTCTCTGCACACATCAAGCCAAGATTCTTTCATCATCACTTCATCCATCATCATCATCATCATTCCATCCATCCGTCCATCACCAGTCACTTACTTATAGGAACAACCCAAAATGTCCAACCATTCACAGAATATCGACAATACTTTACCTCTCCACAGCGTCCATCTCCGGAACATCCAGTCGGAAACTCTGTTATTTCCCAAGCAGGATCTCCATAAACGGGGCGTGGTTTACTACTGGACCGAAGATGACCAGGAAGAGTTTAAGCTAGAACCCGTACAGCCCAAGACCCGATTTGGCTTGGAAGAAGGCACTGACAGTTATAGGCCAGCGATACCCCTGATCACGTCACTCCTCACAAGAAATCCCACTACCGAGAGCCACCCTACGTTGCAGGGGAGTACAGAAGAGTTCTGACCCTGCTAAAGCACCCCGGTCACCCGTTTGCGGTCGTCTTACAGGCCATGAAAGCGTCGAATCCTGAATAGAGATGCGATAACGTCGATATCATCGCCCAAAGCGATCTTCTAAGCATGCTCTACTTGTGGATCCGGGAAGTTGACGACAAGAGCTTTGTAATGGATGCGTCACTGGTCAGAAATACGCTTTTCCTCACACTCTTTAAGGACGAAAAACCACACAGTAACGAGACTACCTTTGCGCCGTCTCCGACCACAGTCGGTCAACATCATATTCTGGAATACTCTTTTGCGGGCTTCAACTTGGTCGTCACCTCGCCCGGCCACCTTATTCGCAACGGAGGCGAAGAACGCTTCGCACGGATAATTACGTCTGATCCCGAACCCGAGGAGGGTTCCTGTCCCCGTTTACTCTCTCTGCTGTGGTTCAGCGGAACCCACACGTGGGTATCTGGATCTGTTTCTGACGGAGTGTTTAAACTTAGAGTAGACGGCTTAAAGTGTGCCAAGAAGAATATAAGGAGTTGGGAGAAGTTAGGCAGGACGAAAAAGGATATGAGGATCGTGTTTCGGCTCCTTCAGTACGTGCGGATGGTCACTATGGACCAGGTGCCTTCCAGGTCGTGTTCAATTCGCTTCAATGCCAGTGGCGGTCGCAAATGGTTAGAGGTCTACGCTGCTTCGCGGGTACAACAGTTGCCTACTTTGTTTGGGGAGATTTGGGGTGAAAGATAGGTGCCCTTCTGAGACGGAGCGTTGCATTATCGAGAGTATCAGGTATATGAAGCACTGGTAGACGTAGCGGTTAATGAAAGAAAACTCAAGACTTCTATCCTAAATGACCAAAAGATTTAGGTGATGTAGCCTAAGCTTAGGATAACTTTTCCTGAGTTTATTTGACACCCCATATCATGGCCCGTTGTGCCCTCCACGGCCAGTTATCATTCCATCCACGAAGGCACTTGTGTCAACCCTCTCATCTCCTCAACAGTCTCCTCCCACAACAACTTCCTTATCCTCATTCCCTCCTCCGACGGTACAAAATCACCCAAATCCGCAACCTCCTTATCCCCCAACAGCTTTCCATGCGTTTCTTCACCCACTACAAGCGCAGCATGCAATCCGATCCAACCCGCCTTGTCGACCGATCTCGCACGCAGAGCTTTCAGCAGCAGCGCTGGAAGGCGGATATAAACAGGGAGAATATCTGTCAGAGATGTGTCAACCATACCAGGGCAGAAGTGGTTGATGGTGACTTTCTTTGGAGGATAGCGATTCGCGAGTTCGTGTTGGAAGAGAAGAACGAGAAGCTTTGTGTCGCCGTAGCGGGTGAGAGGGGGGACGACGCCTGGTGCGTCGAAGTGTGCAAATATTCCTTCGTTTTTCTTAAGGGGGACTTTGCTAGCGAGACTTGTTTGTAAATACATGCGACTTCCTGTCCATGTAATGCGTGTAGGTGCTCCCTCAAGCTCAGCGGTATGTTCAAGAGTAGGCAGAAGAAGCAGAGTCAAGAGAACATTAGACAGGTAATTAACCTGAAGGTTCTTCTCATGCCCAGTAGGTGCAAGTTCAAAGTTAATGTCACTTATACCAGCGTTCAACATCAGTAAATGGAGTTTCCCATGCTTGCTCGTAAACGTCTCAGCGAAAGCCTTCACACTAGCGTAGTCCGTCATGTCGAGCTTCATCACTTGGACAACAGCTTTGGAATTGATAGCCGAAATTGCCGTTCGTACTTTTTCGCCCTTGGAGATATTCCGAACTCCGAGTATCAAATTCGATAGATTGAGACTGAGGAGTTGGCGAGAGAGTTCGAGACCAATGCCGGCTGTTGCGCCTGTGACGATGGCTGTTTTGTTGGTGAGGTCGATACCAGGCGGTAAAGGCTCGAGTTTGGGCTGTCTGAGAGGAGGCATTTTGAGATCAAAGGATGTGCTGGAAATTATCGAGGGAATATGTTGAATTGGTAGCAGAAGGAAAAGCTCGGAGTCTTGATCATCATCTCTCGTTGGGTTATGTGGTGCTTCTTATATCAACATTTCGAAACCTCCCCAGTCTCAATTGAAGCTGCGTCAGTCCCCATTACAAATCTTTTATTTCTACGGTTTATTGTCACTGACTAATTTATACCCGACAGGTTGTACAAAGTCGCCGAAGAATGTTGGTTGAATCCCGACTCCACCAAAGTCCGCAGTGGTGAACTCCGAGACTCAACTCCTTCTCTTTCAGTGCTTATCGACAACAGACGTACCACGACCAAGACTATGACCACCACGGTCAAGGGGGCGAGAATTGCTCTCAAGCCCAAGTCTGTCATGAAGAAGACTTCTAGCATTTTTATCATCACGGTAACGGAATATGGGCCGCTGGTCACGGAGACTGAGACGGAGACTTTGACTGCGTTGAGGGCTAACCTTACTCCGAGGACGCAGACTCAGACAATCCCCGAGACCGGTGGGTACAAGGCCTTACTCTTCAATAGTCGTGCTAATATGTATAGTGACTGTTGAATCCATCCTTCCAGCTGATCCCTTCTACGCTGCCTGTTCCTCCAACAATCTCGCCAGCACGGCCAACGGCCAACGGTGTTAGGAGAATCGCCGACTATAACGCCTGGACCTACAACAGACCGATTTCCATCTCGGGTTTGACTAGCGCTTATGCGCGCTGTGTTGAGTGCCAGAAGAAGCAGAATTACTTGATGAGTCGGTCAAGTGCAGGTGGTGCATCGTGCTGATTGTACTTGACGCCTAGTGATAATGCTTATTCGGCGCAGATTAACTGGTTGACTTATCGCACTGATAGTGGTGTTAGTGTGGAGTGGACTTATAGTAACGGACCTTGTGGGAGGGCTGTTAATGAGTGGGTGTCATCTTGATCATCGTGGGTGTTGAGCTTGACGTCGACATGATAGTTATATTGAAGGGGTCACCACAACAAGCAAGCAGCGCAAAAGAAGAAAATAAATTATGGATAATCAACGAATATTAGAATGTAACGATCATATCAACTCGTCGTGAGACCGCCAGAGCCATTGGGGTTCTCTGTCATTACTCAATGAGAACTTGCTTCTCCTTCTTCAAGCTCTCAACGAAGCTAATCGACACATTGAGAGTCTGAGCGACAACATCAGGAGGAGTCAAAGCAAGCCACTGAGTCAATGAGATATCAGCAACACGGTCAGACTTGTAGACCTCAATCCAAATAAGATCCTCATCTTCCGAAGTATTCTCAATATAGTGTCTGCACCATATCAGCATCATATTCACACACACGGACGAGAAACTTACCCAGAGTTATCAGGAAACGCAGCAGTATCACCCGCCGAAAAGTCAAAAGTCCTCGCCGCAGCATTCCCAATAAACACCGTCGCTCTCGCCTGACCCTGATGAAAATACAGCCACTCCTCTGCATTAGGATGCCAATGCAACTCCCTCAGACCACCTGGCTTGAGCGTCACAAACGTCGCAGCAAGAGTCTTTGAAGCTGGGAAATTTGTCGAGTCGATCTTCCAGAACTTACCACCCGTGCCGCCGATCTTTTCAGGGTCGTGCTGGAACGTGCGGTACACGAAGGAGCTGTTTCCTGAGAGTTTACCGGCCGGCCCGTCGGTCACGTTGTGCTTTGTGGGCGTGCCGGGGAGGATGTAGGGGTTGGGGGCTGTGACGTTTTCGAAGACGGAGGCGTTGACGCCGAAGTTCTTGGCAAGGATGGACTTGGGGGTGTGGTTGATCCAGTCGTCGACCATGAAGGTGGTGCTGGGCTTGTGTTAGTGGTGTTGTGGGATGGATGTGGAGGTGACTTACCCGATCTTGTCAAAGTCGGCTTCGTCAAAGACTAGGAGATACTCGTTCTCATCGGCGAGGCCTTGGACGGTGTGGGCTGCGCCCTTGGGGAAGTACCAGATGTCACCGTAGTTGAGAACTTCTTCCTGGTATCGCCCGAATTCGTCAACGGCGGAGATGAGGACGGAGCCGTTGTAAACAATGCCCCATTCGGCCTGTCAAGTGAGCATTTGGTGGTTGGCATGGAAATGTGAGACTTACGACTTTATGCCAGTGAAGTTCTCGGATGGCACCCTTGACGAGATGCTGCTGAGCGCCAGAGATGTCATGGCTAGAAGGTAAATCTTGGATGACCTGTTCACGAACCCAACCGCCCTTCAAGAGACGAGTCTTGGAGTCGGAGAAACTCCATTTGAGATTGGGAACAACGCCGTTGTCAGTGGGCTGCTGGCCAAGGTTATCTGGGTTCTGGAGGTCAAGCTCCTTGTTTGTGCCGCCTGGTCACCGTGTAAGTATGTGGTGAGAGTAAGAGAGCATCGGATATTTCGAGCTTACCTAGAAGAACAGCACCTTTGCCCTTTCCATCATAAGGTTGGCCTTTGTCAAAGCCGGGCTGCTGAGTGTCCTTTGGGGCTGCAGCAACGATGTTTGACCCAAGGCATAGAGCTAGGGCAGAAGAGAATAGCGACGCGCCCTTCATTGTAGCGATAAACAAAGACCCAAGACGAACAAGCCGAGAAATGGGAGTGATGAGAGGATGGATGAAGAAGGTAGAAAGATGAGGATTTTTGTCCCACCAGCGACGTCTTATATCCTCAACACCACAAGCTTCGTCACGACATCATGCATACAGGCACATCCATCAAACTGGGAAATTGCGAGAGGCGTAGCTGAATGGCAATCACACCTTGGGTACTTACACAAATGACACTACGACAAGTCGCGTTGTCTCAAAGAAACAATGATCGGCATAGCTGCATGAAGCTATCAAGGAAATTGCTGTACGAATTCTGAGTGTGGATGGCGTTTGCTTACCCTGAACACGACCATTGAAGACTCAAGGTACATCAGATAATTGCTTTCATATAAAATGTAATTATACATTTTGAGATCTCTGTTAAATGTATAATTAAATCTCATGAATATTTCGAGTGAATAAATTCTGTAAATATTTTCTTATACAAATCTTTAGTTGGTATCTGGGAACAATGCCTTGATCTCTGTCCAATGTAGCCCTCTACCGCACGTACCTATCATAGCCAAGCGCTACTGATGATCGACACTCCGCCTGCCAAGACGGATATAAGCGCGATGCCGGACCAGGATTAATGTAGATCTGGGGTTGACGACATAATTAGTGGATTAAACGCCATCGATCCGCCTTGTTTTAGTGCGGCTCAACGTGGGTTTGGACGAACCAGGGCCCCACGCTATAAGCATACATTTATGGTAATTGTAGTGTTGTATTGCCCGGCTTTCGGCACGTTCCTCAGTATCGCAGGGCCCCCATGACTTCTCAGAAGCTCATATCTCTTGATAGTGAATCATTTTCCTCAAACGCAGAACGACATAATAATTTGGCACATTGTTTTTTTTGTAACACCTGGTATCGCAGCGCGGAATGGCTCGCCGCGAAACTAACGGCCCCTCGGCGTGGATGCCTTCGCAGCCTTGCAAGGATTATACTCGCAATCCAGACTAACAAGACGTCTTCCCAGACAGCCAAAGCACTCTGAAGATCTCCCACAGATTCAGCCTAGCGAGGAAACAAACGTATAAGTCATTTCCCAAAGGAGATGTTTAGTCTGTTACCCCCACCGATATTTCCAACTGCCGGGGATTCGTGTCAGGGGCAGTTCAGCGCGCCCGAGCTACTGGGCCAAGGCTGATGTTCATTTCCTTGTGGAGTGATTTCGCACTATGGTATTGTGAGTGTAAGAGTGTCTTAGTTATAATGGTTAATACCACGCGATACTGATACCATTCGTTAGAGCTGTTGATCCAAATGTCCCGGATATTTGGGATGGAACAGTGTGATAACCTTATCCTAGGTAAGCTTGAACGTATTAGGTGTAATGAGATGTACCATATTGGCATCCTCATCCCAACATCGCTTGTAAGCTGTAGGACGAGAGTTGTGTCTCCCCGGAGTTGTTCTTGTGATGCTGGTTGCTGCGCAAAGCCGCCTGTTACCCCCGTGCTAGACTCCGACCGAAGCAACAGACATTCAGTCTCAACCATGGTCGACCATTCTAACAGTCCAAGCGAGGTGTGATAAAGTAACTTAGTCCATGCAAGTCTCAGCTCAAGGTAACCCTGAGAGGATGCAATGCTCCCAACAGGGCAAATGAGTGACGTTGCGCTGCCAGATTGACAACCATCAGGGGCATCACCGACAACCCACCACTGACATCCCACGGACGATCGGGAGGTCGGTAATTCAGTCATTCTCCTCCGAGGGCAAAAGTAATTGTATTTTGGTTAGACTTGTGCAGATCGGTCCTATAGTCATCGGATAGTTCACTTCCGCTCTGCGTTTGTGTGTCCTCCTTGCCAGCACATCAACGAAGCTAGACAAGTGCAGTCAAGACTGAGGAGCAATTCGTCCTGAGGAGGAAATTGTGATAGACGTGACAAAAGAAAACTCATCATGAGGTTCAATTGTGTCTTTATGAGGCTTGATGATACAATTTTCGAGAGTGAATTCGTGAACGTTGGTGGATGTTGGCCTTTGGACAATGAGAAAGAACTTGATGACTCGAGGAGCTTGTTACAAGTCAGGATCAAGATGGGTATATAACACCTTGCAAACTACCTCAAACTCTCTCATCATCAGCTCACACCATCAACTTGCTCACTCCCCAACATTAATCGAGCTTCCTCCACAATGCCCTCTCTCATCTCCATCACGATCCTCTTAGGTGCCCTGGCTTCTCAAGTCTCAGCATCACCCGCCAACATCGACAAAAGAGGTCTCAGTCTTCCTCCTCTGATCCCCAAGATCCCAGGAGTAACTGAACCTCTTGCCGATAACGCTCCTCCCCTGCCTATTCTTCAACTCCCTACTCCTCCGTTGGATAGCCCCCCTTTCAAGGTGTCCAACATCAAGCCCAAGAAGATTGGATACTTCTGGACTGGGGCTGGTGATAACAAGCATGCTGATTTCTTGGTCACTGCTAGTCTCGATGATGTAAGTCTGCTGAGTCTATGGTGAGAAGTATGCTAACAGGCTAGGATACCTTTGGTGAAATCATCGACATCACTGATGTCAACACTAGTGGTAACTCACCTCACCATCTAGGCAGTTCGCTCGATGGCAAGACCCTCGTTGGAGGCGGTCTTCTTTCTCTTCTCAAGACCCAAGACACTGCCTTCTACTTTGACACTTCGGACCCATACCATCCCAAGTTTGACCACAGCAACCGCGGTATTCTCGGTTCCATCGTCGATGAGATCCGCGCCAAGCCCGATGGTGGTTTCTTCATTACTTACATGGGTAGCGCTGTCGGTACATCTCCCGGTCGATTGATCGAGACTGATGCCAATGGTAACATCATCCATGAGTGGCCTGAGGATGTTGAGGGCACACTTAACATCCTGGGAGAGCAGTTCTCTCCTCATGGATTGAGTGTGGACTTTGACAAGAACATTATTCTTACTTCTGACTTTGTCGTTCCTATTACGATTCTGAAGCCGACTCTTGGTATTAAGAAGGCTGATACACTGCGCCTCTGGGATCTCAAGTCTCGCAAGATTATCTCTACTATTACTATTCCTAACGTGAGTTGTCCGAGCCAAGATGAGAACACAGCTGACAGTCACAGGGCCAAGGTATCCAAGATGTCAAGTTCATCCCCGGTAACAAGGAGAGTGCAGCTCTAGCTACGTAAGTCCCTCAGCGCTCAACTCCCCTCACTACATACTGACTGACGTGTCTAGTGCTGTTGGACCTGGCCAAGTCTGGATCATCTACCCCTTCCGCAAAGACTCCAAGGGCAACCAGGGTGTCGCCGAACTCCTCTACGATCTCGGCGACAAGGCCAAAGACTCTCTCGCCATCTACTCCGATATTACCGACGACGGAAAATTCGCCTACTTCACCATCACACTCGGCAACCACATCGCCGCTCTTGACATCTCTGATCTTGACAACGTCAAGCGTCTTGACGACCCTGATGAGGAGCAGCCCATCATCGGACCTCACTATGTCAAGATCTCTCCTGATAAGAAGAACCTCCTCGTTACTGGCTACTTTGTTCAAGGTGGAGCTGTAAGTTGCCATTTCTGTGTTCCTTGGATGGGTTTGTACTAATGTTTGTAGATCTCTATCGTCAACACTCCTGGTGATTACAAGGGTCACTGGATTGACATCAACGATGATGGATCGCTTAGCTTCAACCGCACCATTGACTTTGAGAAGATCTTTACCAGGACTCGTGGGGGTGCGCGACCGCACAGCGTTGTCATCTTTGATCTCACTGATCCCAAGAATCCTATCTACTACTAGGTACCTTAGGGAGAGCAATGGCCTGGTGGCTTTGGAGGGGTGATTAAAGCGTAGTATGGTCTGGTCTATAGGGCTTGAGGGATTTTGGTTGGACGATGGACTGGATGCTTGTCGTTTCTTCGTACCTCTACGAGGCCTTCATTCAGGGATGTACTGTGGTGCTTCTCTAAATACTTACATATAATTCTCAATTGAATCTTCAAGTTAGTCATTAATTTGCTCATCTGTTGGACTGTCCCCAGCGAACCTTTAGACGCTGGATCGAGTGCGGGCAATGCCTTTGGCCACTATTTCCCCCTAATACCTCCACTGTGAGGTACCTTAGTGGAGACCGACCTTGACCATGCACCGCCGTGAATAGGTGTGGACGCCCGCATAAATAGGCCATGATCAGCGCCTCAGCCCAGCCAACAACTTGCAGGGATAAAATTGTTAGCCACTGTCAATGGACGTTTCGAAGGATGCATGATGAGGTGCTGTTTGTTTTAAGCGCCCACCTCCCTGCTAGATATAGTACTTAAGCTACCTATGCGTCACTCATCCAAACATTTCTTGTCTCTTTTCTGAGAAACCAATTTGATAATCATCTTGCAACAACATGTCTACTTCAAGTTCTCAACTAGCAGCATCTTTGGAGGCATTGCCCCCAGAGATTTTAATTCCCATCGTAACACGCCTTCCAGGGCTCGACATTCTCTGGGATCTGATGACGGCATCCCCTCACGTCTGGCGTCTCTTCAACGACCATGCCATCACCATCGTCGAATGTATCCTCTCAGGTCCCAATGCAGTAATACCGCCAGAGATTGCAGAGCTGACACGCGCTGTCATACTCGTGCGCAGTCGAGCAGTTCCTTTCGAGAGCCTGAATGAATTCCAGGGCCGGTTCTTACGTAAAGTCGGGCGCAAGTGGAAGGGCAGCAACATGGAAGCCCCTCCAAGACCATCCCCAGACGAAAAGCTGAGCCCTGGATGCTTGTCAGCTGCGATGCCACCTGTCGAGGTTCTCCGATCGGTTGTCGCAACCACTCACCAAATATCTGTCCTTTCGCAAGCATGCTTGACCTCGTTCCTTGACCGTTTGAGAGATCCTAGCTTCAGACCTCTGCACCTTACCAACCCCCAAGACCGGTATGATCGTCACCATAGGCGAGGACCAATTGGTGAATATATCGAAGCCTGGGATCAAGTCTTTACCGGAGAACCTGTGAGTGTGGTTGATGTAGGTCAGCCTACGTGGGTAGAAGAGATGCGAGTTGTGCGTGCTCTATGGTATATTCAGCTCGTGGGTGAAATGCATCACCAGATAGATTGTCTAGAGTGGTCGGATCAGGACATCGAGGGACTGAAAGATATGAATCCCGGCGATGACCGTCACAACCTTGGAAGCCCATACCCTCTGTCACCCGAAGAAGTCAGGTCTGTCATGGGATATCTGGTAACCCTGAAGGAGGCGAAGCAAGATTTGTTCTACCGACTACCACGTCCTCCTCGTTGTGAGAGATGGACTACAGCTTTGCCCATTCGAGGCGAACGATACATGGAGATCGCGGGATACCGGGATGATGGCAGCCCCATCAAGCGGAGCAAGTTTACTGAAGATCGGCTTTGGGGTCGGACCCCAGTGGCATTGGATGGAGACGCCCCTGGAATGTCAATCTTCGAATGCTTGACCAACCCCCCCTCTCACCCTACCAGCGCATCTCCCCTTGAAGGCATCAAATTCGACTCATTCCGCCCCTTCGGCCTTGCAATCTGGGATGCGTGGAGGATGCATCATTTGGGTCTGCACTCCTCGATACTCGAAGGCCAAAGACGCTTGCCCTATGATGCCTTTTATTTCTTCGCTTGGGAGAGTATTCTTCCTCCTGATGAGGTTGCAAGTGTGAAATCCAATCTTCGGGCAAGGAAGAAACGTGACGCTGAAGAGCGACAGGCATCGTGAGCAGAGCAGGAAAGGTTGGGTATTCAGAATCAAGCTGTGTACATGGATAAAACGACACAACAACTGATTATAACCCAAAACTTGTTCACTACTACTAGGCTTTATGACACTTAGAAAGTCGGTTCGGGCCCAGAACACCAGAATAAGCTTTAACCTGATTTAATTCTTGAATCCGGAACACGATATGCTATAATTTAGGTAGACTGATATGTCCTAAGATTCTATTTTAAATTATGAGTAGCATACTTGAGCAGACGACATAATATCCTAAAGACTCTCTCTTGGGTGCAGTTCCTCAAGGAGATGTACGCATCAAGCTCGAGAAGCGTCAACGATATGAAACAGAAGCATAACATGCCATTCCTCTTGTTCACGGCCGACCTCAGTACCCTTAACCTCAAAATTCCCTTCAGGAACAAATACATCGACTTTATTAATGACTCTTGCCCCTCCAAGTCTGTTTTTGTGGTTAATCAGCATGAAGGCTGCTCCTGAGCCGTTGGGGCTACCCAGGATGGCGTAAAGTTCCTTTGGATCTTTTTGATGGGTGATGGCTATTCTTTTCTTCCACGGGCCCAAGGACTTCTTCTTGTGGTCTCTCTCATATTTGTTGAGAATGGCCTGGAATACGATCTTGAGAGTGGCGTGGTTCACAATCTGGGCACGGATGATGTACTTTAGATCTTCGACATCTCCGCCCGATTCAGAGCAGACTCTGTCCTATCGTTCAAGTTAGAATAGCATCCGAATATATATCGAGTTTTGCGTTTCTTACCCACTGCATCCAAGCAGCATCGCTCCACTGGTATCCAAAGTTAATAAACTCACAGCATAGGGACCGAATTCTTACCTGTTGTATATGGGTGAGAGCTGTTGTCTCCTTGTCTATTGGAGATGATTGTCCCGCGGCATGTCTTACCCCGACGTTGTGGTCGGCAATGATGACGCCTGGGTTCAGAGAAAAGGAGCTCGCAAAGTTTGCCCCAGTGGCCTATTCAGTGTCAGTAACAATTGCCTCTTGACGTTGTAATGCTCTTCTGCATCAAGTTGCACACTTGACCTACCGCAACTGCTTTTACTTCAACTTCATCTAGGTCTAGAGTACCATCGAGAAAGCCGGCGGGGTCAGAGTACCAATCACCCCCTCCAACATTCACCCAATTGTAGTGGTACAGGTTGGTAGGAGCTCCGATACCCTTTAACGCCTCATTCAAACGATCTCCAAAGGTTGGATTTTGGTTCGCTTGTTTTTCCCAGCCTTCATAGTCCTCTAAGCCATGTTTTTGGAGATATGAGGGCGACTCTGCAGACTTTCCGTTCTTGGACTGAAGTGCTGCTTGAGTCGCCTTCATATCACAATAGAGTGCTTCACCCTTCTTCAGAGCTATCTCATAAGGATCCGTGGGTGGGTTGTCTTCCCGTTTGGAGACGTGAGCAGGGGCAGGGGAGTAGTGAAAGTCATGATCAACTCTACCAGGATCTGAAGAGGATAATCGGAAGGATGGGACAAAAGAGAAACGGAGGAGAAAGAGGGAGAAAATGAGGAGGGAGATTGAACACAAGGTGACCCTCCGCGAAATACTGCGTTTGGTATACATCGTGGACAGTTTCATGAGCATTCAGCAAGATTGTAATAATGGAGATGACATAGGATAATTCCGATAGCTGTCTGGACTGGCAATGAATACATAGTTATAGTCTAGCACGAAGATTAACACTAAATATTAACCCGAGAGACCAAACCGCTTTGCTTTGCAAGACTACCTTGAGTTCAGAAGGACTCTTGGTGCCAGGGCCGAGCTCGTGTAATTGCCGGAACAGATGGGATGGGGGCTGTTGGTCGTACTGTTTCATTGATCCTACTGCGCCTTGCATTGTTGGTTGAACCTTGCCAAAATCAGGACAGGACATGAGGCTTTTTCTGCCACTCCCAGGAAGGATCAGAGATAGAGTGGGCGTGTTGTTGGTTCTGATCTTGAGATCTTCATCGGCGCTTCAAGTGGTGCTGTGATTGGTGGCTGTAACAACGGAGCCGGGCCGCACCACGGACCCCGGCGTTTCATATACAACGTCGGCAGTTTATTTTATTTCGGGTCCGTGTGGTTACACTCGAGGATTCTTTATCTTGTAAGCTTAAACCAACAGCATCGGAGGTATAGAGCCAACAGCATCATATCATCACGTCGTAACAAGGCAGACTCTTTGTTGCCCTCCAATCAGAGAAGCACGGCATGAATCTTACAATGGGAATTGGTTCCTGCATGATTCGACTGCAGCCACTTCTTATTTTTGTCCTCCGCCCAGGCCCAGGCCTATCTATGTCTTGGCCCCCAATGCCTGCGTCGTTTACCGCCGTCTACCGCGCGGAAGGGTTCAGCCCCAATGCGTTCGCTGCCACAAGCGCTCTCCTTCTTCAGGGTGAATAAAGTCACTATTTGACCGTAACTGGAGTAACGAATTGCTGAAAAGAAAGCATGAGTGTTGAAGGCCGTTCTTAGCAAAGCATACCAGAGCAGTCAGATCTTGCCGAGTCCACAGTGATTGAAGCAAATTCTGTCGTGCCAAGGCCCTAATTTCGAAATTATTGGAGTTGAATGTTACTCTATGTTGGTTCAACGAAGCTGATCCTCCATAGTCATCAAGGCGCCCAAATCTTGTGAGCATTTCTGACTGGGGCAACTCCATCATATCCTTGAATGATCACAATTTCCGAATAGTTTCGCCGTAGGATCCTCTCGCATGGATATTCTGAGGTATTTCAGAACCAACAGACCTAACCTTCAAACTCCAAGTCGTGTGGTGGATGCCATACTCAACCAACACAAGACGCAGCCGACTTGACCACCAAGGCACACTTGCTCACGATAACAGTAGGATCCAATCAAGGACTAAACATGACTCACGATCGACAATTTTAGGATCAAAAGAAGAAACCTCCGTCTCATTTCTCCTGCGCCTTTTTATTAGTGGGTTGCCAAACATCCTGGAACCAACAACTGTTCACCAACAGCACTGATGAAAATGCCTCCGAGGCGAAGTCAATGATAGTTGGGGGCCGTGGTACCTTTGATGGAAAGACTGATAGATTAGATATGTTTCTTCCCGTTATGAGGATCGACTTATAAGAAGAAAGGGATAAAGTCACTTATGTTTATCACAAATGGCATCGTCATTCTATTCTTATCAAAAACCTCAGTAATATATCTCTACCTAACTTGCCAACAACAACACTCCTTATGCCGCCATTCACGCTTCAGGGCGCCATCATGATGATGATGGTGCTCGTAGCACTCGTATCACCGCTTGCTTCAGCACTTCCTAGTCTTCGCATACTACCCCTCGGAGACTCAATCACCAAAGGCAACGGCTCAAAAGACCAAAAAGGCTACAGGAACCGTCTCCGTGAGAAGCTCATAGGCCGCGGTACCTCAGTAGACATGGTCGGTAGCTTGAAGCACCCTCCGACTGGCATGGCAGACAATGACCACGAAGGCCATAGTGGAAAGGTCCTTGCGCAGATCAATACCTACTGGAAGCTGTCCATCGCAGCACGCCCCAATGTTGTTCTTGTACATGCCGGCACAAACAATATGGACCTAGAGGTTGACCTTGAGGGCTCTCCTAACATGCTAGCGTCCATTATTGATGGGCTTTTCCAGAATGCTCCAGATACCACGGTTCTTGTTGCTCCTGTAATATGGGCAAATAACCCCAGAATGCAAAAGAACACTGATCGCTTCAACCCTCAAGTCATTTCCATCATTGAGGAGAGACAAAAGGCTGGAAAGCATATCCTCCAAGTCCCAATAGACATCAATGCAGGTGATCTTTCGGACGAGAAGCACCCAAACGACAGTGGCTATGAGAAGATGGCCGACGCTTGGCTGAAAGCAATCCTCGAGGCTGACAAACGAGGTTGGTTGAAAGCACCCACCAAGATAGACGCTGCTGGTCTTCCTGGCGTTGGTCTCGGTGTCGGTGGAGGAGCAGGAGGCGCTCAAGAAGAAATCGTTGGTAAGATCTGGAAGAAACAAGGAACTGTCTTTGAAGGTTTCCGGACCTGGGAGGCTGTCGGAACCATCAGAGGTTCTGCTGAGAACTCCTCACGCGAAAAGGTCATTCTGGCTGATCTGAACGGCGATGGCATCGCTGATTACGTCCTTGCTGATAAGGATGGTAAGATGCGAGCATGGATCAACGGAGGCAAGCCTAATGACTGGAAGAGTATCGGTTATATCAACCCAGACTGGAAGTCTGTCAATGGCGACATGATCCGTCTCGCCGATGTGGACAACGATGGCAAGGCAGATCTCATTGCTTTATATGAAGATGGCGCTGCAAAGGTCTGGAAGAACGTGGACAACGGAAAGAAGTTCGAGCCCCTCGATTCCGAGTGGGCAACCGGTCTTGCGTCTCGAGACAAAGTTCGGTTTGAGGACATTGATGGCGACGGGTATGCCGACTATGTTATCGTGTATGGGGGTGGCGCTGTCAAGTGGGCGCGTAACACGCACAACAATGGCAAAGACAGCAGCAAAAAGAACTGGGAGACTGAAGCCACTATCGCCCCAGGACCAGCTGGTATACCACAAGACTCTACCAGTATCCGAGATATTGATGGCGATGGAAAGGCTGGTGAGTTTTGAGTGCTCGGATAGGTGTACTGATATACTAACTCGGCGTAGATTATCTTGTCATTTATCAAGGCGGCGCTGTAAAAGCGTTCCGCAACACCCTGAAAGAAGGCGGCCGTAACTGGGATGACTTGGGCACAATTGCCCCTGGCATAGAGGGTGTCACAGGCGATATGATTCGCTTTGCCGACATGGACGGCGATGGCTTGGCCGACTTCCTTGCTGTTGCAGATGATGGAAGTATCCGCATGTGGAAGAACCTTGGTATCACCGGAACCAAAGGTCAGAGCATCCGCTTCGCCGACTTGACGGGTGAAGGAAGAGATGACTTGATCTCCGTCGACTCTAGAGGACGAGCTCGGGCTTGGATCAATAAGGGCGACAACAAGTGGGAAGCAATCGGCGAGATCGCGCCGGGTTTCGACGAGGATCTCTCAGACTCACGTATCGAGTTTATCGATATCAACGGTGATAAGCGCGCTGACTACTTGATCATATACGGCGGAGGAGCTGTCAAGGCATATCTCAACAACGGCAACCTACCTGACCCTGGTGATAGACGCATCTGGCAAGATGGTATTACTATTTCTCCAGGTGTCGGTGAGCCAGGGAGCAAGGTCCGGTTTGCAGACCTTGATGGCGACGGGTACGCAGACTTCCTCATCCTCTATGAAGGCGGAGCAGTCAAGTACTGGCAGAACAACAAGAACATACCACCCAGGAACGGTGGCCGCATCTGGAAAGAGGGCATCGTTGTAGCCACTGGTGTTGGGGAGCCTGGAAGCAAGGTCCGGTTCGCGGATCTCACAGGAGATGGCAAGGCAGACTACATCGTTCAGTATGACGGCGGCGCTGCTCGAGGGTATCGCAACAATGGCAAGATTCCGATTGGTGAGGGACGCAAGTGGAATGACATGGGGACTATCGCAGCAGGTGTTAGTCCTCAGGGTCCTGTTCATTACGCGGACATCAATGGGGATAGGAAGGCTGACTATCTTGTTGTCTTTGATGGGGGCGCGGTTAATGCGTATCTCAATAATCACGACTGGGCACCGAAGCTACCGGATAATCCTGGTGAACCTATTCCCGTTGAGCCCGGTACTGGTGGAGGAGGTGGTGGTAGTGGCGGAGGTGATGGTAATGATGGCGGCGGTGACGATGGAGGCAATGATGGAGGTAACGGCGGAGGAGGTGACAGCGGTGATGGAGATGGAGACGGAGATGGAGACAATGGTGGAGGCAACGACGGTGACAAAGGCGTTGTCTACATTGATCCCAGTATCTGGGACTCCAAGAACCCTACAGCAGGTTGCCAACCACCTTGTACCCTCATCCTCCCACCTTGGCAACTCTCATCCAAGACTACGATCAGCTTCCCCATCATCACTGAGACATTCAAAGAGACATGGCCAGAGACTACCAGCGGTGTTACCAAGTACGGAACAACAACTATCACTGTCAAGATTACACTGCCGCCTCTCACGACCTCGGAGATTGGCGTGTCCAACGTGATACTGACAGAGTCCACGTCCAAGTCTGTGCCTGTACGCGTCAGTGTTATTCCATCCCCGGTTACGTTAACCGAACCAACCCACGGAATTACCTACACCTACAAGCCTGGGCCTCTTCCGAGTGATGATGTGGATATTGGACCTCCACCAGGCATCGCTCCAGGTGTCATCATCACTGCTGGACCTCCAGGGCCTATCTGCAAGTCTGGCTGCGGTAAGCCGTGTTTGTTCGGTTGCACCCCAGGTGGAGGTGGTGGAGGAAGCGGTGGTGGCTCGATTGGGTGCATCGGCGGAGGATGTCCTGGACCAGGAGGAAACTGTGTTGGACCTGGATGTGAGAAGAACAACGATGATGACAACGACGACGACGACGATGATGATGATGATGATGACGATGAGGACTGCGCTACAGAGACAAACACCGAGTGTCATCAAGTCTGCACGACAAAGCCCTGTGCCACCGTCTGCAACACATATCTCGGCTGCGACTGCACAACTTCTCAAGTAACCGACTACTGGGTATCCTGCGAATCTTCCTCATGCACCACAACTTCTACTGAAATCATCACCGGTTGTTTCCTCACAGCGACAGCAACGACCACCGATGCCTCTTGTCCCCTCACCACCCTCGACTATGATGATGACCTTGGTGATGACTACAACGGTGTTGGAAACTGGGGCTCGACTTACAAGACAACATTTTCAGCAAGTGTGATTGTCAGTTCAACGCCGTACCCCGTTAACGATGGATATGCCACCGTTGACAGAACTGCATACCCAATTCCTGATGTCAAGTCAGTCACCAAGACCAAGATGCTCGGGACTTCAGCTATTATTGTGCCTTCTCATGTCGGCAATACTATTTCTGTCACTATCAAAGGCGTCTCCTTCGTCACCACGTGGTATCCGAAAGCTACGACGACGGTCGGGGAGTCAAAGTCAACATCCACCGAGCCGTCGGAAACGACATCATTCCCAACCAACACGGCCATCACAGAAGCTGAAGCGTACTGCTTCGAAGGTAACTCAGACTATGTAGAGTTCACCCTCAACGAAGCGCGGCAGGTTATAGGATCATTCTGCGACTCCAGCTACACGCTCGACCCTGGCAACACTTTTGGCCAGAACATGGCCCTTGAAGAAGATGGCTACACAGTCATCGCGTCGGCCAAATGGGCGCCGGATCAGAGCGGCTGCGGGGAAAAAGAGCCGTTCTCCTTCGCCGAAGATGACTGGAACCATGATCTGTGTTTGGATGGCTGGACTGCTGCTTATTCGTGCCCAAACGATGTGGAGGATCGGCAAAGCAGCTATGGAGGCGCGTATGTTCTTGATCCCCCTAAGAATGGCGGCTGTCTTCTCTTGAGCTTGTATGCTTATGATACTTCGACTATGCGACTCAAAGCCCTACCAAAGGGGTCTGAGTCACTGATACCGCCGGTGATGAATGTGACGCATATGGGAGAGAAGAAGGAGTGGATTGCGAATGACAAGTCTGACGGCCGCCGAATGTGGCCAGTAGCTGAGGGCACGACACAAGTGGGCAAGCCCTCGACTACCGGTGAGGTCAAAACGAAGAACCTTCCATGATAACATGGTATAGAATCATTTAGTTCCTTTTCACTTAGTCCATAGGTTCATTTGTACGCAACATCATTCATTTCTCCTGCAAACTTCATGCGACTACATGACTTCTCAATCAGCTTTAGTATTCTTCCACTCCCTATCCCTTATACACATTGCTGTCTCGCTCTATTTCCAGGCGCTCACGAGACTAGTGTGAGAGATGAGCATCCTTCGCCAGTTCGAGATAAGGATGAGTCTCTCATTGCACGTCTTGCTCTCCTTTCCTTAATCTTCCGCCTGATACACACCCAGCAGCAGCCGACGATCATCAGAAACACGATAATTGGGAGCCCGATCATCAGAAACCACACGGCTGAGGTACTGATATACCTCTGACTCTGGTCAAAATACTCAGTTGGGCGGCTGTCGTCGGGAAGTGTCTCGCCTGGTTTCCAATGCGATATCCTCTCACCATCAGTCAAAGTAAGTGGCATTGGCGTCATATCAGACCCCTCAGACGAGACCCAGGATATTGCCCAGGCTTGGTGAACCATGAAAGTGCCATCCAACGCGCTAGCATCTTGGTAACCGGATAAGCCCGACAGTGTTGTAGTCGCTGTGCCATCGCCTTGGGACATGCTTGTCGTCGTCTGGGCCCATCGTCCACACCCGCTGGTAAAGAAGTCTTTGGCGACGTAACCACCTCGATCAAAAGGATTGAAGGTGAATCCGCGAAATGGTTCTATTAGTCTCTTTGCTCTCTGAGGTGTAGGATGCTCGGGGGCGCAACCTTTCGCAACAGTATGCTATCAAGACTGCTGGAGAGTCACCAGAGCGAGACATTTTCCAATAATCCCAGCCAGAAGGACAGACAGCTGGACTAAAGGTGAGCAGAGAATCAGCCTCGCCGATCTCCCAGCCAGAGGGGTAGCATGAAGTTGGAGGTGCTGAAACCAGAACGGGATACGTAAAGGTGCCATCCTGCGTCCAGAGCAAACTCGTTTTTCTCCAGCTAGGCCGGCAATTACTTGGTGGAATGTATGATGTAGTAAGTGCGGCGCGATCTTGTGCAAAGGTTGCCGTAGGTGTCATTTGTGTAACATTTGAGGACACGGCTGATGCTAAATCTTCGGATGTGTAAGCGCTCATCAACCCTTTCAATTGAGCAGTATGGAAGACATCCAGGATACGAATCCGACGAGGGGTATTAACGCTTTGTTACTCTTATTCATAAGACTGGTCTTGCTGTTGGATTGACTTTGCACATCCTTGCGTAGACAGGCCATGCATTTAGCCGGCTAGCCCAATGAGGTATCCTAGGCGGTCCCTTTGCTTGATCAAGCACAGGGGGGCATGATGCGGCTGTGCTGCGTTACGTACGGAATGCCCTGCTTTATCCTTCTGTTTCAGAAGTGTTGGTGGAGAGGAGAATGTCGACGACCAACACGATTAGAGAGTGTTATCTGAACGTGCTGAGGAGATTCGTGGTTGGGATACAGTGACCTTTTAGTGGGTTCTGGAGCAGACATTCGAGTTTTAAGCTTAAAAGGTACGTGAATAGGGAGGACTCTTAGCATAAAATGCAGGTATTAACACTTTGAAGTTGGTAAATTGAACGGTGTAAACAGATCGAGGGACCAGGAATAGAGAGTAAAGAGATGCAGTATCACACATTGGTGATTGAATTGTTATGATGCCTTTGTTCTTCTGTCATACATTAGTACTTTAGCTGAGCCGCCGCTGAGCATGCAGAAAAGGCTAGAGAATAGCTGGAGCACTGCCAGGTCCAATAACTATGAATTACTTTCAGAACTCTGAAATCAAGGTACCATATCAATATTGTTCCATTTGTCAGATGTTTAAGGTAGCGAATGTATAACTTCCCAGTTGACCTGACCTGACCTGACCCGTCTTGTTGAGCCAAGACGAACGAGGTGGAACAAGAGCGGGATCTCCACTGTTGCCCGAAACTCTGGCCATTTTGAACCTTCCATCAACCGACTTTAATTATCGCTTACCAAGTTCATCAAGTCATAACACTAATATTCGTCAATCCATCACAGCCTCAACTTCCCAAGAGCGAAACTTACCTGATTTCATACACTGAGTTAGGCAAAGCAATCGCTACGATGTCATGACACAGGGATCTCCCCCACCAGGCTAAGATCAATCGGGGTTCCATATGCAAGTGACCCTTGCCTAATTTCCTGCGATGGCCACAAGGCTGAGTTTTCCCCCTTCTCCATCATGATGCGCAATTGACAAAGTCCTGTCGCGCTGCCATGTTCAATCGAAAGCGTCGCGGCGTCACGGATGAGGAGCGGCTCAGCAGTTACGAGCTAGACTGGCCAACCTCGCAGCGATGGAAGCCAAACTACTCTGTCCCGCGCAACTCGCTTGAGTATGATCTCAATCCATCACGCGACTCATCTGACCCCAGCAAAGAGTCCGAGAAACGACCCAATGTACCGCATCCGATGTCTTTCGGGAGTCGGCGCGACATGGATACCTCCGCCAAGGCCATTCGACAAGGAGTTCTGGAGCTCAGGGCAGACGAGGAGGAGTTCTCTAATTTGAAGCTTTGGATAGAGACAATGTCCGAGTTGTACATGAATGATCTCGACAATCGGGCTCGGTGGGATCCTCGCTGGCTCAATGTTACTCGCAGAGAGCGCTTCGAAGGGCTGGACTCTGTCGCTATTTCAATTGTTGACTACTTCGCCAATGAGACCGTGGAGAAAAGCGAGCTCGTCACGACAAAGAAGGATCTCGCGGTGGCTCTTGACTCGAGACCGGAGAGCTCCCAGGTGCGAGTCATCATGGTTAGCGATTTGAGTCGCTTCGTCATGGGTGTGCTAGGTCAATTGTACTCAGTAGATCCCGAATTCTGGTACGAACATCTCATCGCCTCAGGGTACTGCGCAAGCGACAGTGGTCTCAAGTTGAAGAATGCAACGTGGATGAACTGGGCCGAACAAGAAACGCGTTTCCGTCATCGCCCTCTCCCGGGGATCGGCCAGCGAACGGAATGGAACCTGTCTCGGAGAACCAGGGCTCGTAAATGGGCACATCTTCGTTGGGGTCGGCTTGGTCTCCTTCATTACCTCGGGCGCAAGGGGTTTTACGAGGATGAGATTGCGAAGCGCATATCTGATGGACGCTGGACAATTGAACGAGATGTTGTTCTTGATAAGTATGGGCTACTCCTGACTGACAAGAGGAAAAAACGTGCAGAGAAGAAGATGAAGGAAAGGAGAAAGAAAGAAGAAAAGGCAAAAAAGAAGAGCCCGGGTGCTTTTGATGTTCCGAAAACATCTAGTGGCCACGAGATTGAAGGCACATCGGCAAGGGCCAAAACATCGAATGTGTACCGCCCCTACAGCACGTTCCATCCTGTGCTACCGCAAAACCCAACGTACTGGAACAATCGAGATCTCAGAGTCATGGCTCCAGAAGGCCTGGGGTATTGGTCAAGTGTTGACAAGGAGGGTCGAAAGACAAGTAAGCATGCTCCAGGCAGACTGGCAATGTAACTGACACTCGCAGTCATTCTGGTCTTTGACCCACCACGAACTATGCAGTACGACAAGACCAAAGAGACAACACCATCTCTAACATTTATGCCTCGAGCCATGGAGTTTGAGTCGTATACGGATGAAGAGCTTTGGCGTGTTGCTGACCCCGATGAGACGTACCTGGATCCACCTGCGCCAACCTTTACAAAGAAGCAATTGAAGAAGGACAAGAAGGAAGCCAGGAGACGGCGAGCACAGGCTAGAAGGAATCAACATGAACAGTCAATCGCTGTCAATGAGAAAGGCAACGACACCGCTTCAGAGTACTCCAGCGACTCCGAATTCGACGAAGAGTATCGAGAATCACTTCGAAAGGCTTACAAACATCGTCAACAGCTATTACGCGATCGCGACTTTGCGCGGAAGTACTCTCTATCTACCATGGATCTTGTGTACCGATACATTAGCAAGATACCCACCAGCATGCTCAATCAGGACGACTCGATGATACCGTCTATCCTCACGCGACTCCCATTCGACGATATGTGGCAGCTCCTAGCCGAACTCCGTCTGATGCAGGATCATATTGATGCTGATCTTGGCGCAGACCTGCACATTCATTTGCTTGAAGCTGCTGGCACAATGACAAGACAGAATGCGGCATGGATAAGGTCGACTTTGCAGGAGCTGAGTGAGTGGATCGGCCATATCAGAAAGTCCAAGGGTGTTCTCAATCTACCCGAAGACCTGGAGGAAGAGATGGCCGAGCTCACGGCTGATCTCCAATCCCTGCAATCACGCTCAGAACAAACGCTCAACCTCCTGGTCGCTTCGACGGGCATCGCCCAATCTTCTCTCGTCATCGATCAAACGTCTGGCATCAACAAACTCACTGAACTCGCATTCTTCTTCATACCCCTGTCCTTCATCACATCCGTCTTCTCCATGCAGGTCGCAGAACTCACCGAATCACCTCCCAAGATGTGGACATGGGGCCTCTCTCTCGGTCTAGTCTTTCTCATAACCTACCTCATCCGCAGTTTCGTTCGCTCCCCGTCCGTCAGACTCTCCGCCATGCGCGTCCGTGTAACGATGCTCAACCGCTTCACGCCCAAGTCGCGGTCTGCATCGCACCGTCTCAACTCCGTCGGCAACCGTGCTATCGCAGGTTATATCTTCTTCTTCCTCATCCGGTGCTTCTTCGTCCTCGTAATCTTGACGTTTCTTCTGCTTTTCATCTTCCTTGTGCATTTTGGTATCTGGGCTGGCGCGGTGGGTACGGCCATGTACTTTATCGTCACGCGGTGGCCCGAGCCGGCAGTACTGGCACCTTGCTTCGTCGCGATTGTTCTGGCGGGCATTGGCTTTTACGTTACGTGTTGTTTGACTGCGGACATACAGGCGTTTTGGGAGAAGTGGAGCATTGAGGTGGCGGAGATGCTTATGAATATGTTGCCTGAGAAGTGGAGGTTTGATCGGGTTGATGATGAGGATTTGGCGGATGAGGGGGTGAATACTTATGCGCGACAGGCCATCTTTTTTGCGTCGACGTAAGATGCTTTGGCTTGCCTGGGCTTGGATGAGTGCTTGTGTTACCTGAGAGTGTTGCTGGTTTGTTTCGGTGGTCCTGGTCAATTCTCTGCGCCTGCTGCTCGTGCGTTTGCACAACCATTGGTCTAGATGCCAACGCCAAGCGGCTGTTGCAAACGACCTCATGTGCCGTTTGGCATAATCTTGCACGCAGCACACAATATATGTGGCGCATTAGTCTTGTTAATGAAATAGATAACAACCCTGACCGTCATTAACTCGGTATCGCGAAAAGATTTTGTGCAGAAGCTTATATTGAGAAGCAAACTACTACATAGCCAATAAATCAGGGAGACTTACAAACATGGAAATCACAAGGTTTTGTGAATGTTTATGGGCTTGGTTGAGTGACAATCTGAACAGTGACGGGCAGTGACATTATTACTATCGTTTGCCTGCATCTACATACGCCGACCGTGATTTGCTGCGGGTAGTCGCCTCTGTGAATAGTCACTCTGCTCACATCCTTCAATCAATTTTGTCGTTTGCTGCAAACCCTTTCTCCTCTTCATCTCCCAACAAACACAAACATTTCATTACTGAAACTTGCCAACCCTTTCAACATGGCTCAAGGCGATATTCCTATGTCTGATATTGATCCCGCCTTGTATTTCACCTCTCAAACTCATCTCAGCGATTATTCTAAAGAGATGGACACTGAAGAGCGATACGCCGTGGATGACCTCTGCGCTTCGTCGATACGCGCTTCTTCCTACAAGCTTCTATTTGATGGCGCTTACTCCGACATATCGATAGTCTGCCGCGGTCGAGAGTTCAAGGTTCATCGTGCTATTGTCTGTACGCAGTGCGAATGGTTTGGGGAGGCATTCACAACCCCGCCCAAGGTGCGCGATCTGCTATTTATCACATGCTCTCACTCACTTTTCTCAGAAGCGCACCATTAGGAGCGTGGCTTTAGATGAAGACCCGGAAGTGTTCCAGCATTTACTCGAGTTTCTCTACACTGGAACATACACTGCTCAAAAGCCTACGGCATCAAGAGAGGCTGAGAGAGAGAAGGAGATTCAAGACAGACTTAGCGGTTATCCACGCTGCCCCATCGAAAAAGACTTGACAAAAGACAGTGTGCCAGAGCGCCCTGTAAGACGATCAAATAGGTTATTGTCCACTACACCCGCCACGGCACAAACAGAACCCACAGCCAAGACAGCCTCAAGCTCACCGCACGACATCATCCTCGCCATGCATCTCTTCATCATGGCTCAGACATACAACATCCCTGCTCTTCAGCTCCTCTGCCAAGACCGCTTCTACACGGCCGCCAGAAACCGCTGGGTCAATAAGATATGGACCGACTGGGAGGCCACCAAGGAGTTTGAGGACGTTGTGCTGGACGTGTATGGCTCTACGCAAGAGGTTAATAATCCATTGTGGAGGGCGCTGTGCAAGTTGATTTGCTTGAAGAAGGATGGGGATAGGATGAAGGAGAGGATGATGGCTGTTAAGGGTGAGCAGGTATTTCTTGAGGAGGGTATTGCAACGTATATGCGAGAACCCAGAGGCAGTGAGTCTAGATGAGGGCTGGCCTAGCAAGACAGGATACCATAGCTTTGTTTTATGCTTGGTCTGGGTTCTTTCAAAGGATAGATCAAGGTTTCACAGTTTCTATGAATAATATTTCTACACAGAATAAGACATGACTTTAGTTTGGATTGATTACTCTGACTAGGGCCTAGACATGGTGCATATTGTAACTTTCGATGACAGTCACCAGGACAATTTCTCAATTCTATGTGGACTGGTGATGCAACTCAGCCACAGGTCTCCTACAAATAATACATCTAGCATAACCAAGAAATTATACCATAATGTCTAACCAATTACTGTAGCACAAATACCGATAAAAAGAAAATCTAAAATGACTATTTGCCTGCCTTCACAAGTCACAAGATTGGACTAGTTGAATAGCCCTCGCAACTAACTCCCGATCATTCTGAAACGTCAACTTCTCCAGAACCTCTTCATAGCCATACCACTCAACCTCGAACTCATCCTCACACCTCCCGACAGTTTCATTCTCATTGACAACCGCAACATACCACCAAATCAGCTTCACCTGACCCTCACCAATCCTTCTCATCCGCACTGAAATCGGCTCACAAACACCTTTGAAAACACGTGCTTCATCAGGGACATCTCTCACGTCAGAGGGACAGAGGCGAGATTTCATGTTAACTGGTAGTAGACGACAAGAAAGTCCTGTTTCTTCGGTTGTTTCGCGGATTGCAGTGTCGCGGCGGGACTCGTCTACGTTACGACGTCCTTTGGGGAGGATGTACTCGTCGCGCTTTATATCACGCATGATGTAGATATCGTGTGTTGAGATGCGGAAGAGGATTGTCCCAGCGCTCTCGATGAAGTTTTCGGATGTGAAAGTCTCGGTTTGGTAGTGTGAGGTTGTCATGGCTGGGATTCTGTCAGGCTGGTCTTACGAGGTGGTGTGAGTCGGAACTTACTTCTTCTGAGTATTAGAGCGATGGTGTTGTTTTTTTGTTGAATTTTTTAAGTGTATGGAGGAGTGGTGAAATTAGGTATTAGGGATGAGTAGAAGGTGAGAGGAGTGAGGTTGACCTGAGTTAGGAGTATGTGAAGTGGGGCTTTGGGAGGTTGAATGATGCTGCATGAGCCAATCAATGAGCTTTCAGGATATATGTGATAAACTCGAAAATGTTCGTGGTAGCAGAGTGTTTATAGTTACAAATATCTTCATCCTCATATAATATTATGTGAAATTAAGAGCTATTTTTAATTTTGCCTTTGAAATATCCTAGCATAGTCTACATATAAGTTATTGCCAGTAAATTGCAGAGTTCGCTTGAGAACTGACGGTTGAAAAGACGAATATTTAGTATCCTATTTACCGCAAAGAAAGTATCAGGATAGGATTTCCTCTTACGTTTCTAATATCAATCACCTAATGAGCATATTGATCGCTCTCTACTGCACGGAGTCATCCTTCACGTGTGAAGTCAACTGCCGTGAGATGCTTGAAGTCAAGCTTTGGTATTCGAGCGTTGGTATCAGAAGACATTGATACTTACCAGGGAGGATTGTACCTGGCTTCTACCGTGACCATAAACGATAATACAGTAGACGGGGGGAGGTAAATAAAGATTGAAAATATGAGTTTGTGCTGAATAAGATGTGAGGTATGAGTAGGTGGAACATTTCTCGATTGGAACACTAACCGACTAGAATCAACTCTTAAAAGAATCAAATGATTGAATAATTGGCCAATAATAAATTGAACAGAATTACCTCACCTAATACAACTTGCCTGACAATCCCATCAAGCCACAGCATCTCATCTTAAACCTTATCACCACTCACCCTACACCAAATGCCTCACTCATTCGATCCGTCCCTCCCGGCAAACAATCCAGACCCTCAACACATGCCCTCCCGTTCCGTGGCGACAAACTCCAACTCATCATTCTCATATCTATCACTGCCGATCTATCTAAACTCTCTTTATTCATACCAGCCACTACCGATGGCGCCGCGTAGATCCCGACGGCGTAGCCCATCGCCAAGACCGGCAGCCAGAAAAAACTCTCCGGCCTGAGCAGAGTCTAGAAGCATGCAGGTACAGCCGATCCCTGCCTAGTGCGGACATCCCGACGTCAGCCAAGAAAGACGTTGGGGTTGTAATGCAGATTCTTGGCCATGTGTCACAAATCTCGATCGTCAGAAGCCTCAAAGTCACGCAAACATATTTGACGACAAACAATGGTCTAATGAATTGGTATCTGTCATGAATGGTCAAAACACACGCTATGAATGAACTCCTAACCAAATGATCATGATGGACCTCTATAGTAATCCCTTTCCATCCCTGAATACCTCATCATACCAGCGCGTTTCAGTCTCCGCTTCATTACTGGCTTTACAGATCGTATCCCAATCTGTCGACCGCAATTCCCAAGCCTTTGTGTCCTTATTCTTGCCAAACAGTAGTGACGCGCTTCCTTTGGTCTTTGCGTCGTATGACCAAACCTCCAGGTTACCATCATCGGCGGCAATACTCGCTAACGGTGTTGTCGTGTTTGCTGTCATGTGCGCCTCGATTAGGTTGCGCAGCTGGGGAAAGTACCACGTCTTATCCCACCATGTCGATCGACGGGCTTTTAATCCATCTCTCCAGGCATTGTGATGTATCGCGACGGGAACAGAGGTCGTCCAGAAGTCCACATACAGCGAAACGTCACCCCAACCGCCTTCATGATCATCCAATTGAGAAAATGGAGCTTCGGCCTTGGAAATGTCGCTTGGCACACCACCTACGCGAGGGGGCGAAACACCAGCTTGGCTTGACTCCTTGGCAATCGTAGACGGGTCGTCAAGTGACACGAAGGCTCCGCCGTAGTCGGAGTAGCAAGTCGGGTAGAAAAGTTCTTGTGTGTAATCCAAGCCGACGTGATACTCAAATTCGTCTCGAGCAGAAAGTGCCGCCTCTTTTCCAGGGTTGTCGCCAGCAAAGTCGTCCTGCTTGATCTGTCGACGCCAAAGTTCCTGCTCGCCAAAAATCTCGGCAAAAATACCCTGGTCGCCAGCGAGGTCCTCGGCAGACCTGACCTCAAGGAGATCTTGGTCCATGCGATCTTTGACACGTTCAAAGTATCGTCGCATGTCGCCTGCGGGTCCCATGAAACTGCCGCTGTTGACATACTTGGGGCGCATGTATTTGTATCGCGATACCGTATAGTCGGTGAAGAAACCGAACACGTTCTCGGGGAGGGTGCTGTCGGGAACGTCGCTGCAGTAGAGGTTCGAGATTTTGTCGCGTGGAGCGATGCAGCCTTTTTGCGCGGCGGCAATGATGGTCTGCTGCATTAATTCTTTGTCAAAAAATCCATATTCCTCTGCAATTCGCCGGTTCGCTCGCTCGTTGCTGCTGTAGTATCGGTGCATCATAACGCTCGGGGGTAGTTGTAGCCAAATGTCGTGTGCGTCCAGCATAAGCACGAGATCATCCTCTCCTAGCCTTTCCGCCTCCGAAACGTCATCCCCTGTGGCCCATTGCAGGTAGTTCAATGTACCAGTGATTTTCCCCAGCTGCGAAGGTCCAATACCGTCGGCTTCGGTGTGGAAGTCCTTCTTCCAATTGACAATTACAGGCGCGGGATACCCCAACGCCACGGCGCTGCTGACAACCTTGCAGAGATCGGGACTCGAATCGTCGACGGGTAAAACGATGACAAACTTTCTTTCCCCTGAGGAGATGTTGGCTGGGGTGACTAAAGTTTCTTGTAAAATGGGAGCCGTTGGTCTCCAAATACTATCATTATGGATCTGCTGATTAGTTTTGAGCTTCAATCGGGGGCAAGGAACATACTAAGTAGTAGATTGTAAATGTGAAAGCAAACAAAGCAAATAGCAAAGTCGAGCCCTTCTTGACCCATCTCCAATTTGAACCATTGACACGAAATCTAGGGCGAGGACGCGCAGCGCCAGGGAGAGCAATATGTGAAGGCATGTGTCATGAGCAGGAGATGTATGTATAGTGAAGAAAGAGAGAGGAATGTATCAGGGGACAAGAAGAAACGAAGTTTTCGGATAGAACGTCAAGCAAGGGTTAAGGGAGAGACAGAAGTGGACCGTGGTGGAACAATATACTAAAAGAGAACAGACAAAGGAAGGACGGACGATCAAGAAGGATGCCACACAAAAGGAACAGAAAAGCAGGATGTTGAAAGGGTTGAAAGTGGACAAGCGACAAGGCAGACAGAGCCAAGGAGGGAAGACAAGCACAAGACACTCCGGTCAACGGCAGTCATGACAAGGTACCTTAGCTGCAGCTCTCTTCCCACTATAAACCCGGGCTGTGGAGCACCTAATCTTATCGAGTCGCTCGAGTATCTTGTCGGTGTGAGGCTCATATTAAAGGTACATGCGCCCTGCGGCTGTGAACACGGCATGCTCGACACTAGCGGGCTAATTCGAGACAGATCATCAGAGTGGGAGACGCTGTGATTCGTCAGAGCCGCTGCTAGGGCTGTTGCCGTAACCGAAGTTAGCACTGCTCGAATCCTACAAGGCATTTCCCGCTGCGTTGATCTCCGTAAAACAATGGCAGCGCCAAAAAGACAATGACGCCCTCCTAAAATTTCTGACATATTCAGTGATGAGAAACTTGTAAATGCTAGCCAAGATTGTCGTTCCAAGGTTATAACCTTGTTAATTTGCAATACCAAGCATTGGCATCGAGATTGCACCAAAACGCAAATCCCCGAGTTAAAAGTCCAAGTGCTAGAGAGACTCCACCCGCTAACCCGCGGCCCCCAAGTCGACGTACCACGATGAAACATTCCTTCTCAGCACGGCCGCAAAAACTCGTTTAGGAGATATTATGTATGTATATCAGGGGGAACATTGGTGCTGACGGCGCGCAGACTTTTTTTCTCAAGTAATTTATTACCTACAAAATAATCTAAGACAAGTAAGCAGCCCCCCCTGAGTCTGGAAGCAAGCCACGTTGAAGCGCCCAAAACGCAAAACACTTGACTGGCCAGAAATGAAACAAATCTGAGCCACCGCCAGCGCCATCTCACCAGGTCAATCGCCCTATTGAGCCCTGTACATATCCAACATGAGATACCTTCCGGTCGCCGACGGACCCTTTCGAGGCGCAGTAATTAATTAATGCTTGCTTTTTTATATCTTGCTTTTTACCGAGTGCAAGATAAAAGTCTGTCGCAGCCCGCGGCGATGCGAGAACCGGTTCCAGAACTGTTTTGGAACCGTTGCAAGGCGCAGAGTGCTGATCGCTCACTAAAAATGACGACAGATCTTCAACGCCAGGGGAGAAAATTAAAAGGCCACTGCGTAATCCATACACGCGACCACTAAAATCGGGCACTTCCTCTTTGGGCGTGCCTCGTTGTTACATATGGCCGTTGATGTTTGGCTGCCGTGTTTGCCGCGCGTGGTTGGTGGGGCTGACTCTCTTTTTTGGGGGCTGAGCTGGACGGAGTCGGGCCAAAATGTCATCACAAGCCTCCTGTTCTGACACGAAAGGGTTCATAATCCTTCTATTCTTGGCATGTTCTTCATGTATGCTTATTGTCGAGTCCGAGATAGACATGGATCGTCATCCTTAAAAGCTTCACTCGTAGCCGAGCTGGAGACAAGCTTGGTCAGGTGCTTGTTAGCACACGCTATACGTAAATCCCCAATAAATACGCAAATCCTGCCATTGTGATTTGTCCACAATGGATACCTACTTGAAGGATTCACATGCATAGCCTCGCCCGGTAACGGATGTCATAGCGAGATGGTGGCCTTGCCACGTATATTTGTCAAATTTAGGCAATAGCCGAGCCTTCAGCTTTGCAGCCGAGTAACGAGCAAGATTAGCCGGTTGCCCAGCTCACGATGTCAGGTATTTCAAGTCTCGACTGCAGGATAGAATTACTCAAAAAAGTTGAGGATAATAACTGCTCATAAACGCAATAGGTTCTTCGGCCGCCTTGGGCAGTTATTTTCAATATCCTTGTTAGTGTCCACGTCCTCACGTATCAAATTCTAAAGCTGTACGGGTTGACCATCCTCAAGAAGCAAGAATTTGGACCTGGAAGCTAAAATAAACTGGTCTAAGGACTTCAAAAGCTAAGGCTTGCAAAAATGTGCTAAACTTTCCTAAGTTTATTCATCACTTAGAAAAGAGGGTCTAAGTTTTCATCCCTCCCTCGTCATTCATTCATCTGAGGCAAAAAGGGTATGCAGATGAATAGAATACTCCATGACCCCAACAGCGAACTCCCCATGCTTCATCATCACACGCCTCATCTTATCCCTGACCCTAGGCACATGGATCACAGCCGCCACAAGTCTGCACACAATTTCCCTCATCGCAGTGTCTGTTGGCGGCGTGGTCTGATACAACTCATCAACCACGTCAGCAAAGCACTCGGCCTCTTCCCAAACGAGCTCCACGGCGCGGTAGAATCGATCACGCGCTAGGAGTCGAAGTGCAGGCACGTCGTACTTGTCTGCCATGACGTATAGCCGGAGAGGCAGTGTCATGTCGTTGCGTAGCTCAGCGAGTTGCTTTAGTCCTTCTTCCCGACTGCAGTGACCTTCTCCAACCGCTTCTGACACCTTTTTGAGCTCAGATTGTTCATCTACATCACTTTTAACCGAAGGACTGCCCGTGCGGTCGTCGTAATCATTGTATTCTTCATCTGGCTCGTCGTCGGTGACCCATTCGTCACTTCCCTCCACGGGTGACAACATATCCATTTCTTGGGAACCACACGCCGGTTGCTGTAAGTTTTGAATAACAGTTTCGGGATCAAGTAAAGCCGCTTTAGATGGCTTTCCCCAGGTAAAGTTGGTACCGTCGCTGTAGGTTCCAGTGTACAAGAACTCAAGGAACCGTTCCACGACATCAGGATCATCCTCCAGCAACTCGATAGATCGAGACGTAGATTCCTAAACACTGATAAGTCTGACTGCCCATGAGCTGTCATAGGATTCTTGAAAACATACTTTGTAGTCGCCGCTCATTGCTTTATCAAAGAAAGGAGACTGCGTGCATACAACAGCGCGGTGGGTTTTGAATTGACGCTCTCCGCAGATGATGGTCATGTCTGAGAACTTCTCACTGTGAATAAGGGTCGCTAGCGCGGCATGAATAGAAATGCCTTCAGATTCCTCGATGTAGTCATAATTGTCGTTTCTGTATTCGTATCCTGCAGAAGAGTAAGATGTTGCACGGCTGCGTTCTCTCGGAGCTGGTGTGGGTGTATTTGGCGCTGCTGTCTCCTGGGCAGCCCGAGCTCGGGTATCTCTGGGAGGAGAATGAGGAGGTGGAGGAATTGTTGTCATGGTTGCATTCGTGTGTCCGTAAGGCCTTTGGAGAAGGAAGCCCAGCCTACTAACCGAGCAGTGGAGGTTATGTTGTTGCAGCTACGGAGTACCCAAGTTCAGTTCTCAAATGCGGGGCTTTGCTTGATTGGTCAGGGTCTCCCGTTTATGCATGGCCTGGATTGAGTTATGAAACAGTTATGCAATATCCAACCATTGGTCTCCCATATTCGACACTTTGAGAATCCAAAGCATTTTCTTTTTGCTGGGACCTCATGGGGTAAGATACGCGATGCAGGCATTAGCTGTAAGGCCCATCAAATCAAATATCACTCTCTTTAACACCCTCCAGGCAGCAAACCAACTATCCACAATAGCCCGAGCTGTTACCTTAGTCTACCATGTTGATTCGCAAAAGGTTCGTTGTTTATATCATTTCCTATCCAAGTGCTATCCACTCTCCCACTTTTGAATCGTGAGGATAGCATCTGTGAATTCATCCGGAGCCTCCATGGGAAACGCATGCCCAACGTCAACTTCTCTCCTCTCATAATGACCAGAAAAGTGCTCGGCATGTGCGGCAGTACCGCCTGGTTTCAAAGGATCCTGCCGTCCATCCAACGTGATGGCTGGAACACTTATCTTGGGCTGAGCAGCTAAAGCATCCTCCAAGTTCTGCAAAGCTGGATCGCCTTTTGCGTTACCAAAGCAGAATCTGTAAGCGTGTATGACAACATCGACGAAATCAGGATTATCAAAAGCGTCTGCAGTTCGGTTGTAAAAGTCTTCTGAGAATTTGAAAGAAGGGGACCACTGCTTCCACAGAATTCGACAGAGATCTCGTCGACTTTCAGTTAGACATGCCACTCCCCGTTCCTGTTGGAATAAGTGCTGATACCAACAAACACATTCCAAACTCGGTGCAAAAGGCTTTTGGTAAGTTGAGAGATCCGCAATGTCGTAGCCGGCATATGAAACGAGTCCAACGACACGCTCGGGCCAGAGCGCAGCTGCTACGCAAACAGACATTCCGCCCCAGTCAAAACCACCCAAGATGGCCTTGTCGATGTTCAAAGCGTCCATCAGCTCAATGACATCTGATCCAAGAGCTGCTTGCTGACCACTTCTCATGGTTGATTCTGAGAGGAAGCGAGTTGGGCCATAACCGCGAACATAGGGGACGATGACTCTTGCACCGTCAGAGACGAGTTTTGGAACAACTTCATCGTATGCGTGGGTGTCGTAAGGGAAGCCGTGATATAAAAGGACAGGCCAGCCTGATGAGGGGCCATGGTCGTAGTACCCGACTTCTAGGGTTCGTGTCTTGACTGTTTTGAGTGACATGACTGTCTAAGTGAGAGATTGTTTGAAATGATGGTGCCAATATTCGGATGACGATTATGCGTGATGTTTTATTGTTACTTCGCGCCTTGTGGTTGACATGTACTATCATTCCTGATACAACCATGTGACGTCAGATCTAGGAACAGCATTATTAATAACTTGAATAGTAAGCATAGCCTACTTCGACAATTCACCCAAGTCTAACGTTATTATCTGAGATTCTTAATGATACACGCAAAGAATCCTCTCTTGAAGGCTTTTGAGATCAGTCTGCTCCGAACATTCGTTCAGAGGCCCTGATATTCACAGAAATCTTCCCGTTGGAGTTATGTCCAGGTACTCGATTATTTCACTGCAAACCCTTAAGATCCTCATCTTTAGCAAACAAGTAAGGCGCGCGAAGCAATCATAAGCTGTCAGGTGGTCTCCTCAAAGTGACACTCTGATAACACAGTTCATGTAGTATACAAAATGCCCACACAGTTGCCCAAAGTGATTTAGCAAAGACACGACAGTTAAATATTCTTAAATTCCAGGATAAATATTATCACTGAGTGAATGCAAGTGGTAGTTTCCTAACTGAATATGCCACATATAACAGAAAGAAGTCTCTAGAAAACGAGATCAACTTGTATATACCATGAAGTTATCGACATTCTCTTCTTCGATAAGTCTCAAAGAAAGGTTTCCTCTCTTCTCTCCAAGAAAATCCCAACAAGATTGATAGACAGATATGTATGTATGGCCTCCAGTCTCTCCTGTTCTTGATAGTGCCGCTGGAAGTCAAAATACCCCTTGTTCAGCAAATGCTCTTAATCCCCTTTTTACTCAGCAACGAGGTCTTCAACATCATTAAAAGGCAAAGAGCTGATAAACGGTATGTTTCTCGCTGCCTTGCGGAACAAGGTCTGTTTATATGCCTCAACTCAAATCTGTACTCCATCAAATCGAAAAAACCGTGACTGTAATCTCTTTGAAATCAAGTTCTTCCGTTTCTCAGGCCTTATCTTTGGCCTGGTGCTCTGGTAGCCTAGCTAGGCAGTTGTAGCTTCAAAGCGTCTTAACTTCCAACTTTGTAGCAAAATTTTGATGTTCATTTTGTGAAAGCTGATAGAAGATTCTGGATGATTTATCGTCTCAGAATTCTTGAGTTTATAACAACAGAGAGCTTCAGCTACATGCAGATATTCGATATGGGTCAATTGGTTCTTTGCCAAGTGTGAAGCAATTCGTGGTCCAAGATTGCTCGATGTAGCTTCGCTGGTTCTTTGTTGCCAGGTTGGAGTGAAACCCTGTCGACCACTTGAGAACAGACCCTTTATGAAGCATCTTATAGAGACGATGTGTGAGAGAAAAGAGAGATAAGGTGGCACAAGGTATGTGCCCACCCCATCAGAATCTGCGTTTCTCATACTCCCAACTCCATTTTGGGTCGCGGTACGATGCTTTCTTGAACTTCTCTGACGGACAAGTCGGACAAAATAGGTGATGGACGGATTTATTCGCTCCCGACATCCTTCCACAGGCGCCAAAAGTCCCCAGAGCACGTTGACATAAAACCTGTTCCATGCGTGAGTCGTATAGCTGCTTACACCATATACAGGTGAAATGTGTCATTGTGTTTCCACACATGGTTGCTGGTTGAAGTTGAGGGTGGTGGGAAGTTGGTGTATGAGATTGCCAGATTGGTGAATACTTGAGGAGCAAGTTTAAGCCGTGAATATTGAAAAGTCCACTCATATTTATAGAGTCATCTTTGAGACGATATTGTTATGCTTCCTTTTGACCTCTGTGCGAGTTCATTTGAAAGTTCGTATCACTGGTTTGGGCCATAAGCTTCCCGATGTTGAAGTTTATATGCCATGAGAACGCATATCATCGTTCACATACATTTGACTTTATACCGGTCTACCTTATTGAGCAAGCTTACTGGTGGATCCAATGTTACAAAATTGTATGCAAAGAATAAACTTTAGTTATTTAGAGTCTACCTAAGTTTCTATCAAGTAAACCATGGCATCATTGGAAAGTGGGAGTATTTGTCTACTTGTAACTAAGCTCGCTGATAGGAAGGCAAATCACAAAACGAAGCCTCTTGGCCACTCGTCGAATATGAGCTCGCCAGCATCGCCCGTGGCTCATTTGTAAGCTTTAACTCTCGTAGAGAAACCGCCTACAACGTAGGTCTATGTGAAAATTCGCAGCTGCATGATGGGAGTAAGAGACCGCTCCAGAGCATGTGTGTAAGAAAGCAAGCTAATGAGAAGTAGCAAGTATAAGCTACAGTTTCTTGTCCTAGTCTGGCCTTATTGCTAAAATTCCAGACTTTGTTGACTTGAGATTCCTGTGTTTTATAATGAGTGTATGGTCAAGAAAATATTGCCGCTTCATGGATGGTAGCTCAGGAATGCCTCAGCCATGCTTCAGATATCGCTCACTGCTATTATAGGCGGCCTGCCAGAGCTACCGAAATAACCTTGCTGCACAAGCATGGGTGGTCTAAAACATCACCCTCAAACTGTATTCAAAAGCACGAGCGCGCAGTTACCCAAAAGACTTAGATAGATACACCGCATCGATTGCAAAAGTCTTCTGACGCTTCTCTATAAAAGGGCGCTGACGCCCAGCACTGTTACCTAGCACTGTTGTATAAGACTATCTTTTAATCCCCATCTTTAGACAATTAATTACCCGCTCCCCTTGACTCTTTCTATTGTTATACCGACGATTCTTCCACTTTCATCATGCCACTTAGTAGAAGCCGCGGATAAATGTAACGGTTGTGGTTTTAAGAGATAAACTGGTCCATACGAGGTTTATAATAGTAGATATATATAACGCAAATACTAGGTATTGCGAAGTACTATATCTCTTAATAGTGAATAGAGCAGGTTATGTATATTTAGGGAAAGGTACCTTTATCAATGGCTAGTAAGTTAAGTTCTAACTAGTACTAAGTAAAAGTATATACACATAAGGGCATATAACTTTAACAATGTCAGTTTAACTCTATTCAATATACAGGTTAAATAGGGTTCGTTTAACTCTTTTTATATGAGTCAAATAGTATGTATTTAACTCTTACGGAGTAGGTAACTGCTTATTAGTAAAACAAACTGTAGGGGGTGTCTATTACGTGTATTAGACTAGACTTGTTAGGTCGTGACAAGACGGGTATTTAAGTATCTTTCAAGGCTTCAGGGAATTTGAAGTAATCTATTTTAACCTTAGCTCTGGAAAGTTAGGGTTCTGTTAAGTTGCTGCTACATGTATATTCCTTTGGTGACTAAATACTATTAACTCCTCTTCTGTCAAAATCTACTACTATAAACGTATCTTTCCTTGCAATAACGACACGCTTGCCAGCACACGCAGTTGTACCAAATTGGCCCCGTGGCATGAGGCAGACTATTTCATCTCCATACGTTATCCACCGGTCGTCTCCAATGTCATCACAGAAGACATTGTTGTATACGCAATCTGGGTAAAGCTGGTTCGGGGCAGTCGGCTCCACCATCTCAACAGTATTTGAATTTGACTCCCATAACAGGGACCGGAATTCTTCGATATTCCAATCTAAAAATGTAATTCCAACTGCTTCGTCATTCGAAGAAAACGAGAGATCGACTACCAGAATGTTGTCAAACGTCGTCGGAAAGTGTTCTGCCCAGCTGACCATGTTTTGGCAACACCCTGTTCTCGTATCGATTATTGCCGCTGTAGACTCTGTTGTGACTAGAAGTTTTGTTGCATTGGATGAGAAAGCCCATCGGTTGACTCTGAGATAATCTTTCAAACACCATTGTCGTTGGCCACTAGCTACATCCCACAAGTCTAAATATCCACCTCTGTTTGCCACTAACCACTTTGCATTTGGCCCAGGGGAGAAGTCGATCTTTGCGATCCAGTAAGTCGTGTCCACTATGTCCACTATGTTCACGAATGTCGCTGTGGTTCCCTGTAGCCTCCACAGGCCCAGCTCTTGTGACTTGAGTTCAGTTGCCAGCATATTTCCATTTGAACTGATGGCTAATTCATGCGTCCATTCAAACTCGCCTGTAATGGTTTGTTTTAGTGACCCTTCTTCTAGATCCCATATCGATAGAGCGCAGTCGTAATTGACTGTTGCAAGTGTCTTTCCGTCCAGAGCGATCACCATTTTCATGATCCGGCCAAGATTAGAGATATATAAAGGTGGTGGCGTAATATCATCGTGAACAGCTAGCAACTCTGGCTGGCCTTCTCTTCTACAATTGGGCTGTAACGGCAAATGGAAGATTGATAAGACGGAAGCTCCAGCTGCTATCATCTCGCTATTGGGGAAAAATGCAACATTCATCCCATAGCTATCTCCGACGCATTTTATCGTATGTCGATGTGAGATCTGCCCTTGATCCCGAACCCAAACCCAGATTTCGTCGCTAGACCATGACGTCAGCAAGTTGCCGCATGGCGAGATGGTGACGGCTTGGCAATAGCCAAGACAGCCATGAACACCAACAAAGACTGTGACTGGTTCGGTTTTTCCACAGACGTTGAGAAGGTATATTTCACCGCTAGCCTTGATCAAAGCAATTGTAAATTCGGTGTCGCTCAACGCTCGAAGAGAAATGTCGGTTCCGCCGTCGAGAACGACGTTGGATATTGTTTGACGATGACACCCAGTCTCGGAGTCCCACAATCGTGGTATCGAATCTTCTGATAATGTTACGATTAGGGAATACTTGGCACAAATAGCACAACTTGCGAAGTATTTGTCACAAGTCACAAGCACATGCCGTCGGGTCAGCTCCTCGGGTGACTGTATCGTATCCCACACAAATACTTCTTTTTCTTGTGTCACCGCTGTGATGATCCTCTGATCTTCCGAAAAGGCCACTGCTAGGAATGAATATCTTCTAGGTTGATCATAAGGGAATCTTCGAATGACAATACCGGTTGAAATATCGATCAGACACAAGTTCGATGGAGCAGTGTCCGCCACCAGGCAACCATCTGGTGAAATTGCGATTGGGCCTATCAAACGTGGCTCACTGAATTCGCTCACAAGGGCTCTTTCTCTGGCAATGAGACCACCCCGAATGCTTCGAATGCTTGCTATACGCATCTCCTGACACTCCATAGCAAGCCTCTTGACTGTATTCCGTGGGTCGCTCAGTACTAAAGAAGTACCATAGGTTTGAAGTGGGTATTCCTGTATTGTCGTTCCGTGGTCCTGAAGAAACTTCTGTGCATCGCTTAGGAGCTCGCTTAAACTGTCTCTTCTCTCATATTCAGTTTTACAACTCTATGGTATGTTAGCTTTGTTTCCCCTCTATATCCAAGTAAACCTCGTATTAAGTCAACTTACGGATAGTAGGTTCAGAAGTTTTCTGATGGCTGCTCCCCCTTCAGGCAATTCTTTCAAGATTGAAAGAGCTTCGAACCAATGGAGGACGTGTTTCGTGAAAAACGTATAAATTATTTCCCAGTCTACTCCCTTTTCACTTCGCACCAAATGATGTACCCAGTACATGCATGCGTATTGGAGATCATCAGGGATGTTTGCTGCAACCTGGTCTCTATCAATGTCTTCTGTTCTTGTTGTTGGCTTTGGTAGCATGCAGAGGTTCTTTTGGAGACCAGGAAGTGGTAAGCCAATGCGCCTTCCTTGTAACATTCGACTGGTGCATCGCTTTGCTAGGAAACCATGTGTATCCGAAACATTAATCCTTAAAGGGTCTGAAACCTCCCCGTCGTCTGCCAGAAGGAAGTCGGCAAAAGATTTATGGACAAGCTCCACAGGCGATCCTTCATCATCAGAAACATGTATCACTGCGTGAAGACTCTTCAGCCAGTCATTGACTGAACTCTCCCTCATTTCGAGAAGGCTACTCAAGGCCTTTCTAGTCAAGGGCTTTGTGAGTAAGACGAGAGACCCCAGGACATGCCGCAGCTCTGTACATTCTTCACCATTCAACGGTTCGGGGGTGCCATCCTCTCCCCATTCCCCGTTCAGTACTGCCTTCATAATCGGCACGTACATCTGGTCGAGCTGCTTGACGCTGACTAGACGATTGCTTATCCAGTCTTGGAGTCTGCGAACTGGATCTCTCTTACTTATGTAACGGAGCAGGGTTGAGATGTAGACGAATAATGGAAAGGGGTGCGTAGCATGGTGAACTATAATATCGAACTGTTCAGAACTTGGCCAAGTTTGTCTTTCAATAGACCGTTTTTGACAAATCTCGGCAAGGCCATGGCTCAGGACGATCTCAATCTCAGATCTTGTCTCCTTTTTGAAATCTTCATGAAGTGCAATTGTTTGGCAAAGGTCGCTAGTTCCAGACATCCCCCCTACAGTGACAGGATATGGGGGGACCCGCCTACTGGTAAACAAAACACAAAGCCGAAACGCTGTTATTTGCTCGAGAGACGCGAATTTCTGGAGCAATAGAGGTATGTCCTTTGGGCGTGTACATTCGTCAAGGGCATCGATAATAATGATTCTTGGAAATCGGCCGTCTTCAGGATTGAGAGTGCTCAAAGGATTGAAGATAAGAATTTCGAACTGCTTTGACAGAGCCAGCTTCTCAAGTCCTTGTATAGTTAAACTGTCCAGTGATTGTCTTAGGGCATTCGGGTAGTCAGGGATTGTCTCTATAAGCTGGCTTGTGATTGTTGAAAAGATTCGACAGGTGTCATTGCGTAACTCATTACCACGCCTAAAGAAATACCCAGCTGCTAGCCGGTTTTCCTGTCTAAAGTCGTTGACTAGGGTACGTGCCAGAGTTGACTTTCCTGTTCCAGCAGGGGCGTGTAGCCATATAACGGATTTTGCGTTGAGATCCAGAACCTGAGAGCGAATGATAGATCGAACGTGGTTTCTAGTGTCTTCGTGGCACTTAGGGTGTTCTTCTAGATCTTTACTGTCATATCGTGCCTCGTACACGATTGGGAGGGAAATTAATGAATCAGTGTCGTTGTTCAAGAGGCTGGGTCATCATTAGCACGCGGGTGGGTAGGCGGCAAGGCCATAAAGTGAAGCTGTTGGGCTGCTTTTTTGGGAACAGAACAGTATTCATTTTGTACCAGTCACTCACAAATTAAAAACTTGATCTCCCTTTACTTCTTGGGACCCTAACACTTGGTTGTGTACGGCGGTGGCCCGGGCGCTAGCTGTAAACATCGTTACCGATTTCGTCAGGTTGGTTTGATCCAGTCACCTCTCTCTTGTGAAGGAGACCAGACCCATTGTGGCGGGGACAAATATTTAAAGCATTTTCCTGACACTGGCTGAAATACTGAATGCCTCAGGCTAAACATGTTTAATGCAAGTGAATCCACATCTGGCCAACTTGGCAATGCTGCATGGCCTCGACCTTGAGCCGGAATTCGCTGCATGCAGCAACCGGACCAATAAAAGGCTCCCATTCCTTCTTGAGATGCTCCTGCACAGTGGGCTTTGGGCACCAAATAAACTTGCGCTGTAAGCGAACACACAGGCGGTGCCGAGGTTCGACTGCAACAGGTGGACTAGGCCAACACGTCAAGTAATGTTAAAGTTTGAATTCACTATTTTCCGAAGTGTCACGGATTAACCCAAACCACATGGTATATATTCTTCCATTTGGAACAGCAGAGGTAAGCTTTAGGCATGAATTTCGCCGCTCTAATCTTCATCGATGGGTTAGACATCATGAAGCAGTTTTCATCGTTCTCTTGGCCTTACAGCCTTTGCAGAACCACATCACTGCTGAGTCTCTTCTCAAAGGCCTAGTCTGGTATGGTGAACTTGTCCCAATTTCACTTTGCATTCCACTGTATACTGTATGCATAACGATGGCTTATAGGCCTTGATACATCTATCAGTAAGGATTCTACAGCAAGCTCATGAGGATTCTGGGATGATGGTACACCACTGCCGGTCAGGCGGTAGGCCAGAATACGTGGAGTTACATGAAGAGTCTCTATCCTCTAATTGAATACCTGATCACCACTGATGAGCTGATTTCCGAGGACCTGGTTCTTAATCTCCCCCCAATTGTTATTTTCAATTTTGGGACCATGCGACTGAATTGTCGTTAGAATGATGGTTTCCACTGGGGAATGGCTAGCTTACAGTTTCTTCTGGTTTCGCACCAGGCTCGACCGAGGCTTTCTGAATAGCGCCAAGAACACTTTTATATCCAGGGCTGTCTTCGTCAGCAAACTTACACATAGTCTCATGGTTTGCATCAATAGATGCGTGGTCTCCATATCCGTGGACTCGAGCATTTAATTCCGGAACCACCTAATAAACTGTGTGAGATTGCAAACCGGCTAGTCGCAGATCAGATAAAATTTACGCACCAGAACTTTGTGTAGTTTCTTTGTCTCATGAAAGAAGGTTACATGGATCTCTTTCCCTTCTCGAATCCGCTTGTTTAATACTGTGGCAAAGTTCTCTGCCAGGATTCTCAATTTCTCTGACTTTTCTTCCAGATCATGGACCTTTTGGCTATCGGTTGCCCAAATGAAGTTAACCATTGAGCTAAGGACACTGCCAAAAGGGGCGACCGGAGAGCCATGAAATGGCGTTCCTAAGAAGATCATACCGCGGGTATTGCTCGCGATTATAGCAGGATTGTCGTTACTACCAACCAATGTGCCTTTCACGATGATCTAGACGGCCTCGTCAATCTAGACATAATTGACGGTACATGGCGTTCTTACCTGAGCACAGATCAAGCCACCGAGGCTGTGTGCAACGAAGATCAGCGGGCGATCAGCCTGGAGATGAATGTTTAGCAAGAGCGCGGGAAAGTAAGGGGGGTTTCTCTCACTGTTTCTGTCTTAGATCTCAACGTGACGAGCCTTTCGCATAGATCGACCGCATGTGACTCCATTACTTGGGTCGTTACTTCATCATTCCAATTGAACTTGGTCACGTCGGCATCATATCCAAAGGTGAAGATACGAGCATTTTTAATATCGCCAGTAAGTAGCCTATCTGGCCAAAAGACTCCGTTCTTTGTCCAAGTTGATCGGCGGTTGCCAAACAGTCCATGAACAAAGATGATACTGATTCATGAACGATTAATAGGTATTCATGGCTTGATTTAAATTATACATACTCTAGCTTAGCATCTTCTGGCGATGCTATTTGTTCCAGGCCGAGTTGCGCCATCTTGACAAGTTACAGTCTTAGGAATACCCAATTCGAATAAACAAAGGCCTGTGTGAGAGCAAGAGAAGATAAATTTTAATAACTCCAATATCAGGATCTTATACCCAATCGACATCCCTACAGTCCAGAGCTGAAACACGGTAATCTCCATTTGGGGCTGCGCCCAGCTACAGTGTACCCTATTCTTTGAGCCATGATCTTATCAGCCACTTCCTCGTAATATGTCAGCCGGACATCAAAAGTTTGCATAATGCATATTGAGGCCCTCCAAAGTGGAGATACATCATTTTCTATTGGGCATTGCTCGCGAAGTGATGTTGGCCAAGAGTCGAAGTGGTTGTTCAGCCGGCCTGATCTTCTAACCGGTATTGCCGATCACAAGTTTCCACCAATCGTACGAGTTCTTATCAAGAAAGACCTTTCCAGTCATGCAGTCTGCCAAGATAGTTGGGAAATTCCGGCTACTGGATGGCCAACAAGGATTTACTTGTTATCAAGGGTTATGTCATTTTTGATGGACTCAAGTTACGTAAAATGATAACAGCGGTGTTTTGTGTACATTGTGTGGCGTTCCTTTGTCATCTTAACTCCGCTGTGCGTTCTCTTGAAGGTATTGAATGTATGTATTGAGCCTGCATCTTGAGGAGTGTTTCTGACGTTGAGTTAGAGAGCTACGATGGGTGACTGGGGTAGCCTTTTTATTCTTTAGTAAATGCATTTAAGTTCTCTTTATATATTAGATATAATTATTAGATAGGCTATTAGGTAATTATATTAGAGTATACTGCCTAAACTAATTTAATAAGAGTATTATTTTAAGTTAATAGAAACTGCTACTGATGCTTATAGCACGCGCCTTATACGAATGTATGTATATTTATAAATATTCCAAGAATATAGCCATTTAAACAATGTCTTCGTCTTACACAAACCCCTGCGCGAAGGTTCAGAACTCGGTCGCTAGAAACTAATATATTGGCAGTGACCAGACTTTCGTCCTGTGCGTGTTGATACCCAAGCAGTTATATCCAAAGGCTAACCCAGCGGTGAGTCCGAGCCAACTATAACGTAGGCCTACGGCCTGTATTAATACTTTGAAAATTCTAAAAATGAAAGCCACTTTATAAAGATATGAACAAAGAACTGACAGAGTACATATAGTTTGGAGCAGATCTCCAAATGGATTTTTGGTTCCGAATCTAATAACTTTTTGTAACAAGGCTTTCATGATTCACGACAGAGACAGAGCAGTGACGGAGACGGGCAAATGGTTCCTTACAGGAAACGAGTTTGATCGATGGAGATCTCAATCGAAATTTGTGGCTATATAGCAAAAGTAACTATGGCAGGAGGACATTCAGATAACATCCAGCTAATATATTTCCCAGCTAGTTGCGGAAAGACTATTTTATGCTAAATGTGCTATAATATACTCGATAAGTCTAAAATCTTTTATAGCTCTTCTATTATCAATCAACTTGAGGTGGATTGCATAGACGATGATAATAAAGCGGTGATATACCACTACTTTACTGTCACGCACGATCGATCTCGGACTTATTGCATGTTGCTCCAGTCAGTTCATCACAGGTGGCTAGCTACAACAACAGTACTTGAACTTGATAGAAGGTTTGTATAAGAAGAGGCGTGACAAGGACCTTGCAGACGACGAGGCTAAGCTTATAGTCATATTCGAAGCTCTTGCAAAGACGCTTTCAGCTCTTATGTCATCATAGACTCTCTTGACGAAAGTACTGACCACCCTGGGATTACGGCCAGTTCTACCTCAATTACATGACCTTTCAATTCCCGGTATATGGATCTTGGTAATTAGCAGTACAACGGTCCCGCGCGAAACCAAGTCACGCATAAGAAGTCTAAGTACTGAACAAGTTCGGGTCACTAGCCAAGATGTTGAAACAGATATTGAACTTCATCTTCGGAAATTCAACCTTGAGCAATGGGACGAGTCTCAAAGGAGGTAAATTGTGGAAAAGATGAAAGGGCGTGCAGGGGGGTCGTAAGTTGTCGAGAGCAGCAGCCTTGAACACAACACTGAACTAAGTTTATGTTTCAATGCGCCGCTGGTCGTCAGTTGATAGGAATCCAGAATTGCTATGATAATGAGGAGCTCAAACAGGCACTGAATACTCCCCCGAAGACCGCCGGAGACTTACAATAGGATCTTAAAGGAGATCACGTCGCCTTCTAATATTACAAAGCTCAGAACAGTTCTTGGTTGGGTTCTGTACTCTAGACGGCCCATGCGAATCGAAGAGCTCCGAGAAACTACCACCTTTGGTTGTAAAGAGAAGCCCTACTTCAACGAGAATAAACGACTCAATATGCGCCCGCCATTTTTGGTTCAGTGCGCATTTCTCATAGCAATGGAAGACGGTCCGGACACTGCTGATATGTTCAATTTTGACGATGACAGATCTGGGGCTGTTCATTCCAATCGAGGCCTATCTTGTTATTTACGGTTGTTTCTTCGCCTGGCTCATCCAGACATTTTTCGGCATTTTACTGATACTGAGAATCTGTGTGCTAATTCTAGGCAGTTTGCTCCAACAGTTGAAGATGCACATGCCGTTTCGAAGCAATCATCTTTTGCTTCTATCCTTCACCGGAACGATGTTCTCAAGGGATCCACCAACTCGACGCAAAGACTTCTCTTGTTGGACTATGCCTTGGAAAGTTGGTACCACCATGCCCAAAGGGTAAGCTACTCTTTGTTTAAAGAAGATATATCAGCTCTTTTCCAGGAGGTTCTCAAAACAACCTGGCACATCTACCGTTTGGTCGCATACCCAAAATCGGTCAACAAGATACGATCCAGCCAACTAAGGTACGCAAAGTCTTTACCCTTCAGCAATCCTAGGGTCCCGGGCAATTTCATTCTTATTGGTCTAAAATGTACTTAGATGCTGTCTTTCTTGAATACTATAAGGCTATTCCGTACTCTGTAGTGTAATTGAAGTCCGTGTCCGTGTCCGTGGCGCAGCAAGCTAAGCGGCCCGAAGTACAAGGATCACAACCCGCAGCGTATAATCCTACGGAGCTCAGCACATATAAGACTAGCCAAAGCCCTTGACTCTCTTTGAATCATTTCCCGACTTACTCTGCTCTTCAATATCCAAGATATACACCCTGCAAAAGTCATTCACAATGGCACCGAATCTAAAATCAGTTGTTTCCAAAAACATCCGTGATCACACTACACAAACAATCCTCAGAAAAGCCTTGGAAGAAAAAGATGGAAAGTCCCTTGAGCAATCACCAGAGACCGCGGCTATGGTCCGTGACTGGGAGATTCTCGGCGAGAAAAGGGGAAGACAGGGTCTAGAGACTGTTGATAAGGCTATACAGGAGAAGAAGCCAGATGTTGATGGTATGACGGATGAAGAGCTGAGTCGAATCAGCATACATATTTCGTCGGTTGAAGAAGAAGACGGTGAACAGTCGGATGAGAAAGTGAAGGATGAGGAGACGGCCAAGTTTGATGAGTATAAGCATCATCAGTTTATACAAAGATGGGGGTTATTTCAAGACTCGGATGGGCGTGATGAGGAGTGGTTCGTCACTGATCCGCCTATCCTTGAAGAGGCGGATCCTGAATATCTGTGCGATATGTGTCGACACATTGACTTCAAAGTCCTTCTATCACAACGAGACTTACCGGGAAATCAACTACCAGGACAGTCCCGCATCTCAGTTTACGGCATTCCCATGGTTATGGACGAGAACAGTTGTTGTTCTTTTTGCAGACTCATTCGAAAGAGGGTTATTCAGGATGGGATACTCGCGAATGTTCATCCTGAAGATTGGCCGGGGATGCAATTGAGTATCAGTACCCTGGATGATGGACCGAAGCTTCCTCTGAGATTGGAAGTCGAATTCTCAGATCTTGATCGGTCAAAAGTTTCAAGATTGGTGATACATCCAGTTGAACCTATGGAGAGTCAATCGAAGCCTCTTCAGGGTCTTGTGGTTCGGAAGGACTCTGCTGATATATCTCGCCTTCGAGAGTGGCTTCAGACATGCAACAAGGATCATAAATCAACAGAAGCTGACTCTACTGAATATCTCAAGCCTCTCATGGGCACACTGCGAGTCATAGATACTGTCGACAACTGCGTGAAGGAGGTTGACACTCCTTGCGACTACATCTGCCTTTCTTATGTCTGGGGAACTGGTAGCCAGACACAATACACTACCAAAACAAGAGGCCAGCTCAGCAAGCCTGGAGGTCTGGGGCACGCCGAGCTTCCGCAAACTGTTCTTGATGCCATCAAGGTCACAAAGGAGCTCGGTATCCGTTACATCTGGATTGATGCTCTGTGTATCATGCAAGATGACAAGGACGACAAAGCTAGGATAATCTCTAACATGGGAACTATCTACGCCAATGCAACGTTATCAATCATGGCTTCTTCCAACGTCAACCCCACCGACGGACTGCCGGGCGTTGGTGTCCCTCGATCACAGGAGCAGAGCATCGAAACGCTCCAGGGACTTACTCTTGCCGTTGCATTCCAAGATGCCAGACAAAAGTATTCTGATATCGAGGATAAACTCTGGAATACCAGAGCGTGGACGTTCCAAGAACGAGTCCTCTCAAGGCGATCAGTCTACTTCACCGACTCTCAAATGTGCTTTGTCTGTCCCCACGGAGCCTGCTTCGAGGATACCGTTCCTGTCTCTAACCCCATTTCATACACGATCACGTCTTTCAATGAACACCTCCAACTAACATCTCGAATCCACAACTTGTGGATTCGCATATGGTCTGATCCAACTCAAGCCGCATATATCAACAAAGCTTTCGCGACAGAAGATGACGTGACGATTTTTATCGGCGAGGACCCAACTACTGGCGAAGCTTCAGAGGACGGTGCTCCGTTGTACAAGTCTAGAGCCATTCCGAGTTCAGATACAATCGATGCACCTCTCATCAAGGGATATACACTCTGGGAAGCGTACGCTCACGCTGTTGATGCTTATACAAGGAGAAACATGACTTGGCAGTCCGACGCCGTCAACGCCTTTATCGGTATTGCAGACCTTATTCGTCGCGGGACAAATACCAAGTTCTGGCACGCTATGCCTGAATTTGCTCTTACGCGATCTCTCTTATGGTACCCCAAAGAACCCCTTTCTCGAAGACGATCACCAGATGGAAAGATTTTGTTTCCCAGTTGGTCCTGGGCAGCTTGGCAGGGGCACGTTGCGTACCGTGGCAGAGGTTTCCACAACGCCGTGTGTTATGAGCCAGTTAGTATGATAATGTGGCTGAAGTCAGCTACAGTTGACGAATTCATGGAGAAGTTTGTACAAGTGGAGAGAACACAGAAGGAAATCGACGAGAAGAGACGCCAGGCTGAGAATTCACGGCTTTTGTTGCACAAGACTGATTTGTGGTCGCTTTTGCATATTGACTGCTACGAGCATGGATGGGCGGTAGAGCACAATGAGGACCGAAATCAGCATCTCTTCGTGCACGATGCGTATCCGGGCATGAAATTTGAGTTTCCGATTAATCTTCCTGACGAGCCTATCGTGGAGTTGCCTTTCGAAGACACTTTGTACTTTCGTGCAAAAGCGGTGTCAGTTCGACTATGTGATAAGCCATCTGAGTCTTATTTGGCATCGCCTATACAGGATAACTTCATCCAGATAGGGGTCAACGATGAGGATCGATCAGCCAACGACCGTCGACCGTGGCAGCGTATCCTCTACCATCAAGGATACCGCGCAGGAAGCTTGAGCCTCAACGTCTCGCTTGAACATCTCAACATCCCCTCAACAGCTGAAGAAGTCCAGAGTTCACCGGTGAAATACATCCTCGTGGCCATATCTCGCGACAGTCTTCCGTATATTGCCCCTCCGCCCATTGGCTGGGAAATGTACTGGGATGGCGATCCAATGAGAATGCAGTACGAGCTTCTTCAAGATGAGTGGCTACAGCGCAGGCGCTTACCTGAAGCACCTGATGAGAGTGTGAAGCCAAGTGGTGAGAAGGTTAATGAAACTGGAGATCCACGATGGGATATAGGTCGCTTTGGAACTACCACTATATTGGATGTTTGTAACGTGCTGTTGCTTAGAGAGACGAGGGATGGAGTATCTGAGAGGGTTGGCGTTGGGAAGATCCATTACTTGGCGTTCTTTGCGGCGAAGCCTGAGCCTGATGTATTCTATTTGAGATGAGTTGGTCTAAACTCATATAAATTAGTCCTAACTCATACAAGCTGGTCTAGACTCAGATGAGTTGATCTAAAAATCACCAAGCCAGCGCCCTAACATTTAGGGTGCTTGGCATTGGGAGTAGATTGCAGATACTTGCGCCAGTTTACTTCCTCGTGCCTTTGGTGGGTGGCTCCAAGTCTTGATCTTCGTCTTCGTCTTCTTCATTTCTCTGCGCGCTCGGTGTCCGTTATGTTTTAGTCGACACTCTGTATATCATTCATGAAAAGGACGACAAAACGAGAATCATCTCCAGCCAACTACTTCCTGACTCGACGCCTCTTGGTAGGCGGTTCCGAGTCCTCCTCTTCGTCTTCATCTTTCACCTCCCTTTTGACTTCTGCAATTACAACCTATTAACTAATTAGTTCAGGGCTAAAGAATATGTAAGTAGTCATAAGTCTTATAACACCTTCAGTTGTTTGCAAGATCGGCAACAGCACTCCTCGAACTCCTCTGGTGGGACTCTTCGCGTCTTGTAAGCGGCGAGAGAGTCCGAGAAGCTGGTATAGGCTACCTCCTCCTTCTTCGTCTCCTCCTATTCATCTTGACAGTGCGACGAATTTTGACCAGGATTGCTCTGATCGACATTGCTTGTACATCTATACACACATTAGCTCTGAGTACCTCATTCAACGCGCTTGGCGTACCGGCGGCTGTAAGCTTTGATCGGCCAGTGGCCAATCTGGTCGAATTAGAGTCCATCTCTTCTTTGGAATTCTTTTTTTATTTAAAAAAAAAAGAAAGGAGATTGACTAAGTCAGAGAACTGGAGACGGCGGGGGACTAGAGACGATGGTGCTGATGCTCAAGCTGAAGCTGGCTTTGAGAAGAATCTGATTATGAGGTTGTGAAGAAAGTTGACCAGTGACGCCAGCTGAATACCATGTCCCATTCGAGGAGGCAGTGAATCAGGGACGTTCCACCTGGGGAGAGCCCGTCACTGCCATCCAGTTTTACCAGGCAAAAGCCTCGCCGTGTTCAGGATTACAAGATATCACGTGCTTAGCATCATAATCTTTTATTCCGCGCCGTTTTCTCTTCTCTCTCTCTCTCTCTCTCTCTCTCAAATTCAAAAGACGAAATGGCTGCTGCTCCGGGTTCGACGCTCACCATCACCGAGCCTGATGGCCATCCGCAACCCATGTCTCTTATTCCCCTTCCTCCCACGGCAGCCGAGTTGGCTTTACTCCTGAAATCTCCCTCTGGAGGTTGATATAGCCCCCTCCTAGCCCGCCCAAAGTCCCTGCCGCCAGCAAGTTCTTCTCTTGCCATACAGACGCATTGAAAGGGGTATCAAGTATAAACCATTCATGCACTCTGTATCGCATCCCAGTATAAGTTTTATAGCCAAATTGCCTATGTATAGATGAGAAACCTTTGACTATCAGAGAGATCATGGCGAAAATGCACCGTAAAAGTTGAAGCCGACATCGAGCGGAATAAGGAACGGAGACGGGCGGCCTTTTTGGATAAGAAGAAGCGAAGAATTCCAACGGATGAGCTCGTTGCTGCCGGTTTGGTCAAGAAGATGAATTATATTAGATAAAGAAATCTACCGGTGCCATATGGGCGCCCCAGGAATCCAACCCTTCACCCTCTGGCAAACCAACAAATCTTGCGCACCCTCCTCATCCTCGCCCTTCGACCCAATCGTAGCATAAATTGTGAAACCACATCTCTCCAATGTCTCAATCAACTTTAGCAGTATGATCCTCGTCTGAACAGTATCTGTCCCTGAAGGATTCCACGGCGTGTTTGCAAGATGTATCTTGACGCGGTCAGATGTGATTTCTTTACGTCTTACATCACGACCAAATGTTTGAAGGATTGCGTCTGTGAGGTCTTTGGGTGGTGAGTCTACGATCTTTAGTTTATCGCTGTTGTCGAAGGATATACAGATCCAGTCGCATGGTGGTGGGATGGGATCTTGTTTTCGGAATATAAGTGAATCTAATACATCAGCTAAGTTATTCATATAAGATAGTCAGAAGTCTTACCTTTACTCTCAGACTTGAGCGTAATCTCCATAGCTCCCTGCAACACCCAACCCATATCAAACAACTTCTCCAGAATTCTCAGCATTAGTCTCCTCGAGTTATCGTTCCCATCACATCTATGTAGCCAAGGTCTTCCACGAAGCCTAAATTCCATTGACTCCCCGTAGGGTTGCACATGTGAAAGACCCGGTGACCACCGGGCTGCGACGACTTCTTTGATGGCTGATACTTCTGCTTCCGTGAAGTTAATGAGACGAATGCGGTCGAACATGTTGAAGGTCATGCAGGCGAATTGGGTTTGGAAGATGGGTGGTGATGAGGCCATTGTTTCTTGGAATGATGGGGGGAGGTCGGAGACCTTTTCGGTCGTTTCTGTAGCTTTGGAGGTAGACATCTTGAGATGAGTTTATAAATTGCGTGTTGTGCTAAATGATGAAAAGTGCCATGTGTTGGGTCTGTAAATTGATGTTGCGTGGATGTGTCGCTTCAAGGTGGGAATAGCGTCATTTGTTCTTAGTTGAAAGAACACCAGAACCCTTCTAGAAGAGAGTGGGTTCTAGGTGCTTTATACACGGGCCCAGGCTAACCAAGTTCTGTTGGTCCTGTTACCTTAGCGTGGCTGTGCGGGGCGCGAGGCGTAGCAGGATCACCACCCTGCCACCCACCACCAAAGTAAAGTTACTGGCAGTTGGCTGCTAATAAACTGTGCTAGCCCTGCTGTACTTTCCAACAATATAAACCCCTCTCAGCGAAATGACATATAAAGCTAGGCCAATAATCTCAAGGACTATAACAACAAGACTGGCAATAAATGTATAAGACTACAACAGTAGTTATTAGCAATCATCAAATACACAAGAGTCAGATTATCTTACCATTTCTATGCACAGAGTTACCCAAGGGCCAGAGCTGTGCCGGGACCTGCTCTGGCATGACCAAGACCATAGGTCCCAGTCACCCTGAAGCACTTCTTTGTCGACAATGAAGTAAATAGTTGCGATAACCCAGGCTGCAATCACAGTACCAGAGCTGGCCAGCACGGCAACGGTATGTACCCAGCCATCGCGCAAGGATTGGGGCTATCCTGATGTTAGAAAATTGTGAATAGGCTTTAAGTTGTCTTTTCGTGAACTCACAAGACTGAGATGAGTTGCTAAAGCTATTATCTGGACAAAGGATGCAAAAACTGCAATTGCTAGCATTAACCAGGTCGAGAACATGTTAACCAAAGCCCGTTGAGTTCCCCAGCCATCCTCGTTTCTATCCACAGAGTTATATGTTATATCCCAAGTATTAACTCCATGGATAAGTAAACTCAGAATACTCAGATCGAGTAAGAGGATCAAGATGCGGAGGCAGAGTCTGACGGTATCAAAAGCACCCCGACGTTTATTCCGCGCACGGCGCCTCCTGAGGAGAACATGTTGGTCGGAGACGGCTAGGAATTCCTTTGCGGCGTAGTCATCGTCGACTTCGTCATGAGGGTCGAGCCGGTTCGAGTATGACTCGTAGGCAGAGGGTACACCAAGGTCCATGATGGTTTAGTATTGGGTCTTGGATGTAATTATGCTTGGTACGGGCTCTTCAAGTTTAATTATATGCGCGGGGGCCGTCATCTTCTTATGCTGTGATATCGTCTGGTGCATTCAACGTCAATGGCAATGGACTTAACGAATTTTCGTGTGGTAGTATCCCGATCATGTCAGCCGCATTCGGCAACGCCGTTCCTTAAGCCTTGGACCCTTGGATGGCCCAATTATTTAGCATGTAGACAATGTAAGTAAGCTGACTATCAGCCGTCACGATAAAGCTTGACATTTTACCTACAATATGCTCACTGCATGTCAGCCAATCTAGACCATTTGGAGTAGCCTAAGATGCAGAGCTGGGTCGTTAGCCAGACTTAGGTGGGGTAGCTCCCCGCAGCTCTCTGCTCTAGGTACTAACCTAGGGAGAGAAAATTCGCTTGCTACAGAACCTAGGTAAAATAACTTGTCAGCCTGGAAGAACAGCTGAATATGTTGTTGTACCGAGCGTGGCTGTGCCCAGCCCTGTTTTGCTTACATGACAAGAACGTGATTAATGCGCTCCGTCGCGCAGCGGAAGCGTCGTGGTGAGAAGCATCTTCAGTCCGCCATTTTGCTGGTAACCTCCACTGCTATGCAGCGCAAACACAATCGTTAGTGGCCGGGGCACATCACTCAAGCAACAGCTTCACTACTTGTTGGCCATAAGCTGATCCTCACATCTTGGCAAACAAACCCCAGAGTCAGAGCAGCAATTGTCTTTTTTTCATTCTCTCTCATCAAAGTCTTACAAGTCTAGTATACTACGCGCCCCTCCTCTCCCCGAAACTCCAATGCCTTCTACTACGACCAACCATGATCCTACTGTAGATTCTACAAGCAAAAAACGCAAAACTGCCATGTTCTGTCATGCCGCCGCGCCGTTTTTTGTTCCGCCCAAATGATGATGATGATGTTGCTAGTATACAAGAATGTCTTTTTTCGTGAGTGGCTATTATTATCGCTTGCGTGTGTCCTTGCCCTTCTTCTTCCCTTTCTTTTTGTCCTTGGGCAGTTCGAGTTTCGTGTCTTTGAGTTGCTCTGCCATGTTGCTGAGCATGTAGTCGTCGATGGTGTGCATTTTGTGGCCCCATGCGTTGTACTCTGGTTCTTCTTCCACTTGAGGTGTGTCGAGATCATCGAGTCCGCCGTCGAGAACGGACTTGCCAGCGGGAGTACCTTGACGCGCTGTTGATGTGCCGGAAGCATTGTTGTTGGGCTTCTCGGTAAAGTCAGCATCGTCGGCTTGGATTTCCTTCTCTGCGACACGGGCAGCTGCAACATCCTCTCTGTCTTCTGCTTGTTCGAGCGCCCGGCCGACTCGTCGCTGGTCAGTATTGGTGTCAGGGCCGCCGAGGACTCTATCCAAGGCGGCGTCTGCAGCATCCAATCCTTCGCTCTTTGTGTCGAGTTTGTCGCTGAGGACGTCTCGTACAGAGAGTTTGTTAAAGTAGTCGGTAGTGAACTCTCCTTCTTGAATCACCACATCATCTAGCATCTGCTTCTGCGAAGCTTTGCGAAGAATGTTGGCCTCAATTGTGTGTTCACTGACTAGACGGTAGATGTGTACATCGCGAGTCTGTCCAATACGGTGGCATCGATCTTGGCATTGCTTGTCCATGGCGGGGTTCCAATCTTGGTCGTAAAAGATGACGGTATCGGCACCTGTAAGATTGATGCCGAGACCGCCTGATCGAGTCGACAGGATGAAGCATAGAATTCGAGGGTCATTATTGAATCGGTCGGTAAGGATTTGTCGCTGTTCCACTTTGGTAGCACCATCCAAACGGAGATATTTGTGACCGTGAATGTTCAAGAATTGTTCCAGGATATCCAAGACCTTGGTCATCTGTGTAAAGATGAGGGCGCGATGACCACCAGTCTGAAGCTTTCGCAGTAGCTTGTCCAGAACCTGAAGCTTTCCGCAGTCGTATTGTAAGAGACGCTTGTCGGGGAATTGAATGCTGAGTCGCATGCGTCCTTCGTGCCAAGGATCTGGTGGCGCTTCTTTAGGTAGGAATGGCGCCCATCGGACGGGTTTCGAGAGCTTGAGGTCTTCGTCTGTAAATGCTTCAATTCCTTTGCGACCAAGGACAAATTGCTCCATGTCTCTAGTCACAACCGCCGGTGTAACACATGAGAACTTCTCAATGATCGTCTTGAAGCTGTCGGCACGTTGATTGACGGTTGGTATCATCGACTGAATGAGTCTCGATTCCTCTTCGAACCAAGACATTACCATACGAGGAACTTTAGGCCGAGGCTTGTATGGCCTCTTATCGGTACCAATAGTTAACAACTCTACCAAGTTCTTGCCATAAATGGGCTTCTTCTGGCGGCGTAGGGCATTAAGATACACACAATGTTGAAGCTCTTCAAAGCGTCCCCATCTTGCGCCACTCTCCAAGTATGCGATATTAGATGCGACTGTTGAAGGGTCTAGGTGGTCGTTTGCTTGGTGTGCTCGGGTTCTCTGAGCCTCTTTAAGGTCCATTAATATTCGATGAGAGCTGAGTTGTGAGATTCGCTCAGCCTGTGTTGTGGAGAGGCTTTCGGATTGTGTGGGAATGAGGTTGAGGAAGCCAAGGCTGACGTCTTTCATGGGCTTGGGATCAAGAAGTAGCTTCTGAACCCTTTGCTCGATAAAGTCATAGTCTGAGACGACAGACTTGTTCATTCGGAAGGATGTCATGATGGGTCGGTCAACGAAGAGATCTGGGTGATTGCAGACCTTTCGCAGCTGCATGAGACAGTTGATGATGGACAGATAATTGCCGGAGTTGAGTGTCTCTTTGGTGTCATTCCGCGAAAGAAATCCATCGTAGAGCTCACGTTGTCGCTTGGAGAGTCGGCAAAACTCAACGTGCTCATACTTGGCGGGCATTTGCTTCTCGACATCGGCTTTCAATCGTCGTAGCAGATAGGGTCGCAGAACCTTGTGTAGCTTCGAGATGATAGCTCGCGCCTCATCGTCCATCTGTTCTCTTCCACTCTCAAGAATTTGTGATTCAGGCTTTGCGAACCAATCGTGAAATTCCTGTAAGTCAGCGAAACCACCAACGCCATTCTCGGCCGGCATGAGGAAGAAGAGGAGTGACCAAAGTTCTGTGAGATTATTCTGAAGAGGTGTTCCTGTGAGTAGTAGCCTGGCTTGAGTATTGAAGCCAAGTAGGGTCTGCCATCTTTGAGATTTGAAGTTCTTGATGTTGTGTGCTTCATCAAGGATCATGTAGTGCCAGCGACGTCGCTTGAACACTTGCTGATCTTGAAGGACAAGTTGATATGAGGTAATACAAACATTCCACACATCATCGTTGTTCCAGCCTTGTCGCTTGCGTTTTCGTTCCTCCTGAGATCCGTAGTATGCCAAAATTTTAAAGCCAGGGCACCATTTCTTGAACTCCATTTCCCAATTGAGCATGACACTGGTAGGGACTACAACGAGATGCGGTCCCCAAACCTCGTGCTGACATGCTAGATGTGCAAGAAGAGCAATGGTCTGAATCGTCTTGCCGAGACCCATTTCATCGGCAAGAATACCATTGGTGCTGTTGGCGTAAAGACCTGCCAGCCAGTCAAGTCCATCGCGCTGATACTCTCGTAGTGTGCCTCTAAGAAGAAATGGTACATCAATCTTGTGATTTGATGATTGCTGTGGTGAAGCCGATCGACTTGGCCCAGTTTTGTCTACTACCATCATCTCCCCGGAAGAAGCTGTGTCCAGCTCAGATGGCTTGGTTTCTGATGTAGGAGGGGGAGACATACTATGAGCACGACTGGGAGGATTAGTTGGTTGTTCTGATGCTGATCTGTGATTTTCCAAGGGTAGAGTTGGTGCCGATTCTTGTTCCTCGGTGGGTTCTGTCATGACAACTTCAGTATCTTGAAGCGTGGAGTCCGCTGGGGCTTCAGTAACGGTATCACCTTCAACCGGGACATCATTAGTCGCCGCGTCGGGTGCAATGGTCTCTGGGGGCGGTGTTGAGGTCTTCTGTGCAATATCGGCGGCCCTCTCCTCTTCTGTCGCTTTGGGCTTCTCAACAGATGCTCCCTCATCCCGAGCTTCACCATTAACCGTTAGCGTTGACTCTTCTGCGTCAGGCATCTCAGTGTCCCCATTCTCGGTTGGCTCCTCTGTCACAGCTTCATCGTTTATCTTCTTCAGCTCCGACTTGCCAAAAAGAAGTCCTAGGAGACCACCCCCAGCATCTTCATCAGACTCTTCTTCCGATGCATCATCCCCCTCCTCGTCACTATCCATATCGGTAGACCCCATATCATCATCCATATCAACAGACTCGTCGCTGGTGTCGGCATTTTCTTCCGCGGTTGCTTGGGCAGTATCGACTGCATCAGTGTCATCGCGGCTTGGTTCGGTGGTCGGTGTTTCTGCATCCGGCTTTTCGAGTTCTGGTATATGGGCATACTTCTCGCGCAGCTGTTCTTGTGTCAAGTTCTCATCACCAACATCCTTCAAGTCCTCCTCTTCGTCACCCTCTTCCTCATCTGAAGACATGATATCGCTGTCGGGGTCGTCCTCGTTATCTCCGTCTTCTCCCGACGCTAAGTCAAGGTCATCGTCATCGTCCATGCTCATATCGTCGCTAAGATCATCGAATCCATCATCTTCCTCTTCAGAAAGTTGCTCCGAGTCCAATCCTGCTCTCCGGGCTTGCAATTTCTGTTCAGAGAGGTTAACAGCTTCATTCAAAGCTGCCTTGACTCTCTTCTGCTCTTCTTGTTCCCATTCGACCAACCTTCGACGATTGACTTCAGCACGAACATTTTCCCATGTGCCAAAAAGTGCCTTCATCACAACACGATACCGAGATATCCATCTCGCCCTTTGTTCCGCTTCGATCTCCTCTTCTGACTTTGGTTGGCGCCGTAACCACTCGTCTCGACAGGCCTCGGCCACTTTTTTCGCGGTCAATCGATGCCGTTGTTGCTCAGCCAGCATCAGTTTTCGAAAATTCGTCATAGCCTTCACCATGTGGTCTTGTCGAGCCCATTGCCTAGGTGGCTCTTCCTCTGCTTCCGGGAGGAATACTGAGCAGCGCCCTTGGGAGAGTAGCCCACCAGGTTCAACTTCTTGTTCGATTCGAAGAATGGCGCGCGCGTCCTTGGCAGCCATTTCATCAGTATAAGGAGGGCCATCTTCAGAGGCAAGGAGTCCACCGTCCTCAACAGGGATGTCACCAGCTCGAGCCCAGAAGTCTTCAAAGTTCGTACTAATCTTCGGTTTCTTTCGGACTTGATCAGGATGCACCAGAGGAATATCGCCAGATCGTCCGACTCGTAACTTAATGCGGGGCGATCGATTGGTAACATTTTTCGATTCTTGAATGTCGTCTTTAATATCACTAAATCGTGCGGATCTCCTTGATCTGGTCGAGGCTTTTGGAGAAGGGCTTCGACGTCGGGTGGAACGGGAAGGACGGGTTTCTGTAGGCTTTTTTGAAGATTTTGGAGTCGACGCGGGTGTTTGCTTCGAGGGAGCTTTGGTGGCGGGGCTAGCTTTGTGTGAGCCGTTGGGCATCTTTCTCGAGTTGCCATTAGTCAACTGAATTTCTGCCTTTGGTTTGGAAGCATTGGAATTTGCGCCAGATCGTCTCGTGCTTCGAGTTTTTGTATTTGTTTCGAGTGGGAGTGTATTGATGCGGCCCGATTTCCGACGTCCATTTTCCGTGAATGACGTTGGGCCGTCGGCAGCTATCTTCTTCCATGGTGGCGACTCGGGCTTAATCTTTTTCGGCGTGCGTGGAGGTGTTGACTCTCGTGTGCGTCGTCTTTTTGCAGGTCGTTCATCGTCATGGACATGACCGTTTGGCTGTGATTCTGGTGCATCGCCGTTCGTCTCATCGTGACCATTAGTCATCCCGTTCAACGCGTCATCCCCATTGACATGCGCCTCGGGCGCGTTCTCGTCCTTGATGGCATCAGGGTCCGACTTGGGCAGCACGTTGGCGGGCGACGCGGTCTCGGGCATAGTCGCAACGTGGAGACAGTGGACGCAGGGGGGGTTTTCTCTGCGAGGCTATCATTTGCGGGGTCGAAATTAATGTCTACAGAATAGTAGCGCTTCAGCGGATATTCATACAAATTTTGCACATGTTCAGATGCCTTGCGGGCGAACTGTGTGGAATTTAGTGGTAAAATCCAATGTCGTCAGCAAAACTTTTGAGCTGGGGAAGAATCGAAGATGCACGCCCCTGGACCTCCAAATGAGCTAACCGAAAATGGCCCGAACGCGCTGGTTGATGCCTGAGGCCTGATTTTCGGTTGAGAATCATCACAGCCTCCATTGGCTAAAGCTTCAACGAGCATCACATCACGTCACAGAGCAATTGGTCGCCGCGACACTGTCCCTCGGCCGAGGTATGCTGTCAGAGGAGTCCGATACATGTTCAATTGATCGCTAACTTGTCAGATGCTCCCTCAACGAATTGTGCGGGCCTCGGCCCTGCGCAGCACCATGACAGCTGCTCGACGACTTCCCACGATCCAACGCCGAACCTTCCTCCCCGATCAGTATACCGACAAGAAGGTCATTGACCAGAAGTACCCCGAGCCTCCCAGCTTGAGCGAGGCTGAGGACCCCGGAATGGTCAGTGATGATGGGTGCGAGGAGGAGCGAAGCTGATAATCTCGCAGAACGGAGGCTACATCAACCCTCCCCGAATCAAGCGACAGTTCCGTGATCCTCATGCGAACTGGTGGGATCCTCAGGAGCGACGAAACTTTGGTGAACCCATCCACGAGGATAACGATGTTCTTGGAATCTTTTCTCCCTGGGAGTATACCTGGACTACCGCTGGTCCTGGTGCAGTCATGGTCGGAACTTTTATCGCCGTTTTCCTGAGCGTTACGGGAGTTGTCTACCTTAACTATCCCGATCGACCTGCCTATCCCCGAGAGTTTGAGGGTGGTCTGGAACGAGAGCTTGGTGGCCCTGGAGCTACAAGGGTGAGTGGTCAGGGATATCCGATGTTCGTATGCTAACCTTTATAGGCTCGCATGGAGGGTGACGAGGAACCTTGAGAAAATACTCATTTGTACATAAGAAAGAATGGTTCAATGGATTAAGTCAATGGATATTAGAACTGTGTGCCAGCAATTGATTGAGACGAACTGACATGATACGACAAACAAATGGCTTGACTGTGTAAGGTGTAGTTTGTGGCACGGACTTGGTATAATCAGAGGCCAGTCAATGAGTACAGTTGAATCCTAATTGCTGTTTGCTCAGAAAGTATCTCTAACGACCTGCTTGCGCCGAGTCAAACTTACACCGATGTCTTGTGCTTCCCGGTGCCTTTGCTCCTACAGCCTGCCGCGGTCCCTGAAATCAGCCCTATGGACCACGTTTAGTCCCTAAAATTGGCCAAACAGGCTCCTCGTCACCTTCCTACAAGCATAGCATAACATCTCGGGCAAGAGCAAAGACAAGCCATCATGTCGTCAATAACATCTCCTCCTCCAACTCTCATCCATCACTTCTACTCTCCAATATCTTCCATCCCGTCAAGATGCGATACGAGGATTGGGATGTCCTTCTTTTCGAGGAGGGCTCTAGTATTCCCTCTCGGGAATTCAAAGTAGCATGTCATGTCGTTCAACATGCGGGTAAGTCAATGTTTGGGGTGCTCAAGGCCAAGCTAATCATCACAGAGGCCATGGGCTCTGCTCTTCCAACCCTCACCTGTTTTGTCCCTGCCCTCCACGCAGGAGTTCCTTTTCGTCTGTCTATCCATTCTTGGAAAGCATTAAAGGATTTGAATGGTGATCATATCCTCAATATTAGCAATTCGATCCTTGAAACCAGGCTATTCATCGATGGAACTCTCGCTGCGTATGTTTCCTATTTGGCTTTTGGCATCATGCTAATATTGGCAGTACTACCTCCGCCACCGGCAGCATTCGCTTCCCGTTGATCATAAACAGGCAAGGTCACGAGAGCCTCAAATTCCCCATTTTCCAGCAAGAACTGCTCTATCAACGTCACTGGAGCCCCGCCGACAACCTCGGCCGTATCAAACTCCTCATCAATCAACGCTTTTCCAGCGCTTCCCCGAGCGTTTTGTTCACAGGCAACGTCAACAAGACAGTGGTCTTCTCCTTTCAACATGCACCCCAACACATTTTAGAAGGCCTTCAGATAGCCTGGCCCAACCCAGCCATGTGGAATCGTCAACGCCAACCTTCTGCACCAGCTTCTACGGACAGTTCCCATGCCAGCTCACGGCCGCCACTGTTTGCGCGTCGTGGGCAAGCCGGCCCGGAACATATTAGCGGTGCCGCTCTTGGAGCAATGCCAGTTTCTGGAAACCCTACATTCGGATGCCCAAATACTCCAGTGAACGCGCCAATGTCACCATGGAGTTATGTTCTCGTCCCGCCAGGAAGAGAGGGATCACCATATCTGCTGGCTTCCGAGGTGCAGCCTCGTAGAAACCACGAACGCGCATGGCCGACTTCTCCAGTTTTCAACGACGCCACGTTTAGGTTGGATCAGACCCAAAATGCATCGCAACAGGTGTACTCCCAGCCGAACAGTGCCCCGATGTCATTTGTGCAACCTCAGCTACATAGTCCTGCGATTCAAGGGTCGACCGAATTCGGCCGAGGAACAGCTAGAAATCCTGCCAGGCTTATCTTTGCGCCGAAACGCAACAATCCACAGGAGTCTTTCAACTTGGATGTTGTTGAGAGGGCGACAAAGAGAGCTCGAGCCAACACTCCAGAGTCTGCAAAGACACTTAACCACGAAGAGGAAAACATCAGCCCTCACTTTGATAGCCCTTACGAGTTTATAAACGTAGCTGAGGATATTATTTGATCTTCCAAACGGCGGTCTCCCTGTAGTCGATTACAGAACGCATCACATGGCATAGTAGGGGTTTGTTATCTCACTGTTTCCGACATTGTTTTCTTGTCCTACATGTAGCATCAACCCATGTTTTATCACATATCAACTTTGTTGTCTAGCTGGTTAGATGTACAGGCTTAGTTTGGCCTTGACAGGCAATCGTTAATACAGCATGCGATGATTCATGAGTTTCGCGAAGGTTCCGGGCTTCCGTCTTAATGCCTTGCATGTAAATGACTTTGCAGAAATATGAATGGCAGGCTACTAGCAGCTTACAACACCTTGTACGACAGTTGTAACACCCAGTCTCGTCATGTTGACTCACTCAGCGTGGAAGATTCGACGTCGGTCATTCGACCTCCGTCCTCCGGTCCAAACTTCATTCATTACAAAGCTGGGATAATTCGGGCTCGGGGTTTATTGTAAGTCCGCATGCTGCGAAACCTCAGAAGTAGGGACCGTTCTGACCATCTTGTTCTCTTCTAAATGATCAAATTGGTTTGGTTAGGTCGCACAACTTCTCACTTCAAGCCTCTTCTTATATCGTGTAGCACATTTGCACCCAACCTATAACGAGACGACTGCCGACCTGATACGATTCGTGACTTTCATGCCGATCTATGCGAGCTTGTCAAAGGATCAAATGTTCACATAAGCATCTACCTCAAGACCATCGCGAGATCAGATGAGATTGGCCACTCTCTTTGATCCCAAGATATACGGGCTTACCACGACTGAAGCTGAACGAAACTCCGACAGTCATCCAAGGCTTGTAGACGATCCGAGCATCCTCAAGCCTCACGGCTTCCGGCCTCCGCTAGGCCGCAATTTCTGGCCTGGAGGAGTAAATGCGCTACACGATCTTATCGTTGCACGCTTTCTCTTGGTCAAGGCCGCTGAAATCATGGCAGGCCCCCATATGCATGGGCGGAATGCCACACCTTTGTGCCAGGCCACAACTGCAGGTGAAGATCTTTTGTCAAGTCTTGTTGCTGTGGTTTTCTCTGGCGCCCGAGGTGAGACGAAAAGTTCATCGACTCAGCATGAACTTCCTGAAAAGATTCCGTCGTGTCACATTGCTCTGCAGGCTTCTCGTGGGTGATTGATGAAGCTAAAAGGACGTGTCTTCCGCATGCTTGGCTGTTGGTCTTTCAGTTTACTTCCAACGGCATTCGTTGCAACTCTTCAAGATGGCTTCTATCATGTCTGCCCCAGACTACTCTATGGCTGCGACGAGTCGTTCGCACCTGAGTGTACGTCTGCCAAAAGAAACTCTTTACTCATCTTTGAGGGAATCTTCTCGCTACTTTAACTTTGACTCAGAAACAGCCAAGCTTGCTCGGGATGCTGATGAGTGGCTTGCGACGCATCCCAACGGTTCGGGATCTAAGGAAAAGGATGTCAACGGTATAAGTCGACCTTCGTCAATTGCCCCAAGCAACTTTAGTGTTCGATCTTTACCAGCAGACTACAGTATGCCAGAGTATCATGGCAGAGACTTTCCTCATCCCGTTATGGGCTCAGTGCGTCACAATGAGATTAGACCTCGATCCGCTGCTCCGACAGAGAGTACTGAGAAGCTTCGGTCATCGCCTCCCGTGGACGGTGTTGAGCCCACAGGGCCTGGTGAAGAGTATCCCACTGGAGTGAAGCTCGCCTTGATCACCCTCGCTCTCTGCCTCGCCGTCTTTGTCATGGCCCTAGGTAAGTTCATCATCCTATTAGTGACCCCGCTCACACATCAGACAACTCCATCATTGCAACCGCAATTCCCAGAATCACCGATGCTTTCGAGAGTCTCAACGACGTGGGGTGGTACGGCTCAGCATACATGCTCACAACGGCCGCACTGCAGCTGTTCTTTGGTAAGCTGTATACCTACGGCAGCATCAAGTGGACCTTTCTGTCAGCCATTGCTATCTTTGAGGTCGGTAGCCTCATCTGCGGTGTCGCCCCCGACAGTGTCACCCTCATCGTGGGACGAGCTATCGCCGGCGTCGGTGGCGCTGGCATATTTGCTGGTGCACTCACCATCCTTGCCTTTTCGGTGCCTCTTCACAAGAGACCTATCTATACTGGTCTTGTCAGTGGTATGTGGGGTATTTCTTCCGTTGCTGGGCCTCTGCTTGGTGGTCTCTTTACAGACAAGGTTTCATGGCGTTGGTGTTTCTACATCAACCTTCCTATCGGTGCCATTACCGTCGTTGTCATTCTCTTCTTCTTCCCCGAGCCCGAGCGTGATATCGAGCCTGCGACATGGCGAGTGCGCTTCTGGCAGCTCGATCCTGTCGGGACTGCCATCTTTATGCCCGCCATCGTGTGTCTCTTGCTTGCTCTACAATGGGGTGGTGTCGACTACGACTGGGATGACTCAGTCATCACGTCCCTCTTCATGCTCGCTGCCTTTCTTCTCATCTTGTTTGTCTATGTGCAGTACAAGATGGACGAGAACGCCACTGTGCCTCCTCGTATCTTCAAAAAGCGCACCGTCTGGGCTGGCGCCTGGTTCTCATTCAATACGGGCGCGTGTTTCCTCACAGCCATGTACTTCCTGCCAATTTGGTTCCAAGCTGTACAAGGACAAAGCCCTATCATGTCGGGCGTGAGAAACCTCCCGATGCTTCTCGGCATCGTTCTCTGTGCCATGGCCGCTGGTGCGGCCGTCACTGCCTGGGGCTACTACACACCCTTCATGATCGCCGGCTCAGTCCTCATGGCCATCGGCTTCGGCATCATCACCACATTTGAAGTCGAAACATCAACAGCCAAATGGATAGGCTACCAGCTCATCGCCGGCATTGGCGTAGGCGTTGGTCTTCAGCAATCCCTCATCGCCGTGCAAGTCGTCTGCGAAATGGTCGACGTCCCCACAGCCACAGCCCTCATTGTGTTTGCTCAAACCCTCGGCGGTGCGCTCTGCGTCACAGCTGGCAACACCGTCTTCACCAACACGCTCATCAACAAGATCAATGAGCATGTGCCCGGTCTAGATCCATACTTTGTCATCGCGACTGGTGCGACCAACATTCGCAGTGTGATTAGAGAAGAGTGGCTTGATGGAGTGATTCTCGCGTACAACGACGCGCTGACGACGAGTTTCTATGTTGGTGCTGGAACCGCGTCGGCAACGATCATTGGTGCGTTGTTGGTGGAGTGGAGGAGCGTCAAGGGTCATGAAATTGAGATGGGAGCGGCTTAGGTAGTGGTCGGGGGCTGATGATGATTGATGTCGGTGTTGGAGAGGCGACGGATAGAATAAAATGAGGCTGGAGGTGGATGATAGCAGAGTGTTCTTACGAATGATGATGGTTTGTTTAATTTTGACTTGGGTGAGACTCTTGTTTAATGTTGTGTCTTGTTTATGCCGAAATGTACACCTGAAGATCTGAAATTACCCTGCACCGAGAAGTATTTCAAATCGTTATTCTCGGGATTTATATTGTCTCACGAGGTTTCTACTACCTTGTCCTTTGTCTAAAATCGAATTATCCAAGGTTAGATCATTGGTTCTTAGCTGTGTCAAAGTCAAGACAGTCACGCTCGTGACCCATCTTCAATTGAGGCATTCCGTTTGACACGAATTCCTCTGAGCTTGGTTCATGGATAAGGCACGAGAGAAAATACAAAATCGAGAACAAAATTCATGTGCCGATGACAAATAGGAAAACACAAACTGTATAGACAGCCCTTCTCATATGTCAATTCATAAGATGTTCAACTCAATCGTTATACAATTAAGAAATGTCGTCGCGATTAAGCTGTTTCCTTCCATCTTTAAAAATGCAAGCTCTTAAGCTTAAGCAAATTTAGCCAATGAAATACCGCGACAGATGCGGGGGCGGCCATTCCCGCGGGATGTCATGTGACGCATCACAGGAGAGCCAACACAAAAGTGGGACGAAATCAAAACTCAGTTCCTCACCAAAAACAACACGAAAATGCCTCACCAGCATCACCGACGTCAAAAAGAAGTTCTTAGGGCTCCACCGGGGATTGAACCCGGGACCTCTCGCAAGCAGTGCTTTTGGGTTCTACCCAAAGCGAGAATCATACCACTAGACCATGAAGCCGAATCGTAGTTATTATCAAGACAATTGTAAAAGAACAATATGATCGTAATGTTTTGCTGAGGGAGACTTTTTAGCCCCGGACACCCTCTCACTGTCCACCCTAGGGGGCCTGTCAGCAGTTTCCCGTCTGTAAGAGGGCAACCTCATCATGGTATCTTAGAGACACGAAACTGAGAGCTGGCAGCACGTTAGAACAAATTAGAGCAGAGGCACTTCTCACGTGACCAATCACAATCTGTCCTCTTGTAAGCATATACGTTGCTCTTTCTAGCACACACTTTTTACTATGCTCTGTGTCAGATGAGGCTTTCCGGACTTTCGGAGCTCCCCCGCATCACCAACACCGAGTGGGGCCGTCAGAAACCAACCGCCATATTGAAACAGTACGACAACTTATTTCTTAGCATCGTTCAATAGACTTGGAAATATATCAGAATAAGGGTTACAAACAGTAGCTTCCTAGTAAATCAAAATCTGTCGGCAGCCAACGCCACGCGTGGTAAGCGTGGTTTCTCATATCATGCTCCATAATCCCTGCATTTACAAATGATTCAACCAACATGCATAAAACCCTGGTCATCACTATGCCAGTCAGTCTACGCGCGCCCAGGTTGACTTGCTTCAAATAGAGCGGGGAAGGATGGGCGCATAAAAACCTCACTATACTGTAGCACATCACAAGCTCCTGGGTTGGCCTGCTTGATTCAGCATTCGCGTTGCAAATCCACCTACCTCATTTACTCACTTGATGGATCCCGTCGCAACCACCAAGGCCGAGGCGGATGCTCATTTGGAAACTCTTCGTCAAAAGAGGGGCGTTGGTAGAGGACAAGAAGAGGAGTCTGTTCTGGTACAAAGTCTGGACCAGGCACTTAAAATGCATGTATTTTTTGTCCAGGAGTATGTTGTATTGTACTAACTACTTGCCAATAGTGTTTCGGATCAACTCTACAAAGCTTCAACACATTTCATTCTCGAATTAATCCAGAATGCAGATGATAACCAGTATGATTCTGAGATTGTGCCCAGTCTGCGACTGGCATTGTACAATAATGAAGGTCAGGGATATTTCCGGTCTGACTGTAACGAAGTTGGCTTCACATTCAAGCAACTTGACGCTCTAACACGAGTCGGTCAAAGTACCAAGACCGCCACCATCAACAACTCAAAGTCGTACATCGGTGAAAAGGGCATCGGATTCAAGTCCGTGTTCAAGGTAGCTGATGTGGTCCATGTCGCAAGTGGGCTTTATGAATTCAAGTTTGACCGCAATGCTCGCATCGGAATGATTCTTCCCATTTCCTCAAAGTTTCCTACCGCAGAACGCGTAGTCGACCATACGCAGTTCCTACTTGAGTTGAAAAGTCAACGCGACTACGATATCATCAAGAAGGAGCTAAACAGTATCGAGCCAGACCTGCTGCTGTTTTTACGAAATCTGGACCAGGTCCATATATCGATCCGCGGCGTGAACAAGCAGTATCGACGCAAGATCACCAAATTGGACCCAAGATATGACGGAGAAACTGTAAAGATATCTGTCCAGGGCGACGCCGTAACCTCAAAAGAATACATTGTCCACCGATATACTGCCCAAAGCCTATCTACGGTTCCCCAGAGGAAAGGCATTGATTCTTCCGAGGTTATGATAGCATTCACGTTCGACAGTGAAGGTAATCCCGTATCCAACACTCAAAAGGTGTTTGCCTTTCTTCCAGTTGATGACTTTGGCTTCCGTGTAAGTGACCCTTCGGTTGAAGCGAGTTTCACAAAGGCATGCTAGTATTTGACACTGTTGGCTTACTCAGTTTAGTTTCTCATCCATGCGGATTTTATACTTGTAGCCAGTCGAGAGGGTCTCGATGAATCAAGCCCTTGGAACTGGTCTCTCAGGTACTCAATCCAACTGGCCTTCGTGGACTCAATCCGCCGTCTTGTTACACTATCACCCACCCGGGATGGGGAGGGTCTTTGCTACATGTGGCCAAAATACCTCCCTCGCTATCATGAGACCTCAGGGTTTTGGTATGGTCTTCATGAAAACATGATGAATGCCTTGCGTGATACACCTTTACTCAAATCGCGAGCGGGCGGCGCTCTAAGAAAGCCTACAGATCTCTACTACGTACCTGGAGAGTATAGATTTGAAAACGGAACTATTTTCGACCTCCCGTCACTTTCACACTCGCACTTGTCGTTTAAGTATGACAGCGTGAAGTCGGAGCTTTCCTTGATCGGGGTCAACACTCTTGATATCAATGATCTATGGCGAGAACTTTCCCAATGGATCAATGAAGCTGGAGTTGGTGGTCTAAAGGCACAATCAATTGAGTGGCACCAAAAAATCAGTTCGATCTTCTGCAACCAACAAAAGCTACGAGAGAAGCTCCGAGATTTGCCAATTGTGCCTCTTCGGGATGGCTCATGGGTCAGGGCGTGTCAGGATCGCGTCTTTTTTACTTCTACACACACCCAAGAGCATGTGCCCACTGGCATTGAGCTCTCTCTCGTGGATAACTCTGTATCTCAAGACTCAGAAAGAAGAAGATTTCTAAGTTTCTTGGGAATTCGAGAATACAGCCCTGTTCAAGTTTGCGAATTGATTATCAAACTTCACCATGATCTGCCCCCGGGGCCCTGCCGCACAGAAATGGATCTTGTAACGGACGCTCTTTATCTTTTTGATCATCAGTCGTGTATCAATTACGAAGTTCCCAACATTCACTTTGTCGCTATAGAGGGCGGAAAAACCGTGCGAACTAGAAAACGCCATCTATACTTGGTCGACCCCGATGTCAAGCCAGGCTTGATAGCAAAATATCAGTATAGCGCGTCAAGTCCACTCGTGGTGGTCTCTGATAAGTATGAAGCTGAGCTCTCCAAAGATAGACCACGACAAGAGGCAGAGTCATTTCGACGGTGGCTCCTTGGATCCAGATACAAAGAGTTTTCTACAATCCCAGCACTTTTATGTAAAAACGAACTAAGTGCCGAGTGGCACTTTCTTCGCAGCCACGACGTGATGGATTTGCTACAAGCCATGAGGTTACAATGGGACAGAAAAGGCATGCTATCCCCCATCATTATCAAGGCTGCGGCGGAACTTCAAGTGCCCGGCTCAGATGGCCATTGCAGACCCCTACGTCGCCTAGCTATCCCGACTACAGAGCTGAAGCAAAAATGCCCGCATCTCGACTTTGTGAGCCTTCCGAATCCTGAGTGCAACTGGGGGTTTCTATCAGTTCTGGGCGTCTTAACCACCTACAATACAACAGCAACTCTACGAGAGCTCCAGAAGCTTGCACAGCTGCAAGTTGAAGATGTGGATAAGGATGCAATAAAAGGAATCTACGAAGCACTGAACGCAAGCATGCAATCCGAGTGGAAGGAGATACAGTGAGTAAGACTACACCATCCATCTGAACGTCAAAACTAACTTACCACAGAACAGCTTTCATGGAAGAGCCCCTCGTGCTTGTTCAAAAACCCACGCCAAAATGGTTAAGCCATCTCTCCTGCGTCTGGGATGCCCCAGGTGCTCTGAAGCAGGTCACAAAACTCATCAATCGCTACCCCACATGCAGAAAGTTATTCGTATCCATTCTGGGTGTGAAGCAAGCCGGCACTGGAGATATTGTAGAGGAACTGTGCTCCGTCCCAGATGAAGGCGATCTGCTCGTCCAGCGTTTCAGCGAGCTGTTCTTTCTACTAGAGGAACACCTTATTGATCATGAAGGGCTGAGCAAAGATCACATCCGAAAAATTCGAGAAGCTGTGGTATTTCCTATTGTGGCTGAAGGGGCAGGCGGTGACGAACAACCAAGTATCACACGACAGTCTATATGTGAGGGTGATTGGTACGTTCCAGATGCCATACATCTGAAGCAAGCTTTTCGATACAGGGTCGCTATGCTTAGCATGCCTGTAAATGATGTCAACTCTTTACGTCCCCTGTTTGAGGATCTGGACTGCGAAGAAAGGTTTCTCTCTTGTGCTGTTGAGCAATCAACTGAACTGAAAGGAACATGTATTCGTGACTTATGCCGAGAAGAAGATTTAGTGACTCGACTTGACTATATTGCGTATGTATCACTACACCACGCGATGGATTTGTGCTCACATATTGATTCTAGGCTAGCAACAGAGCATTCGGCACTCTTGGAGGATCTCTCGGTGCAGATGTGGTCAGTATCATCGATTCTTACTAAAAGTCGACTGGGAAACATCGAGATCAGCAGTGAAGACAATTTAACCACGATCAAAAATAATGGAAAGGTCACAAACATATACATACGCAAAGATATAGCCATGGCCATGCAGTTCAAAGTCGATCTTGAAATACTGGACTACTTCTATAGTCTATTGAACGATGTCAACAACGCCATGCTGATTGCCCTCCTCCTCAAAGAACCTATTGTTCAACTCCCCAGCATCCTGGAGCGATATAATATTGAAATACCCGATAACACGAACAATGGAGATACTGGCAATCAAGAAAGTGACGACGAGGACCAAGAAAGCACCTGTGAAAATCAAGACAGTACCGACGACGATCAAACAACGACAGCCTACTCAGTCAGTGATTCTGACAGGGAGGAACTGATCCAGAGCGGTGACGAAAGCCAGTTGATCGATCTTGCAACAGAATTCGGGAATCTTAGGATTTCATCAGCACCATGTAGCAATGATACGAATTGCACCACTCCAGAAAGCTCGCCTCGACTTGTCCCACGACACGAAATGATTCCCTCTCACGATCCAACAAGCCAAGGAACCACCAAAAGACCAACCGTATTTCATTCAGACGAGACCCCAGTTGCGAGAACTCCGAGAAGTACTACTCAGTTACAAGGAGTACTCGACCAGCATGTTCCAACACAAACAGCAGAAACCACATCTGAGAGCGATCTTTCTTTGACTCAGCATTCACACCTAGAGACTGCATTCTACCAGAATATCCTCGGTTCAAATAGCCCTAGACCCGAACATTCTCCCAGAGCCTTGGGAGTTCCATCTAACAGATATAGGGAGATTGGGTTCCTTGGGGAGCGTTTCGTGAGTTATCCTAAGCAACCATCAGACTGTTATTCCCTGACGGATATTTCCTGTAGGTTTATCGTATGCTTCAACCTCGTATCAAGGATTGGACATATAAGAATTGGACGAGTAAGTTGCGAGTCGAGGCTGGGCATCCTCGATTCACTGAGCGTGAAAAGGACTTCTCAGACTTTACGTACAAGGATCGCTTTGGTCACATGAAGGTATTGTTACGTGAAGCTGGCGTAGACGTAGTCACCGACTGGTCTCACGACACGATGTTTCATCTTGAGGTCAAGGCAACACTAGGTCCTTGCAGTGAGCCATGTTTCGTGTCCCAGAATCAGCTCGACAAGGTGTGAAATACAGTGCTTTGTATGGCATATATATTTGTGCTAACGCTTTAGCAGATGCGCCAGTACGAAGGGGACTTGGGCAACGTCTACATCCTCGTTCGGGTTTTTCAGATGGAAGCAGAAGGGGGTCCAGGTTTTCGATTAGTTGTAGATCCTTGGAGTCTCTACTTGAAGGGGACTCTCGACTTTAGGTCGGGTGAAGGATATAAAGTGTTTGGGTTGATATAAGATTCTACATTGCCGAGCTTTAGTGCAAGTAGTTTCGCAGCCTAAAGTTTAACCTTATAGGCGGCAATCATGCCCATAGCGCAAGTAGTTTGGGCTGTATGGTTGATCCAAGTTCTGTCTGCTGATTCTGTACGATTGATAAAGGACCAATAAGGGGAGTGTATTGTGTTTCTTGGACAAAGGCAGTAACGTATTTGCGACAATCAGAGTGACAACACGTAACAGTAAACTCGTGATCTTGCCACACGGAAAAAAAGCGAAACCAGCCACCCTGAGTTCCCGAGCTGCCGGACACTCCCCTTCTCCACAGAGTCCTCCCACGATTCCAACTCCAAACCATGAAACACAAGCTTCCAACATTTCAACTTCAACATCAGTGATTCCGTGTTCCCGAAGGACTCGTCGACATTGCCGTGTGGTCTTATAACCAGACTGCCAAGAAGTAGACTCACCTCATCTCCTGTCCGTCTCGCAGAAGCGCTCTCACGCAAGTCAGTTCATGGGTACAGGTCTTGACGAACTTGCCGCAGTGCAAGCAAGTCGCCACTAGACCACACTTCTCCCTGCTATTGTTGACCAAAGGTGTTTCGGGGGCGACATGCGACGCCTCCAAGTACTTCGGCTTGCTGCACAGGTGTGAAATATGCTGATGCTGGTCGGCGTGGAGTCCACGCGACCAGGCCAAGAATTGGTGCAGTAGGGCAAATTTGTTGGCACCGTTTTTCGATACCTGGATATACCCGTGCTTTTGTTCTGGACTTTGGTTGAACCCCAGCAGAGGCCGTCCCGAGACGAGGCGTTGACGATTTTATTCTCAATCTTCTCTGCCGACCGCGTCGACGACGTCTCGAATCAGCAGCGCGTGCCTAAACGGCCAGTCAATCAGGGTTCGTTCAAGGTTCGAAAACATACAGCTTCCAGAAGGTAAGTTAGTAGATAGGGGCACAGTAGAGACTCACTTCTTGTGGGGAAAGTTTAACCTGCCGGTTTCTTGGGCGATTCTGGTGCTTCTTGGGGCATATCACATATGGGCGCACTAGGTCCGAGGCGCGAGGTCTGGGCCGGTGACGGTTCCCTCTCCTGATTCTTGACTGCGATCGTGGCTTTAGTGTCTATATGAGGGTATAGTTCTTGTCTGGTGTAAGCGCAGCTTTCCATCGTGCCACAAAGGTTCTGTAGTGCCAGCTTTTGGCCGTAAAATAGAGACTGTAAACGGGTTTCCTAGGAGGTGCTATCTTTATTTTATTAGTCTTTATTGTAGAGTCGGAAGGAAGGAGTTTCTCCTAGATACGGAGATATAGGTATAATAATAACATACCTTGAACGTTATCGTTTTATATATAACAAGGGGTACAGAGAGCAAGTTAATATTATATTAAAATAGCTTTATTATAACCAATCTTTCGCCACCTTATAACTTAACATTCCCTAACCTTAACTAGTTTAACCTTTTCTCTAATAATATAGCTACTATATATATATTTTCCTCTAAACCTTTATCCTTTTAACCTTTCTTTTATAGCTACTCTTTTTTCTTAAGTTACTAAGTAACTTATATTTACCTTAAAGCTATAAAGTTAAAGACTTATAATAAAAGTAACTAAAGTAGCCTTTTTATCCCTTAGTAAATATATTTAAGTTCTTTTTATATATTAAATATAATTATTAAATAGGCTAAAAAGCTTATCTTAGGTAATTATATTATGTAGTTAGTATAGTTACTGCCTAAACTAATTTAATAAGAGTATTATTTTAAGTTAATAGAAACCGCTACTAATGCTTATATTACGCGCCTTACACAAGAGCAAGTTAACTATCTAAAGTTTAAATGGAAAACTCCTGGTAGGCTGGCTTGGTGATGCTGGAGATAAATGGTAATCTCCTCCGATTAGTGAGGAGTGATTTGTTTTGGGGATGACTCATCTCGTAGATTCGGCGTCTTATAAATTAAATTTATACATGGCATGGAGAGACAAGGATGTACCTGCGATAAGAAGACTTTGTTTTGTTTGGTAGGCTGAGGTTTGGCAAGCGGAGGGTCTTGCGCCAACACCCAATGAAGTCACGAGGCTGCAGCCTTCTACCCCCGCAGTCTCTCCCCAGCCCAATCAATACAGAAGGTCCTGCCTGACTCTGTCGAATCTTCTGGCCCTAGCGGCTCCTCCCTTTCTTTTTCCTTGGGTTGGCTGGCTTAGAAGCCTTAGATACCGTGGTAGAGCTTAACTGCTCCATCTTTCAGACTGAATCTTTCATAAAACTTATTCTATCGCGCTGCCGATTCGCGTATCTAGAAAGGGTTTCACTTCATTCTTCCATCATATCGCCCATCACTATGGCTATTTCTGGAACTATCCGATCTGTAGTACTCTGACTATTCACGCTTCACTCCTCAGTTATCCTAGTTCAACTGTGTCTTACCGGGAACATCTATGCTAGAAGACGCCAACAATGGCTCTGCTTCTTAGGCCTTAGAGGAGGAGCTTTGAACTCCTGGAAACTTGTTCATTTGTCTTCGGCTCATGGAGCCTAGCGCTGGTGCCCTTACTCATCCCCGCCACTGATCGACCGAGCCTGGGTGTTTGTCAAAGTTCCCAGCTCCGACAATTACACCAACTACCGTGAGCAATCGAAGCCATGTTTCAACGATTCGACTACGAGATTTACCAAGGGAAAATAGCTATCCGAGTACCTGGACTAGTACACGAAGCCTTTCATCGTGAGTTCGACTTCCGCCTGCGTTTTGAGCCTGACCGAGATTCCTTTTGGATAGGGCGTGCTTTTTGCTGCCGGGTGTCACCGCAACCACATACATTTCAATCACATAGTATGAGGCACATTCTATGGGAGGACTGCGGCCTATAAGGCTAAGCTTTAGGGTGCGAACACAGATAAGTTGGCTGTTGAACACTTTGTTGCTGTTGCGTTGTTGACGGGGCGGTGGACCCATTTGTTGGTTTGCAGTTGAGGCTCGTGGCTAAGAGCTTAGATCCACAGACAGAATTTATCTGGTGTAATAGGATATAGGCTGTTGGAAATCCCCCAACATGAAGCTATGGGAAGTTGTTGATTGTCAAGTCGTATGGTCGTGACCGGTTGTTACTGGCCATCCGGTAACCTTAGGTACCTTAGGCGCGCTTTCGACCGCAGTACTTGAATACCTTACTCATCTCCATCTTGATTGGGCACGTATAGGCACTCGCACATCTTCCCAGATCGTGAACTCCATCCGATTGAGTCACGCAGGATCCAACCCTTGATAGTAATTCTGGCTTTGAATTCTTGAAAATATGTGCTGAGACTGCTCTAAGTTCTGTCTGCTGATTTAAGCTCTCAACCACAAGTATCAACTGCAAATAACTTATCTAGCTAACAACTGCTGAGATTGCTCTGTCCAGAGAGAGGTTGCGAGGGGGAGAAAAAAATCAAGCTCTGTTTGTCTGCTACCATCTATCGCTGTATTGGTACCTTGAAAGGTCATCGGAATTTCAGTTTTTGCCGAGACTGTAGCTGTTGTCGGCAAGATCATAACCTTTATGAGTATAGGAATGAATCAACTATCTATACAACTCAGCGTCACACTTCAAAGCTTTCAGACATCGCCTTGCTGCGGACAGAGGCCATGCACCACCAAAGACGCTTGCAATGGCACACATATCTGCTTGTTACAAGCTCATCAAATATAGGCAACTTGCTTAGCCTCAGATGTTACCATCGAAGCCAGGTGAAAGCCAGCGAAACGCCTGTAGCGATGATCTAAGAGCTGGAGTAGGTGTCTTGTCGAAGGGATGATGGAGAGTTTCGAAGACAGTCAGCTGGATAGATATCTGGAGGGAAGGCTTGGGGATGAGCTACCTTTCGTATTTCAAATGGAATGGCATACACCGGAGTAAGTTGAGCACCTGTATGGAATCGGAAGATGGGAGAAACTACACAAATGTTACAACCATAATGTCACCTAATCCTGAGTCCATGTGTCAACGAGCTGCATCGTTCACTACCTTTTATACCATTACAAGGTCTAGATGTTGATTCTGAGCAATGATTTACCAAGTCCACCAAAGCCAACACAACTTGTCAAGCCTCGTATCCTCCAGTGTAACCATGGGACAGGATCTCTGCAACAATCCACAACAAAACAGAGTCTACCCGAGTTCTATTCCTCCATAGAGCGCAGCGGAAAAGAGAGGTGGTTGTGAAACTCATCCCACTTGATAGAGAACAGCCCCTTGAAGTTGCCATCCCGGAGAATCTTGCAGTCCTCCTTGTGACCCTTTTCCTTCCATCCATAGAGCTGGCAATTGTGGCCGCAGTACCAAAAGAAATCGCACTTGGCGCACTTCAGTAGCTTGGACGACTTCTCGTTGCATCCATGGCAGGTTCTCATTCCGTTGGTGAGGGTAGCATGAGTTTGGATTTTGTCGCTGAGCTTCATCATGTTGTCGAGGGAGATCGGGAAGATCTACAAAAGAATTAGCATAAGAAAGCAGGGAGGGTGAGTATATTGACCTTGAGGTACTCAGGATCTTCATGCCGGATGCCGATGGTCATATCCATGAAGAGATGCTTGACAGCGTAGAAGATCACCTGGCTGTTGTTAGTTATCAAGTTTGACGTGATTATTAGGCAACGGGCACTGACGACAGTGTTTCCAGCTTGAAGGTTCGAAGCACCTAGCTCAAGACCACGGGACTCAGTGTAGATAGCGATTGGGATCTCCAGGCCATCTCGGTCCTTGACGGTGAGCTTAACGCGGAAGCCGATGTCGACCTCGACGATCTCGCCGATGAAGACCCAGTGCTTGCGAGGCTCCCAGAAGCCGTTCTCTCGCTGGCGGTAGTAGTCGAGTTCGAGTTGATTGTCCCAAGATAGGTCCTCGAATCCTGGGAAGTGCTTTTTATCTTGCAGATTCGCGAGTTTGGTGTCGTTGGAAGCCATGGTGCCTGGTAGACAGGGGTGGCTTGATGTCACTCGTCAAGATCTTTGAGCAGACTTGTGATGACACGAAAAGGCTTGGAGGAGTTGGAGAGGGGAGAGGTAGAAGATGAGGAGTGGGAACTAGGAAGAATTTACTGCAAGGTGGTGGGGGCGCCGTTTGGATACGGCTGGGTGCAGCTTTTGTCGGCCCCCTGCAGTGCAATAGACAAACACACAACTTGGGTTTCTCTTTAGAATAAATAACTGTTAGGCAAGCAAGAGATTTGCAAGGCCTAGCAGGTAACCGGCTTACCAGGCTATGGTTCAGATGGCCTATACATTTATTGTGACTTTTATATGAGGTTCTTCTCTGTGGTTTATTGCTTCCATTTGGTGGCAAGGACTGCTGGCAAAAATATGACTATCCCACCCCACGGATTCGAACCATGAACCTTATCGCGATGAGGAGGCGACCCGTAAAGGTCCCATACACCTAGTAGCCTAAGTGGTCGCGCGATATGTGCTACCATTGCACCAGAGCGGGCTTCTGATTGTTGGTTGACAAACATGTATTTTTGGTTGATATATTATGAACGAGAACTACTCATGACTAGAAAAGCGACATAGCTCCATACACCTCCTTCAACTGCTCCCAAGTAACGCTCTTTCCATAGATCAGCCCAGCGACCATCCTCCCAGCAAAGAGACTTCCTCTGGGTGAAGACATGTACTGGCGGTAGGTGATCTCCGCACCCTTGGAAGCCATGTAGGTGGAAAGGGGCGTGAGATTCGACTGCCCTGTAATCTCCAGATCTGGGCTATCAAGAGGCGGTTTTCTTTCTTGAACTTGCTCCATATCCCTTATGAATTGCATAACAAGATTCTTAAAGTCGATCATGGGTTGATTCTCCTCATCTGACATCCCTGGGAAGGTGGCGAATTCTGGGCACACAGACAACTGCTCCAGAGGAGCAGCTTGGGCACTACTCCAATCAATGATCCCAGTCAAATTGTACTCCTTGTCAAACAGCATATTGCCAAAATGGAGATCAAGATGACATAGAGGAAAAGGGCCTCAGACCCTATCTTCAATGATCATGTGGGTGAGACCTGATTTCAGTACCCAGCATGCTGTCAACCAGTCTGGATCGTTTGGGTGCAGGTCAATCGCTTCCCGGTTTTCGGCCTGTTTCTGGTTGTAGAAATATTCAAACGACGTTTCCAGCGGACCGGGCGAAGCATGCCAATCCATAGCTATGACTTGAACAGGTTGATCAGCTTCATCTCCACACCAGAGGCGCCCAATGCGGCTGAAGGTTAGGTTTTGAAGTTCTGCAAAGACGTGTGCGAGCTGCCTCGCTACTTTGGGAAGATGTTCGCTAGGTATAGTTCTCGCCAGACCATTCGGAAGGGAGTGGCCACGATGCTCCATGAACATGTACGGGTAGCCAAAGGGTTGGTCTGTAGACATCTCAAAGCTAAAAACTGAGGAATAGGGACGGTAGTGTGTTGTTGGATTATCCTCATTGTAGTAATCTCACTGAGAAATGATGTTTTGTCGTTGTTGTTCAGTGTTTGATGAGGAATTCGAGCGACCCAGAACACGCTGTCCGAAAATGCAATTTTCAGGACAACATTGTTGAACCCGGATGCGAAACGCTTCAGATCGATGCTGCATGAAACATCCAGAGACAAGCTCGACTCGTACTTCCTCCGCGACTCTATCGCGCAAGCCTCTAGATATTCAAAGTTTGCTGAAGAGAATAGGAGCTGAATCTCTTGTGTTTCTCTGAATTAGGGCTCAGACTGTCAAAACCCTGCCAGGAGCCACTTGGTCTTTCCATCTTGTCTCTTGAGCTGGAATCGATGGCTTAGGGAAGAATTGCCGAATTATACGGTTCAGAAGGAGCGAGAAGAGATAGAGAAAATAATGAAAGGGTGAGGGGGAAGGCCAGGAGATGGATGTTGGTGCCAGGTTTAGAAAGTGGGCGATGTAAGGTAAGATAGGTAATTAAGTTTGTTAAGTGGTGGAGGCGAACCGTGTGATTTACTGGCTTATATCACCTATGGGTCTTTGAGTGGAGAGGCATCTGGGACAGGAGATTCATGAAGAGGCTGGTGTATTGTTCCTTGTCCTTGAATATGGGATGGGGGCGCAAGTGGAGTATGAGACAAGGTCTCGAAGTTCTGGCTTATAGTAATATGACTAGATCTTTGGGATAACCCTAGACTGTTTGTTTCATTGCAATGACTGCGGCAGCATCATTGACCGTGCCTATTACTCAGAGGTAGGCGACGTTGCCATCCATTCAGTAGGCTGGGATTTGTGAGCCTTGCACTTATATTATCTGCCTTATGCGAAAGTGCGTGTTAGCGTCAGCGGTGGGGTCCGTGTAAGTATCATTAAGAGGAAAAAAGTGACTGACAGACTTCCTTGGTTCTGCTGTATGGACGAGAGTCGTCGAGACCTTCTCATCGTTCATTTACCCAGAGAATGACTGGGGTTCGGGGTGGTCATTTGCAGACGCGTCATTCCCCGCACGAACCGCGCGATGTGGGGATATCTCGCTCTATTGGCCAATCAAAAGGGATCCCTCTGATTCTGCTTGCAATGTCCCATCGCGCGTTGTTCTTCATTGCAGCAACTTACTGCAACTTATAGTCTATTGCTTGACTTTTGCGATGTCACTCCTACGCTTACCCCCAGAGACTTTGAAACAGATCTTTGACCACCTAGATTCGTCTTTCTTTCACGAGGATATAGGCCGCCTCACAGTCTGCAAGAGATGGTTCGATTTCGCTCTTCCTGAATGCCTCAAATGCATCACCCTTTCCCAAGAGGCCCTCTCAAATCTAGTCATCTCGGCAACTTCAGCAAAGCCCTCGCCGCTTGAAAAAAATTTAGAGACACTGAATCTCAATCTGGGGGTGTACCAAGATGAAGACAGTATCTCACCGCCCTCTCCTTGGGAGCTGCTTACTGCTCCGCCTACCGCTCCAAACGATGCTGCTAGGGACAAGTCGGTCGAGACGTGGACCAAGTCCCTAAATGATGACCTAGCTCATCTTGCAATTATCGTCCAGAAATCTCATAGGTTGCGTGTGTTACGCATCTCGGCCCGGCGTTGTCTCTTATTCAATCCTGTCTCCAGTCCAGAGGATTACCTGTCACTATCTACAATTCGAGCTTTTCTCTCGGTGGAAAGTCTGAGCGTCTTGGTGCTGGATCTACCTGGCACTTCTTTGGATTCATCAGGACAGCAAGGAGATGAATGCCATATTTGCCCATCTATCGCTGCGCTTCTTCCCACTCTTACAACCCTTCACTTGCGGATGCGCACTATCTGCCCTGACGCACTGAAAGTTCAAGATCCCGATAGTACATTGAGATTAAGCACGGTGGTCATCAACTTGAGTCTGCTTACAGGCCAGCTGAGTATGGCGGCAGCGACCCACGCTACACCTTGCGATTCCCATGGCGGCGGTATGATCCAACTAAGAATGGACATGCAAGAACAGGCGGAAGCTCTCGTAAACCGAATGGTAGCACCCAAAACCATGAGGATTCTGGATCAGAGCCTTCCGCAGTTTGACACAATGTCACTAGATGTCTTGACTGGCAAGATAATGAAACTGAGAGACGATGCGGCATGGGATGAAGACGGAAAAACTATTCAAGAGGACTCGGAATTAGAGTCCGAAATTTCAGACGGGGAATTTGATGGGTTCTTAGATGACTGATCTGTTCTAGTAGCCAACTTTAGATCAGCTTCTCTCGTTGACCTGGCTTGCGATGCATGCGGGTTAGCAATATCACCTATCTGCCGCCCAGTACACAGGCCTGCTGGTAATGAATCTACTCATCATTCGAAATGCTTGGGTCTCAGAGTTACCTTTTAAAAATGAATCACCTGATAGCAAGAAACAGGCAGTTGCAAGTCAGTGTTCGATTTATAATTGTTCAGCCATTCAGGCTTTCTGAGCTTCTTCACCGTTCACTGCAGGGCTTCAGTACCCGTATCGTCTGTCTTCCCACAGTATTACATGTTGTATGATCCCAAAGGAACCTTTCTAGATCTGTCAAACATCACTGATCTCGTATAGCGAATATGCCATTCTACAAGATTATGACAATATATGAACTGAGAGCTACTCACTAAGTTTCGGTGATTTGCTTTAGCTGATCTGGCCTATCTATCTATTCACCGAGAGACTTGACTACACAATGATGACTGGGCCAAGTTTCTTGACACCCGGCTCCTCCAAAGCTTCCCCATGCATGATCCCGTGAACGTATGCTTCTCCCACCAGCTTATACCGCCCATCACCCGTATGTCGTAGCAGGCAAGGAACCTGGCATCCATCTAAGATCCACACTTCATCACCTTCACGAGTCGAGTGTAGACCCAAACCTAAGCGTCCATTTTCCGTTGCAAAGAGGCCGCGACCAAAGGTTGCCCCTAACACCTCATTTCTAGTACCGACTTGACGGTGAAAGAATTCAGTCAAACGGCACTCAAGATTATCCCTATAGGTAAGAAAGTATTGCCAGAGGCGCCCATTTACTCCTTTTTCTCTACGTGATAAGATGATATTCCTTGCCCCTGCAAAATGCTTGGGGTTCTGGGTGTCTTCTATACCGTCTGGTAGAGCACCCTTGAGAATCTGGAGGTTCGTGAACTTTCTCATTAAATCGTCCGTGCGATCCTTCCATAAGTTCCATTCTTCATCACTCTTCGAATTTAAGGTTGCTTCAGATATCGAGTCACCCATCTCCAAAAGGATAACATCTTCCATGTCTTTGAATATCTCTTTACCGCAGCTATCTCTGGCAGGATGATTGTTTTCTGCAGTGTCTTTCAACATTGTTATCCAGAAGACTTCTGCCTTGGACTGGTAGCGTGAAGCCTGCTCTTGGGCCGCCACGATGTTGAGTGGCCTTAAAACAGTAGGGCCTCCGTTCCTTTCATGAAATTCATCCGCAAGTGATGGACTTGATGTTGGCGGTTGGATTGTCGAGAACTAGGGTATCGATGCCATCAATTCAAGAACATCAGTTGCTGAGATGTATACTAACTCGCAAGTCTTCTTAGAACCAACTTTCGGACCAGCGGCAAAGACATCACGAAGCAACGGGCCCTTCCAAAGACTGACTTCATCAACCCGTACCCCATGAAGCTCTACGCAATTAGATGGCAAATATCGGATATCGTTTGTGGGTGCCTTCAAACCGGCAGCTGTCCACATCGGTCCCATGGCGGCCATAGGACTATGACCAAATGAAACACTAAAGTCGGGTACCCATGATGGTAGGGACTTGAAGAGTCTCAGTTCCTCATCTTCTCTCTGGGAAAAGACTTCAAGGTTAAACCCCTTTGACTTCATGATAAGTTTGGTGGCGTCGATTTAGACACTCTCAATGCTTCGTGAATAATCTGGGACAATCTGGGCAGCCTTTTGGGTTGCTTCATTTTCGATGAGGCCAAGAAAGGCGTAAACCTTGTCTCTGGGGTCTGTAGCTTCAGATGCGCGGAACATTCTAGTAATGGTGCCCAGGGGAAGAGAACCACCGTAGTAATGATCCTGTATAAAATAGTTTCTGATGCCTAGGGAATAGGCGACCCTTTCTATGTTGCTGAAAAACTCAGAAATAACCGTGGATTGAAGATACTTGTGCTGCATTTGGAAAAAAAGTTTCTCGAACCAACCAGTATTTTTGAGGAAGGCCATGAAGCCTATTAAGTCTTGATGAAAAGGCATCAACGTCAATCCAAAGAGTGCATTTGACATAGGAGCAAGGACTTCTTCCTGTAGGATCCATGACCTCTTAAACCAGGCTCGATTGAAAAAATTAATCATTCCACGAGCTCTTTTTCGAGTGATTCGACGGATGCCTAACACTCTCCAGGTCTGGCGATCCACCATGTCAAGGGCCTTGTATTTGTCACATTTATGTGGCTTCCAGTTGAGTGGCTCAAGGGATTGCCGGACATACTGCAGATCCCTGGTGTCTTTCTGATAACCCCCGAGCCATATATGAACCAGAACGCATTCGCGATATATTCGGCCCATGAGCTGGACTTGGGAGCTCTTTTCGGAAATATCGGCCTGATTGATGCAAATTTGATCAACCCAGATGTATTCCGACATCCTGAAGAACGGCAATTGTGAGATAGGCGTTTGCGGCTTGGACAGATGATAGCGTATGGCGATCAGAGCAGTGTGTAGATTTGTTGTGACTTTAACTCTCTGGCCGTTACAAGCCATACCGAAAGGCGTAGTTGCCCAGCCACCTGGGGCTGTTGAGTCTGAGCTGCTCGACTCACGACCCAGCGGATCACCCCAAGTATACGACAATGCATCGTACTTGGGTCGGTCGTTGAGATCTTTGACCACCAGTGAACAAGTAATAGGTCGGAATAAGTCCAAGTTATCTTTGATACTATGGAGACGGTCTATTTTCAGAAGACGAATAGACGAAGGTGTTGGGAGTTTCTCGTATTTCAGAGGAGGTAGATACGAGGTATATGTAGGTGTGTTTGGTGGCTCAATGAGATTTATTTGAAGGGACGTCATGGTTAAGACCCAGGTTGGTGATATGTTATCGAGAACTTGGATATGTAGAGATTTGTGAGAGCCTATTGCATTATATAGTTGGAGATTCAGCTGCCTAACGAAGTGAATAGCATCCAGACAAACCAAACACTGGAAGAAGACAAACACGAGGCATTGCATTTTTATTTGTTGTTTGTTGCAGCACTAGATACTAGGAAGTGAATGGTTAGTGGGGAAACAGTTACCAGAAAACCTGACTATCTGATCATACCTGATTTGTCAAGTAAGACAATAAGTTGAAATTAATACGGAAATGGCTATATTGGCTCTGCTACATATGTCTTCTTGGCCATTAGGCTGGGGCTGAAGCTTTATTTACATCTCTGGCCTTAGAGTAGGCATGCGAACCTAATAGATCACTTAGAGCTTTTGGATTACATACAGTGTCTTCCGTTTTAAATACTCACATTTCTTATTCAATGTCAAGATTGCGCAAACCTAAAGGAGAAAAATAGAAGAAGACTGCGTCGAGTCCTCTCAGCTTGGGATTTGCTGCGGTGTTTGAATATAGCTTTGGAGATAAGAATCTATAAAACACTCCATGGTTAGCACGGTGACACACGCAAACCTGAAAGCTGGATAGGTAGACTTGAACTGCACAGACTAACGTAGTTCTGCTTGTCATATTGGACTAGTGATCACTAATGAGTCCTGACAAAATCAAAGCCATAGGACAATACAGCGTCTCGCATCGAGGAAATCTAAGAGACAATTTCACAAGCATGGTTTGATTTTCTTTGCTGACAGGACTCTCCAAGGCAGACCAACAAACAATTAATAAGGATGCGCAAACTTGCCCCGGGTAACAAACTTCTTACAGGCAATGGCTGAGAGAACGATGAAACTGTCACACCTGTGAGCTTATTATTTGCTTGCCGTAGGTTAATACAGGTTTTTACGCAAATTAATTTATGCACTAACAATAGATAATATCACAAGCAAGGAGATCCTTCGAGAAGACGTAACTACATTCAATATTAAGGTATTGAACCACGATAGGAGGTGCCCAAAAGCAATGGCAATCTCAAAAGTCATGCTTTTACTGAAGATTAATATTCGTCTATAGTCAACGCTTTGACAACTATCTCCGTTGCTTCTCATGCATCCCAGTCTTCTCACTGCAACGTCAACGGCAACGGCGGCAAACCCGCTTGAATACGAACCCAAGTGAATTTTCGGATTCACCCCCTTGTCGCGAGTAAAAGGGGCGCGGCAACTAGACCCAATACCGATTGGACCGTCTCTAGGTGGGAGAGGTTCTTTTGAGATACGCTATCGCCGATCGAAAAGCAATCCCGTTTCACAACGAGGCTGCAGTTACATTGAGAGATGCGACGTGTTGAGTCAGAACAAAGGGGCTTGATGGTTATAGGAGCGTGTTGGAGTTAAGAGTAGGAGTTGGAGTCTTATCCCTGTATTCTCCGACGGGACTATTGAATTGGAGACGGTGCGAGAATTTACCGACGTTACGAGTCAAACTCTATCTATTGGATATGTTTCGTCATTGCACTATTCGAGTCAGTGTCTGGTTTCGCTGACATTTTGTACAAGAGTCATTTTGCTCATGGTGCTACAGAAATCAACAGACGTATCAATCTCCAACGGCTTACCTGTAAGACCTAATAACTAGGCCAGAACGAAGGCATCGAATCCATGACATATTTAAATATCCCAATTATCGATTATAAAAACCAAGCAGGGCTATGGTGGGGTTCACAGTCCAAGCTCTGCCCTAATGTTTCGAGACCAAGTAATGCATTCACAACAAGGATAACCCGTATAGTCAAGCATCATCCCTAACCCCCGAAGCGAACCGCTCTCCCCGTCTCCGTAGGTGTCCACAAAGGTCATTTCAAGACCCCATTTCCCAAACTCTAATTCAAATACCGATGAAAGTCAAGACACATCCTTTCGGAGGGAAAGTCTCTGTTTGAGGATGATCGTCGATATAGAATCACTCCGATTGACTCGTCAGAAATAGTAGCTGTAGATCTAGTCTCGTCAATGACTCGTAGTGCCCGTCGGGTTTCAGCGGGCCAACGGTAGATGCGCAAATTAAAAGCAGCCTTGTTTTAGTTTGAGCTGACGACACCCAATGTGGAGTAGTTAGTGAAAGATGTGCAGCACTGAATGCCGTTGGATTGCACAGACAATGGATCGTAGTGGCTGTTAGTTCTCGTATGTGTCATACTATCTCGAGCTTCCGGACATCTTCTAGAACAGTATGTTCAAGATCTAAATGCTCGTTTTTTTATACCTTTGTTGATCCTCGTATTCTCCACGATGCAACCGGAAGCCCCGTATCCCGTGAGACCCTCCCAGATCAATCCTTGGAGAAGCCCAACTAGCGCCAGGGGCACTTAACATATCTCACCACTCGCGGCACAAGTAGCCCACAAAACGATCGGCACTGAAGAAATCCCAAATCCCGTATCCTTGAAAAACCAGGGCAAGGAGATGCCGTTCACCGCTGGCAACCGATGACTCGTGTGCTCAGCTGCTGCCCAGTTATATAGACAGCGAATGATAGCATTGCCATATGCCGATGCTTAGTATAACGCCGGCCGTTGGATCTGCATAGAACATATCTCGCCCAAGTTAGTTCTTAACTCACAAGTCTAGTTCATAACGGTCCAAAACATCTGTGGATTCACTAATGCACGTACGTGTCGATCCTGGATCCATGATTTGCCGCGGGAGCAGAGGTCGTATATCATAGCACGATCCCTCAGGCGGTTCGCTAATCTATTTGATGCGCCTCTTTCATTCTTCTCTTTCTTTGGCTTCTGAGTCTTGACGACAGAGGTTACTTGCCCATTACAAGATGGAGACGACCCCGAGGGAGTCGAAGCAGATTGATTTGTGGATTTCGGAATTCATCACGTTTGGGGCTGCGACGGTTTTTATCGGGTTGCGGTTATTGAGTCGACGCCTTACGAGGATTGAGTTTTGGTGGGATGATTGGTTTGCCATTGGGTGCTATGTGAGTTTGCGACTACACCTGCCACCACTTTGAAGGGTATACTAACTTCTACAAGTCTGTAGCGATTGCTTGGGTAGTCATCATTCCTATCTGTACGTCTCAACCAATATTCGAAACGACCGGATCTAACCTCGATCAGGGATCAAGGATGCTGGACTTGGACTTCATATCAACGACATTCATGGTCACGGGACCAAGGCGGAAATATTGATGCACAACAGTCTTATACTCTACGTCGCCGAGTTATTCTACGCCACTGCCCTCTTTTGCGCCAAAGGATCGATCTTGAGTTTTTACTGGCGCATGTTCCGAGTCACCAATATCAAGCTGCCCATTCAGATCCTGGCCTGCTGTTCACTGATATGGATTATCATTCGAGTGAGTGCACCTGCGGCACACTACGCCGGACAGGAGACTAACGGTAATAGACGTTCATGGGCATCTTCCATTGTATCCCAGTGCAGCGCTTCTGGGATCCCTCTGCTGGAGGCTCTTGCGCCATTGAGGATAAAAAGTTCTTTTTCGGTACTATCCTGGTCCACGTTATGCTCGACATAGCAATCATCGCCCTGCCGATTCTCCAGGTCCGTAAGCTACAGCTACCTGTCTTTCAGAGGATCGGTATCATGCTCATGTTTCTGTTTGGTATTGTGTAAGTGACGACGCTATCGCAGTGTGAGTTTTTCTAACCCTTGCAGCATTTGCGCTTCCGCCATGGTCATCATCGTGGCTTCGACTCAGTTTGATGCCACGTCGGAGGATCTAACCTGGAACTTGGTCACCATTGTTGTCTGGGCTTCTGTCGAAGTGAATCTTGTCACTGTGTCAAGTATGTAACAAAGTCTGCATCTCTGGGAACTTACTAACCGTGCTTAGCCTGTCTGCCAACCGTCCGCCCTGCCATTCTATATCTCTTCACTTGCACCAACCCAACATCGACCATTGGATCCGGTTCCAATAGCTACGGTCACAGTTACGGGCGCAGCCACGGCCGCAGTCAGACCAAGAACACGATTCGACTGTCAACCGTTCCCAATAACAAAGACAACGACGAGTCAAGCTCCACTCATCAGCTTGCCGATTCCGATCAAGGTGGTCGCGGTTCATTGTCTGATTTCGAGAGTCATGCTATGGATCGGTACCGAGGAAATTTGTCAACGGTCACTGGCCGTGCTCATGATCATGGCTCTGAGGAATTCAACACTGGTTCGCCATTTGGTGGAATCATGGTCAAGAACGAAACGACAGTTCGTATTTCAACTGCCAGACAGTAATAACGATGCGGAGGAGCATGGGACATGGGAGTGAAGGGTAATACAGGTAACAAGATAACCAATTCGACTTCGGTATATACACGAAAAGCTGGGCCAACAGTCACGAAGCTAAAATATGTCTCAATAGAAATTGATGAATTTGTATCATAAGTAATTGATGAGGTGATTCCCTCATGTTCTAAAGACCTTTCAAACTCTTATCCGAAGTTGTTCTGTGATCCGAAGCTTTCGGGTTTCGGGTTCGCGTTTGGCCTTCGGATTTCCTAAAGCCGAACTTCAAGAGCCCCAGCAGGTCGTCAGAACGAATACCTCTAATGCATGCAACGGACTATTTACCCCAGACTATCTTTGGACCTAGCTCCAGATTCCTTTGCCGCTTGCAATTACCGTTGTTGCCCCGCAAGGTTTTCACTCAAGGGGTTCTGATCCGAACCCTCAACTATAAAGACCGTCCTCCGGGCCCACCCACATACCTAGACATCAATCCAGACATCACGGTAACTCAATTTCCCACTTACTCAGACTACACGAAAATGGTCTTCACACCTCCATCATGGGTGCCAAAGCTCCCAATCGGTATGAACTAGTCCCCAGCTTACAGAAACAGCGCTCATTTTTGTAGACCCGCCTGATTCCATCTCCCTTCACGAATTTATGACAAGCGAAAACTACGGCCGACTTCCAATCGCCAAATCAAGAAACCCATTTACTTGCGGCATCACGGGAAGAACATATTCCGTCTCTGAGAGCCATCAGCGAGCCGACTTCCTCGCCCGTGCGCTCGCCAAAAGACTTGACTTTCCACCTAATGAGGGTGTGGAATGGGACAAGGTGGTCTCCATCTTTTCCGTCAACACGGTAGGTGAAATTTGATCTACTCTGTTTAGGGATGACTAATGGTTTCCAGATTGACAGCTTCTCAGTTACCCAAGCTGTACACCGACTCAACGGAATTATCACGCCCGCAAGCGCTGCACACTCTGCTTCTGACCTGGAGCATCAACTGCGATCATCTGGGGTCAAAGCGCTCTTCACATGCACTAGCCGTCTTGATATTGCCGTCAAAGCAGCTAAGGCCGTGGGCATTCCTCAAGATCGCATATTCATTCTAGCTACGCCAGACGACAGCTCAAAACTGCCGTTCATAACGTTCGATGACCTTGTGAAGGAGGGCGCAGAGCTCCCAGAGTTGGAACCGCTGAAATGGGTCAAAGGCCAAGGTGCAAGGCAAGTCGCCTTTCTCTGCTACTCCAGCGGAACCTCTGGTCTTCCTGTAAGTGCACGGGACTGTTGCGGCCTGTTCGTTTACTCACAGATGGTAGAAAGCAGTCATGATCTCCCATAGAAACATCATCGCCAACGTCCTTCAACTCACGACATACGAAAGCGTTTCTCGCCAGAAAGATGGAATCGAGACGCAGGCCTGCCTTGGGGCTCTTCCCTTTAGCCATATTTACGGACTACTCATCATTTCATTTGCCAGTACCTTCCGAGGTGACGAAGTTGTCGTCCTGCCTGAGTTTGACCTGGAAAAGGCCTTGGTTGCAGTCCAGAAATACAAGATTGCTCACATGTTTGTCGTAAGTTGTCACCTCTGCCATACAGTCCAGACTCTGACGACTATAGGTCCCGCCGATTATTATTCGTATCATCCACAACAAGGCCCTGTGTTCGAAGTATGACCTGAGCTCCGTACGCTGGCTGTACACCGGTGCTGCACCTCTCGGCCCCGAAGTTGTTGAAGAAGTGAAAAGACAGTATCCAAAGTGGCGCGTAGGACAAGGATATGGTATCCCCTTGAAACCCCAACCTGAACCATAGCCAGTGCTAACTTGTGTAGGTTTGACCGAAACCTGTACAGTAGTTTGCACCACAAGCGAAGATGACATCGATATCGGATCCTCAGGCTCTTTGGTGCCTTCTACGAAGGCCATGATTATCGATATCGAAACGGGAGAAGAGATCACAGAGTACAACAAACCGGGTGAGCTGCTTGTGCAGACTCCTTCGTTGGTCTTGGGTTACATGAACAACGAACGTGCTACATCCGAGACTTTCATCTGGAGGAAGGACGGTCGCTGGATTCGAACTGGCGACGAGGTTCTCATTCGACTAGCGCTTTCTGGGAATGAACATCTCGTAGTGGTTGATAGACTCAAGGAGCTTATCAAGGTCAATGTAAGTTTGCTTCAGAGTCCCATCAAGCTTAGATCTCCAGCAATAGCGACTGACATGTGGAAAGGGACACCAGGTTGCGCCCGCAGAGCTCGAAGCCCATCTCCTCTCACATCCATATGTTTCAGACTGCGCTGTCATCCAAACACCCAACGACAAAGCCGGCGAGGTCCCAAAGGCATACGTAGTCAAGTCGGATGTTTGTGGTGGACAATCCGATGATGTTATTACTCGCGCGATCTGCAAACATGTTGAGGATCACAAGCAAAGATACAAGTGGCTTGGAGGTGGCGTTGAGTTTATTGAGACAATTCCAAAGAGTCCCAGTGGCAAGATTCTGCGAAGGTTACTGAGAGATAAAGAGAAGGAAGCAAGGAAGAGTTTGGCGGCCAAGCTTTAGCTGTTTATTGTTAGGGATGCAGTTTGCCTGTTCGCACTAGTAGGACACGATCTTTTACGCATATCTAGTCAAACAAGCCGCAAGGGACACGGCCTTGAGTAAACATAACAAATGCCAGAATGCCCTTGCTCGCGTTACCTAAAGATGAAAAAGCAACCTCATCGTTGTTCGATGGGAATGGCTTCACTGCCGATTTGTAAAAACAACATCACAACCACACCCAGGCGCTCCACCCGACCACAAGAAAGGATTCCATATCCACGCTAATATCAGACACTTTCTGTATTGTTTCGCAATTTGGCGGCAAGAAAGGGAAAAGAGAAAGTACAATAGTTCATATATAACTGACTCCCCCTGAATCCATAAGTCCTCATTTAGAAAATTCCTGTTGAGTCATTCGACACTCCAACACCAGCTCTTGCACATCCAAGCGTATTCTGGCATCTAGTTTTCGTCCAAATCATCAGTCACCTACTGAGCTAAGAAGAAGATGGGGCGCAGGAATTGAAACTTGGAGGATTCTAGGAGCGGTCGCTGTGTATGACTTTGCCGAAATGCGGTGAAGATTGGCCAAGCCAGAATGATACTCACGATGATTATATGGCTTTAACTCCACTTCAAAAGGAGCTGCAGTATCTACGAGGCGACAATTTGCGATGCGAATTCAAAGTTGACGTTTTGCTGGGAATATCGGACTTATGTGGAGAGACTGACGAAGTCATTAATCAACTCTGAGAATGAACCTTCCATGCGGAATTCTGGGATTACCGTGTTGAGTGTTGAAGTACCATCGCCGTCAAAATCAGGCTGGTCCAACGAGCCCTTTGGGTGAACTCTCCATTGACGTTGAGCTGTCGAGTCAGGGTGCACTGATGGGGGAATTCTTGCTCGTATATAGTGTATATAAGATGGGCGCAACTTCCAAGACCTATACTGCTCGCTGTTGTGACATAAAGAATTGATGGATAAAGTCTGCCTCAATTCAATGTTCTTCGAGGCTGAGATGAGTTGATGGGATGTAGTTGGCCGATGTGGATCTAAGTGGGCCTCCGTCCTATCACCATCAACAAGACCCATAAATTTAACATCTCACGACAACCTCACCTCTTCGACCTCTCAACGACAAGATTGGCTCTCATTCCTTTTCTCATAGAAAATGCTCAAGAAACGGAGCAAGATGAGCGCTAGACCTCAGATAGTGGTGTAGGCTGGTCTAGGCTTTCCAGAGATGGCCAAGGGCAAAGAAAACATTATTCAGGAGTTTCAGATGCTCAGTCAACTCGCATTTCAACTAGCTCTGACTTCGGTGCAGTTTATAATCAGAGCACGGCTTATCGAAGTTGAAAATCGCGATTACATTCAATGAGGCGCCCCTAGATGTGATCAGGACCAAGTAGCGAGGACGTTCTCAGGGTCGTCGGTCTATCGCTCGAATCGGGTGCATTATCGTAAGTGGAATGTGGCATTTAAATTTGATAGGCCCATTATGTATTGCCAACTCTGGTCATTGCTGAATGAGATCTCCAGTGGAGGGAAGCAGTGTTGCGTCAGCAAGAAGTGATCGAAAGCCACAGCGTTTGGCGCTCGGAACGAAACCATGGCTCCATGTGCTTTGTAATTATCACGGTGCGAATCAATTATGCTGTCCGATATCCAAAATGTAGAGCTTATGAAAGAAGCGATATTCGAGTGCGAACGTCATGTTGTGTGCGCGGTCCGATGCGGTGATATGTAGAATAAGAAAACACATCGCGAACTACCACAAAGCTAAGAGTATCATAATTGATTGAGCGATGCACTGTCTACCTATCGAAACGAGAAAGGAATGCTTTCGTAGGTCTGAAAAGGAACTATTACCATGTCAAAGCATTAAAAAATCCAAAAATTTTGGCCAGGATTGGTCTCGCCCTCGTCAGGGGTCATTGACTGGGTTCGAAAGGTGTAACCCCGAGTTGAATCTGTGTGCTGACCACCTTTCTCATAGGGTTGGGTAATTGTCCACCTGACCACATCCCCGTTTTTTGTCGTGTCCCATTTGCTTAGAGGTGTTTTACTTGGGACTATATACCTTACGCAGCTGTATCACTGACCGCGGAACATCGATGCTCCTGACACTGGCAGGCAGTGCTCCCTGCACCACTGTCAAACCACACCGCAGAGACATGTGTCTCTGCGATTTCAGTGGAGTTCAGGCATTGGCATGTACCCCAGTAGCTTATTACCACACTCCTTTAGAGGAAGAGTGACCGAAAGAAGAGTCAATATGTGAGAAGACTTTTATAACAAGCTTGGATTTTGTTGCAACTTATGAGTCAAGGGCTCTTGATGCATGAGCGACAAAATGACGAATATGCTTAGATAACTCTCATGATATTGTTTTCCAAAGTGTTGAAGTTAATTGGGATCTTTGAGTGTGTTGCCTTGATATGTTTCGTTGAGATGTCACAAGCTTTACCCATTAATCAAGATGCTCGATTATGACATAACTACACTGAGAATAGAAGAAACGTTTGTACAGTCTGTCTTTTGGCAAGGAGAATAAACTAATTTACACCATCAAATATCTTGGAAACTACTGCTGTTGAATGCGCCCTGTCGAGTTGTCATGGCGTGGACTTGGCTTGTGTTCTGCCCCTCTCCCCAAACCCTCTCATCAACCATCAATTTCCATTTCCATCTCCGCAAGATGTTCCTTCTCCAACTCCATCAAGTGAAACACCTGACTGGGAGTACAGTGATGATCGACAAGAACACGAAGACTGTTCGGGATCGAAACGCGGTTTTGGAGACAAGTCTTCCAAACATCCTTGAAGTGGGTGTAGGAATCGAAATACTCCTTTGGTGGGCCAAGTGCGCCGACCTCTTGTTGTCCGACCTGGTCCGGCTTCTTCATGATTTCTCTTCGTGCGTGTCTGGCAATGGCTCGATCTGGAGTCGCCAGTCTCTTTCCCAGAGTCTTCATTTGCCGAGTGAAGTCGCGTAAGGTGAAAGTATTGTCCTCTGTCTCATCGTCATCGCTCATCGGAATCGGCTCGTTTGTGGCGTCGTTAGGCTCAACAGATGGAAGTAGGTTGTCATCTGACTCTAGCTTTGGAACAGTTGGGCCAGAAGGTTGAACAGCGGGACAGAAGGCATTGCGAAGCACGCTCTCGTATTTGTTCATATCGGGCATTCTGGTGGTGACAACCCAACGAGACGCACCATTCACCGTTCGGATTTCTGCAACAGGGTTCTCGTTGTTTTCGTCCAATTCAATGACGAACGCACACGACCTGACTTTGTCCCACACTTGAATAGCAACGGATAACCACTGGATCCCATTGAGCTCGCCGAACACCTTAACAACGTCTTTGTTTTCTTGAAAGAAACCTTCATGAGCAGGCTGCAGTTTTCGGTAGGCCACTGCTGCAATCACACAGCCCATGACATGTGCTGGTGGGCAAACAATCTTCTTGGTACCCGCATGTATTCTCAGGATTTTTGATGAATGCTGTCGAAGAAAGCCCATCCCTTCGAACTGATCAAGCGTCGAATGCCGAAGCGGTTGGTTACTGGAGATTCGTTCCCGAATGGCCTTGAAGCATTTCTCTGCTTCATGTTTTTGAAACCCCGCTGAATGGAGGATATCGGCGGTGATAGCTTCATGGAGCCTGTGTATCTTGGCCGGGATGATATGACGATAGGGAATATTCTTGCAGACGTCAACCCCAATGCCATGAATATCTACGGTTTCGTCGTTGATACTCAGAGCGAGTGCATTTTGATTTTGATCCATGTCGGGCGCGTTGCAGCCAGGTCGTGTGGCGCTGAGAGGTTGGTGACTGGAGAGGATTTACCGGGTGATTAGAAATATAGGAGACACAGGCTGGAAGAACACTCACAAGATTGCTATACAGGCTTTTATGTATTTGGAAAGAAAAAAACATGAAAAGTCTTGAAATATTGTGAGGTTGGAGTTGAAGTTAGGTGCACTGATTCACTGTGTGATAAATGTGGGGCCAGATTCGAGTGAGGTCAAAGACCTTAGACTAAGGCAACAAGCATTCTGATAGAAGAATAAGGTACTAAAGAACTCTAAAGGAGCCTAAAGGTCTTATAAAGTTATCTGTAATTTGCTAAACTTTGCCTAAATTATAAATTTATGTAAAGTTGCCCTTCTTGTCATTCAGTCTCGAGGGTCATGACCTCCTTTTGAACGTCAATATCACCCATGCTGTCTTCAAGATTGACATCCACGCCTGGTCTTCGATTCATATTGCAAAGAGCTAAATAATCAGTGGCTAAGAACCTCCCGCGTCTACAAGCTGTATGACAAAAGTGGCCGACTGGTGCAGGGAGTTATGCCCACCCCCGAGCGGGTTCTTGAGCGCCATCTTGAGAGCATTAAACACAGAAATTTTAATATCTATACTTATAGAATACTAATTCTCTATGTTAAAGGAGAAAAATATTGTGTGAGTAGCTTCGTTGACGAAGACGATACAAACTGGCTGCCAAATATGAGAAGCAGAGTTGCAGCAAAGCAAGTCTGGCACTTGAAAGACTTCATTTTTTATTTAACGTTCCCTTGACTGGTACGCGTGGGTAGCGGTGTTCGCCAGCTGTCTGCCAACCCCTAGCGCTCAACGACCCTCCTCGTGCACCAGCAGGCTTCGCTTAGGTAATTGCGAGGCGCATGGCGATTCTAATCCTGCCCCTCTTCAGCCTTTTTAACTCTTCTCTAAATTCTCAAACCACCCACATCACCATCAGCATGCCCAGAAAGCAAGCCGTAGCTCCAAAGTATAACCTTCCTCCCACGCTGAAAACACCATGTGTTCTTCAGATCAATGGCGAACCTTTCGGCGGCAAGGAACTCGGCATCGCCACCAGTATTTCCACCTATCTGCGCGCTGTGAGAACCCCAGATAAGGATTCATACCTTAGCTTCGTGATCGAGTTTCCGTTGCCGGACGAGGTTGAGGCCATAGGTTTTGGAAAATGTCATGACGGTGAGCTCTTTTGATTATGTTGTTCAATAACGACACGCTAACAATTCTGACAAGTCGACGATTCAAGCCGCAAGGTCAATCCCAGCAACTCACGAAAACTCACGGTCAAATTTCCCCGCGATGACATTAAGATCACGTACCGGGCAGCGGATGTAGAGGAAATTGCGAGATACCCTAAAGCCAAGAAGCATATGAGTTGGGTTGAGGTCTTCCTTGGCGAGAACACAGCAGTCTCCGTCAATAGATTTGGAATTCCATATTCAAACCCAGGTCATCCGGCTGAAGATTGGCTGCGATCTCCTGATACGGCACCCGTCCTGCACGGGCTTAGCCTCCTGGATATCTTCCAACAGCGGCACTTTTGCTTCCTTGCTGCTAAGATAGACACTGCCATGATGTCAAATTGGAGTGTGGCCAGCTTAGCACCCAGCTTCGACTACGGCTATGGTTCGGACCAATCATGGGACTTGGAAAGGTATATGAAGCAGCTCCATGAGATCAAAGGCCACCGCTTCCAGACTGCCTGGAGCTTTGAAACCGACGCCTCTCATGTGACTGCTCTCACACAGAGCATAGTCCAGGACTTTATGTGGATTCAGAAATGGTGTCTCGACATGACTACCAAAACGGGCTCCGCGTACTTCGTTAAGCATCCCGCAAGCCGGCAGTCAAAAAGATGGTTAGCCATCGTGAAGATGGAACCGGGGCTTTGGAAGCAACCAGCATGGTCTCAAGCCTGTATCAACGGCACGATGAAGCTGGTAGTTCACCCCGGGCCCGATGAAATCCCCGAGTCATGGACGGAAGATCTTTCCGAACGCTGGTCAGCCCGCATCTGTCACGATCCTGATGAAGTCAGATTGCTCAAACGGCATCCTCTCACTGAGAAGGATTTCGTTATCAAGGTAATCGAGCCGGTTCAGCCCCAACTGGGCCTCAAGGAGTTTGACAGCCGCGAGGAAGCCGACGCTGCCTATGAAACCGACCAATCGCATTATAACCGCGTTTCGTTTGAATGGGACCTTCAGCTTCATGATGCCAAGCGCCAAGTCGACGCTATTTGTGACCTGTTACCATCCGCCACCCCAAATCACCTCTTCTGTGATCAAGGCCGCGAAGCCCCAGAGCTTAGCACCGGCAATAAGGCATTGATGATGAGTCTTCACAGAGATCTCCTCCGAGGCGATGGTTTCTGGAAGACGATGGTGGCCGCAGACCCGGCCGTGAAGGAAATGTCAGGCCACATGGGAGATGTGAATATTGGTGGCCAGCGCGAACGATTAGCTTTACCTATGCTACCGTTTGTCAACTTTCTCAAAGAGAATGGTAGAAGCGGCTGGTCTGATGCTCTACTGTCCGAGGTTTCTGGGGCTGACCAGTGTCCGCTTCGTTACTACCTCAGCAACCGTCCTTTAGGGTTTGGTATTATCAAAACTGTGAGGATTTAGCCCTTCAACTCATATTTCTTACATACTGACGAGAAATGTAGGTAACCAATATCAACGATACCGCCGTTCTCCCCGTGGCGGTTCTTGCGATGCATGCCACCGTGCGAACCGTCATGGCAAGTGGTCCGACTCCTGACGCCGTCAGCGAGTTCGCTTCTGACCTCTATGTTGTCTCTCGCAGCGTCGCAAGCAAGTACAACATCGGAAGGGGCCAGGAAGCTAGTAGCCGAGCTCCTCTGATCATCCGTGGCTTTCAACTTCAGGTTGAATGCGAAGCCTTCAAGCGTTTACTTCAATACCCTCACCTCGGTGATGAAGCGGTCGGCTGTGATGAATGGGGCGTTAAGTTGGACTGGAAGCTCCATCTCTCGGCCACATTTTGGCTTCGTGTCTGCCTTGGCTCCGACTCTCTCCCACTGCTGCACAAGGACGATAGGAAAATCCTACACGAATTCCAGGTGTTAGTTGCAAGAATAGATATGCTTGCCCCTCTCCTCGAACGGGTATCTGGCAAGATTTCGTGGGAAGAGTACGTGGCTGGCAAAACCGTTGGAGACGCTGAAATCATGGCACTGATGAAGATGCTCATCGATAACGCCGACATTGTCTGTACGACCCCATCTTTAGCCCACACCGAGGATCATCTCAAGAAATGGAAGGTAGAGCGGGCTCGGGGCATCGCCGTTGACGAAGCTGGCCACATGAGCCGTGGCGATCTGTACTCTGTCTGGGGTAATACACTCTTGCCCTGCCTTCTTGCCGGCGATGAAGAATTTGTTCCGCTAGAGGTGAAGAGCTACCATGACATGGATAACTACCGAAACTTTCGGAACAGGTTCGGGGATGATGCTCGGAAGTCGGCGCTTGAGTTTCTCACTGCCACTGGCTGGCCTGTCTATCGTGTTCGTGGTTGATGAGATTTGGCTGTGTAGTACAATACACATGGAAGGGTATGGAGTACGACTAAACTGGTCAAATATTATGAAGCTTTAGGGTGGTCTTAAGGACGGCCTTTGTTAAAATTGAGAAACTCAGTAAAGTCTTTATGCAATTTATCAAGATCCCAGAATAGAGTCCGAAATTCCTTTAGCCTTGAGATGGCATTAGAGTAGTATGAATTCTTGAAGAAACCAGGGCAAGTTGATTATACTAAGGCTGACATAGAATAGAAAGCAATGACATGTAGTGGAGACAAGCAGCGAGGGCTCAGCGTGGAACAGCACAAAGAAAAGGAGGCAAAGGGTCTTGCAATGGCAAGGCTCCGTCCGATTGGATACTTGTGTAGCACCAAAAGCTTTGATATATCATTAAGTTAATGCATAGGTTTCGTGCAAATTGAAAGGGCCATGTGAGTTAACCAAGGTAAAGTCTAAGACATGGAACGCCTGAAGTAAGGCTGGCTTTTTCGGTGAGGTGCGTGATTCCCGCCAGTCAATGTCTCACTTATTCTGCCGCCAGACACCGCTTCAGGCAATAGCTCCAGACCAGCGCGTTGCTGCTAGAGTGCTTCAGTGAGGTATCGCGGCCATTTATCAGCGGGTGTTTGATCCTGGGTCCTTGGGGAGGGAGCCTTGCATCACGCACGCACCTCACCTCACCTTGGGCGGCACGTAGGGTAAGTAAATGCAAGCCCGCCATCAAAAACCAGCTTCCACAGCGCGTATACTCACACTTCTCCCTTTTTAACGTCTATTCCGCCACTCGGAGCACGGCATCGCTGAGCCACTCAGATAATTTATTGTTTCGCGCTCCAGGCCGTCCGAGGCTCTGATCTTTCAGCTCGGCGCACTGTCCAGTTCTCAATAACTCCTGTCAGATCACGCCTTCTCAAGTAGTCATACTGCACAGCTAGCATCTACATAGCGCTTCATCACCGATCCGCAGCCATCTCCTATCGCCTCAGCACTGCTTCTCCGCAATGATGGCGCCTCAAGAAAGGAACACAAACGTCCGGCTTCTCGCATGTCTCATTGACGACGACGACTCGAGTGATAGTGATTATCGCTTCCTCGTCGACGGGCAACATGTGAAGTACATATCCACAGCACCAGGCACGTTTTGCGGGGCCGAGGACGACCGTACTTTCGAGCCCACCCTGCTTGGCGAGCTTTTCCCATCATTTCCAACTGGAGATTGGAACCAGGGCTTTGTAGCTAGGGACCCCCAGGCGGGGAAGGCTACCTTTGTCAGGACCGAGACAGTACAACTTGCCGGGATAAAGAACTGTTGGCATCCCGTGAAACTCAATGAGTTAGAATTCACGCGACAAGAGCGAGTGAGGCAACGAGTCCATATCTCGACACATCCTAAGGTTGAGGGCGGCAAACCCGTGCTTATTAAACTTGCGGTCTGGCCCTGGGAAATCCCCTCCATGGAGGTCGAGACGGCCGCCTATCAATGGATTAGTTGCAGCGGAATCGGTCCTAGGTTTCTAGGCCACCTCACTGAGGGCAAAGATGGGCGGGTGGTTGGCTTCGTTGCTGAGTGGGTGGAAGGCGCGAGAGCTGCTGGGCCAGCAGATATCGATGACTGCAAGAAGGCTTTAGGTCGGTTGCATGAGCTTGGCATCAAGCTTGGCGATATCAACAAACACAACTTTCTTGTGCGGGATGGGTATGACGTGGTTCTTGTAGACTTTGAGATGGCGAAGCGAGACTGTTCGCCCTTGGAGCTCGAGGACGAGATGAGCACCCTCAAGAGCAGCCTTGAAGACTCGAGTTTCCGGGGTGGGGCGGAACCCGCTTATGAATGACAGAACCAGGATATACATGCCGGCATTAGCTTAGGGGTTAAGGGGAGGCTAGCTGCAGATACAACCAAACTCCACCATAAGATCTGCCAGCATCGTCAGAACAAATCACTAAGAGAAATGCTGCTAGTCTAACAAGTCTCTTCCAACGTCTGCCAACTCTTTTGCGCTGCCCACATCCTCGATCGCGTTGGGGACCAGTGATATGTCGGCCATGATAAGTTTTCAGACGTAATGAATGTTGTGTTATGTTGATTAGATGCGTTGCCTACGCTGGGCAAGACATTGTGACATGAAATGTTCTCTTCTCATACGGCTTATAACCAGCGTAACATCCGACGTATTGGCTCCAGTCCTCTGAAATTTGCGAGATCCAGCCCGACGCTATATCATATCACCATTAAGCTCTCTCCGCCGCGTTTCGCCCTCAACCTCGGCAGAAAATGAATGAGTGAATATCACAACTGTAACGTGAGTCTATATCACAAGAGTAACGTGAGTCTAAATCTAATAGCTCAAGGAGAAGGGATAAACACAGTATAGTAAAGAGATAATATTAGAAAGGGGGAGATATAAAATACACTTGTTGAACAAAGCCTGTTCAGCGAAGAGAGCTTAGTCCAAAAAGAATACAACAACTATTTACAAAATGAAAAAATATAAAACGGTATTTCCCGGGATATGAGCCGAACCCATGCGCCCACGGGAGTTTCGCTTGGCTATTTGATGGAATACAGAACAGCCCCCCCGAAGAGGATCGTGCCAAGCGATCGTGTGATGCTACCTACACTACCCGGGATTTCTTTATTGAAAGCAGTTTGCATTATTCCAGATTATATAGAACTAGCAGCGAGCACACTTATGTTGTTTCTGTCACTCTCGAGAGGGTCAACTGTCCCCGCTTCCTCATGAAACAACTGAAGATGGCTTACCGAGCATATGAAACCAATTTGATATATCACTGAGATAGAGCTATCAAACACATCAACAGGCCATTCATTTCACCTCCTCAAAGTTCTCTCAGTTTTGGTGCCTTCTCAAAGCCATCGCTGTATCTTACAGCCTCGCCATCTAGAATCCACCCTTCGTCAACCAAGGCTGCTTCCATCGCAGCCACGATTCACTGCCACCTCTCTGACTCCCTTCTTACACCATCCCCTACAATGGCACTTTGCAACTCCAAAAGGAGCTTCAATGCTCACAGGGGTTTCGCTGCCCTTCCCTTCATAAGCCTTATCTGATATCTCGATGCGAATCTCCCATCGCGGTCCTAGAACTTCACAGTTATGTCAGCCACATTCTCGACACCAATCTCCAGGATAAGCGACCGAACTTACGCGACCATTAACATTCTCAAGAACCTATCGTTTCTCCCATGCGGAAAGCCTCCTCAAGCTGAGCCAGACGGAACGCCTCATCTGAGCTACAATGATACTCGACAAGACGACGAAGACTTTCCGGAACACTTCCAGTCTTTGCCAAACTTCGGTACCAGCGCCGCTCGATGCACGGAAACATCTGCGGACCCTGGTGCAATGTATGCTGCAGGCTCTGAAGCGAGAACGCCATCCCAGCTCTCTAGTCAGCGATGGCTTCATTCTGCAGCTCAAACGCAGTGGTGAAAGCGCTGCGCTCGATCTCCATCGATTCTCGCTCCTGCTCCACAAGCTCGTGCGCCTCGCGTTCCATCGCTTTCATCTTCTCATCATGAAAGTCAGCGAAGAGGGCGACTCCCCGACGGACTTTGTTGACAACCTCTCGACGCTCCGGCTCTGGAAGTCCCTTACGCAAGGGCTTCAGATCTGCAACGTAGAAGCGAAGGATGTCCGCGCCCATGCCACAGAAGGCCATGTCCTTCCGTCGGCTGGATACCTCAACAGTATACTCCCATTCGGAGATATCTTCGTCGATGAACTCGGAAAGTTTGTTAAACCACATCGGGTCGTGACTCAAGCACCAGGTATGAACGGTGTGCTTCATCTCGGGAGGAAGAACGCGAAGGATGGGCTCGGCCAGCCACTTCGATACCGCTGGCTTCAAGAGTTTGTCAACGAATTTTGACTTGCCCATCTTGTTGATGTTCTCGCTGGTATGTTCGAGTGCTTCTTCTCTGGTGATTGTCTTGGAGACCAGAGTTGGGGCTGGGTCAAAGCTGTCGACTGAGGAGACGGACTCTGTGTCCTTCTGTTCGAAAGAGGGCTCAGACATCTTTTTCCGGGTTGTTCCTCGCAGGGAGTTAGGTCGAACGTTAGAGATACTCTTTGTCTTGTGACGAGCAACTTCGGCCCGTACGGAGGCAAAGAAATGCAAGACAGACTTCAAGGTTCTTGCTCCCTACTGGTTCTTCACCGAAACACTCCCGAAGACGTCAGTCAAGCTTCTGAGTCAGTTCGCAACATAGACTCGCCAACAAGCCCAATGTGGTGATTATAAGCTCTTAGCTACAAGTCGTTAACAACAAACACAACGCTTTCCCTTGAGCCTTCACTGCACGAAAGCAAGATACAGCAATAGCAAGACTTGGCAAAAGATATGTTGAGCAAAAGAGCACATAAAAATGTCAAAATGATTCAAAGTTGGGCTCCCGCGCAACAAGACGTAAGCCAAAAGTAAAGATTAGGGATTCAGAGTCCGTCAAGATGAGTGAGTGGATCAGAGGAAGAAGAGATGAGTGGGGTCTCAAGTAACAGTCTCCAAGGGTCTACCAATCCTGCCATTACATCGATCAAGGTCCCTTGCCCCTGTGTTGTTTGGTCCGGGGCAGATCCACTACCTATTGTTACACAAGTGAGATTGAGCGATATCGGACTACTTCTGCCTATTTGCAAGGACCACCTCGTGTTCGGTTCTATAGAAGTTATTGTCGTTGCGATGCCGAGGAATACGTGTTGGAAATTGACATAACTTTCTCCTTATGTTGTTTTCTAAACAAACGGATATTGACGTGCAAGCTTTGATTTTCAGAAAGACCCTGCCCCTCCTACGTCTCTCTATCCACTTCCATTCTGACTCAGAGCAACTGAAGAAGACGCAGAAACCCCAGTCACGGCACTAACTCAAGACCTTGGGCATGATCCTGAAGCCACGAGAGAATTTCTCAAACAACAGACTGACGAGATGAAACGGCCAGTAACTTGAGAACTCCTTGGCGATGCATCAATCATCCAATCATAGGCCGGTTCCGTGGTCTAGTTGGTTATGGCATCTCGTTAACACCGAGAAGGTCCCCGGTTCGATCCCGGGCGGAACCACTCTTTTGCTCTGTTCTCGATTGAGAAGTATTTCTTTTTGTATTCTCTTTGATCAAGATGTTTTGCAACAGTGCGAGTTGTAAAGAGACTTTGATCTGGTTGTAAAAATGATCTCAGCTAATTGATTTATTTTGCAAGCTTCAGTAAGCAAGATATCTTCTGATTTCTTAGATGTTAAGAGTAGCAATTAATCTCAGGCTGACTAAGTCTTGCCTAAAGTTTCTTTAATCGTTTATTATTCAGGTGAGGTATTAACATTTCTTGACTCCGGGGTTGGGATACTGGAGCTTGGACGTCAACCATTTAACGTTGAAGATGAGGTTGAGGGCCACGGCAGAAAACTAGCGAGAGTGCAGAATAATGAGATAAAGATTTAAACTATCTTCTCGGAAGAATTCGGATTTAGTACGTCAAGATCTAACGCTACTATAGACGATACACGACGGATGGGTCAGGCTTCAGAAATGTCTGAAGCATGAATAGTCAGAGGATAGTCACAGAAAACAGAAAGCAAAGCGATTGAAGTTGTTGAAGTGATCTTTAAGTATATATATCGTCTATAAAATGCTGAAATGCTCATAAATCATTGTATCCCCCCTCTTTCATTAAACCCTCATTAAAGTCCCATCTCTTTCATTTGTTTTAAATCATTAACACATCTTAGTTAGTTTATCTGCTGGATGCTCTTCCAGCTTCCGCTGTGGTCTCCGTAAATATACTCGCGTACGCTCGATGTTGTAGGAGCGTCACCGCCAGCATAGTCGACAATGGAAATGCTCTTGTAGTAAGCGTTGAAAGGACCCTGAGAGTAGTCGGCAAGACCACCGGCCCAGATGATGGTACCAGGAGCAGCATTGGGAGAACCAGCAGTCCATGTTCCGAGCTTGATCTGCATGGGGGTCTGGGGGTAACCGTTGGGGCCAGTGGCATCGGTGTAGGGGAGGGTTCGGACGACTTGGTCGTCGATCAGCCAGTTGATGGCGGAGGGAGTCCACTCTATGGAGTAGAGATGGAACTGGCCTGTTGGGTTGACGACGGGATGGAATTCACCGCGATCATATGTTGAAACATCTCCCTTGCTGAAATAATTGGACTGAACCTGAGCGTTATCGCCTCCAAGCCATTCCCAGTCAATCTGAAGCTGTTAGTTCGATGCTTTATATAAGTTGCTAGTGAACTTACCTCATCAAGGTTATCAGATTGAAGAACAGCACTAGTGCAGATGCCTACACCCGTAGAGGCCTGCACCTCGACATCCACACGGCCGAAAAAGATGTACTTGCCCGTCGCAATTGTAGGAGCCTGGTTAGGTCCTGAAATTGTAAAGACAGCACCATTTTCGTTATGCTGAAGGGTAGTACCAGCATCCTCTGCGAAAGCGTCACATGCACCCTTTGTAAAGTCACAGTGAACAGTGTCTCTTCCAAAAGCAGGGTCGGCAGGACATGCTATGTTGTGTAAGTCAAGTGTACCGAGTTGTTGGGATAGTGGTGAGACTTACTGGCTGTCATGGGGTTACACTTTGTGAATGTTTGGGCTGAGACAAGAGGTGCCGCGAGGGCGAGGGCTGCGATGGCTTTGGCGAACATTCTTGCTAGTGTCGTGTGACGAGGTACAACAGGAAGATGGCTTGTCAGTAATGTATAATTATACAAAGAAGTGATAGGATGAGGATGGGATGAGATTATTTAATGTTCTCACGCACGTTGATATAGTAGTTAGATTCTCGAGTCAATTGGCAATTGGTGAAGGCTGGTTTAATAGTTTGCTTCTCTTCAGCCAAGAGGGCTCCCAACCTCCCCTGTCAAAAAGCCTCGGTTTATATCGATCAGGCGATGGCTCGTATTGCAGTGCTAGCGTCGACTAAGCAACCAGGGTTGGCTTGCGAGCACGCCAACAGCGGCAGGGATCTCCACATCCCTTGCATCAGATCACCAATAGCACGGACCAAAACCCTGCCAAGAGTGAGTGAGTGAGTGAGTTGCTGTAGGGAACTGCTATGAGACAAGAGGCTTTTCCAGATCCGTTGGATGGTGCAGTAGTTGAGTGGCTTGCGGAGTCTTACCAACCACTGATACGAACTCCCGACCGGCCATTTTTTGGTAGCAAGGGTCTAGATCGTGGTGGGCTGCTTGGCTAGCGCGACATCGTGGGTGAGCGGGCTGTGTGCGATATGCGTCCAGGGACTTTGAACTAAAGCATGCGGATTGTCAGCAGAGGAAGCAATTCCTTGTTGCTGACGTCAGGTCAATCATCAGAAGTCAATTGACTCACTGTAACAATAATTCAACTGTCTCTTCTCTTCTCTGCTCGTGGTATTTTCGTATGATAAAGGTCGGCTAGTCCACTACCGTTCGTATGTCTAGGCTAAACGGCCAACCTCCCCAAATACGAGACGCTATCAAGACAACAAGCGGCTAAGAAAATGGGAGGCTGCAAAACCGCTGAATCCGTAAAAGAAGGTTACGATAGGGATGACTATGACCCGTTCTTCTTCTTTTTTTTTACCCGCCGCTCTAACCGACCTTTCTTCTTCTCCATTCTTCTCTGCATGTAAACCCTTGCACGACCATGACCGAGGCCTACTGTAAGCTGAGAACATGTCAAAGCTCCTGTTCTCCACTGATCGTTATCAGCTCTCCACAGATGAACGACAATCTGCAGGTTTATTGTTTCGGAGACTTGAAGATCTCGCGGATCTTTATTTGAGCTCAACTGATTTGATGTCATTAAATAGGCAATCATTCATCGATCGATCAGTTTATCACTCAATAAAGCTCATGAGAATTTGCCAAGAGAGAGAGTCTCAGTAAGCTTCCGTCGTGGGCTCAGCTGGTCCGTCATGAGGTGCTGTACCCCGCTTGAACCATGCATCTTGATGGAGAACAGGGCCCTTGATGCATGCATCACCACTCGGACCCGGCATCATCGACACAACATAAGGTCTGACCGTATATCGACTTTGTCGTTTCCCCGCTTCCACATGCTGATTCAAGCAGATCTCGTGCTTTAATCAGCATAGACCTTCCTGATGAAGACATCACGACGTATGCATACAACCCCAATTCTTCACTCGCGCTTCAATCATAATCATCCGAGCGTGAGTTGATGCGATGGGACGTTGGATATCACAAGTTCCACCGATACAAGGCTGTAGTGAGGGGAAATGCACGATAATTCTCAGCCTCATGGTCTAGTGATCAATAACTCGGGGTCATCCTGGCATCCGGATACCCGTTCTGCCGTCCTTGAAGCTGTAACCCCGCTTGTTCCCATTCAAGAGACGACCAACAGAGAGTAGCTCGACGGCCAATTCCGCATTCTTTCGCGAACGCAATTGAAGTGAAGCTATCTCAACATCGCAAATAGAAGCATTTTAACGCAAGGCACAGTCGTATTTTAGCAGTAGTTGACATCTAAAAATACCAATTAGAACCACGCTTTCACAAATGCGGACCAACGTTGCAAAAGGTGAGCGCCACAATCGGTGGCTGGTTACCTCAACAATTGGCTGGATCCGGAGGTCCCGAACATTAAACTGACCGCTTGCGTGCCACTCCAACACGAGGCATTTGAATACGATCGCTACACGATCCTCGGGGAGTAAGAAAATCGATATAGGGTGTCAAAATAAACTTAGCAAAGAGCCCCCTAAGCTTAGGCTAAATTTACCTAAATATTTGTATTTCTTAGGGTCAAGGATGGATGTTCACTCTTTGAATAAGCCAATGTGGCTAGAGAATTGATTGTCACTTGGCGATTCTTAATAGCGCCGAATTGTTCATTCAATTTATCTCGGCATTCCTCCACATCGTATAGTTTCATTCCAGCTACCGCACTGAAGAAATGGAACGATCCGCTCCGAAAAGAATTGTTCTAGCTTCGAGAATCATTCCTCCCGACGTCCAATCTCATTACAGCCGCATGACCTCGAGTTGTTCCAGAAGCATTCGGATCATGAAACCAGTAATCATGCACAACTTCAAATCCCGACTTCTCGTAGCATTTCATGGCCGCGACAGAATTAAAGTTGACAAGAAGAACTAGCATCACCTTCTTGCCCTCATTATGTCTGACAACAAAGTCCTTGGCGTACTCGATCAGCTTATTCGCCAAGCCCTTGCGCCTCTGCGATGGATGGACGTAAATCGCGTTGAGCACGTAAGCAGACTCAATTTCATCCGCAATGGGACCAAAATAAGTGCTTCCGGGTTCGAATTCCTGTAGATCTTCCCATGTTTTGGCCGCGGTCTTGGCTTCGAATGGGCCGTACAGAACAAGCGACGCGAGCCATGGTTGGTTCGGAATCAGCGAGATGGCGTCGGTTGTACCGGGGTTTGGGTTGGACACGATGATGATACTGGATGCTGCTGGGTTGCTTAGGCGTGCTTCCCATATATCCTTGGTGAAAGCCGCCTCACGAGCGTAGTTTGAGCTGAATGACTCGGGCGATAGTTGCAGAGAAAGTAAGCGGAATTCTTTGTACTGGCTGACGAGTTTGTCCCATTGATTTGGGTCGGGCAAAGACTTTGGCAGAGTTAAAGCTTTGAGAGACATCTTGAAACTGCTTTGCCTTTTTCATTGACTGTGTCTGGGCCTTAGTCGCTCTAAATATAGGAGTTGAGAGTTGATAGCCGTGGTCTGAATGCATAACTGCTTATGACTCATACGTCACGCAATCCTGCACATCAATCAGGCAGCCATCGTGAATCTTAAGAGAACAACGATATGAAACTTATTCACGCCCCTCGTGATACTCTGAATCAAGTATCCCAAAGCTTGTTCAATAAAGTAATGGTCGGCCAAGCATGATCACGCTCAAGCAACGTAACCAACTCCATAATCGCAGCCTGTTCTCCCGGGTCTTGGAAATACTCGCCACACATGGACAGTCCGACTACAGCAGTCACCATTCCCTCTCGGTACCACTTCTGTGACATAGAAAACCCGCAAACACGTCTTGTTGAGTCTCTCATAAGCTCTTCCAGTGCTTTATGGGCAGCCCTGCCGCCGATGCCGAGTTGGATCTTGGTGTCGTGCACGGCAAGGACTATACGTGCTAGTTCGATGTGTTGAAGGGCTAGCATTTGGCATGGGCTTGTGATCCAGTATTGGGGGAAATATCGACCTTCTGATGGGCTGCGTTCGCGGTAGTAGAGAGGTGCGAAATGAGGTGGTCGTTTCTCGTCCCAGTTTCTCTGGAAGTCTTTGATAGCTTCCCATTGTTGAGACCGCGTGCGGTTATCGATTGGTTGTTCGTCATCATCATCTGGATAGCAGAATTTGAGAACGTGAGCACACCAGATGAGGACTCGGTTAGTCCAGTCGTAGTCATCAGCAGCCAACGTATCATCAAAGATGCCATAGCTTTCCACTGGCAGGATTGGTAGTCGGAATGGACGGCGGTGCATGAGAACGGACCAGATCTCTTAACGAAGTGCAATGAGACAGGCCGAGAATCTGAGGGAAGAGAGAGAAGTTGCATAGACATCTGAGCCGCGGGGAGGTTGAAGAATCAGGTGAAGAAGTCCATCTGCGTCATTCTGGGATGCTTGGAATATGGCGCGAACTGCAATCGAAAAGGTCTCGTTATCGATACCGGTAAAGTGGGCTAGAGCATTGTCAGATTTGAAAAGGAAAAGGACAGATGTCTCGTACTATCAACCTGCTCATGATATCTCAGTATCGTAATGGCAGCCAGAGCATCGTCACTACAAGAGTTGATCGGATCTGCTGATACTCCCATCAGATGTGAGATGCACTTATTGTGATAATGGATAGCTGATTCCATGTTGAGGTCTGGAAGCTGTGTCCCCGCATATTCGAACACTCTGTCAGGGTCTTGGAGTGAGGAGAACCGAGTGAGGAAGCGTGCTGAGGCGGTGCATATGGCGTTGAGAAGCAGAGGGCTATGTACAGCTCGGAGAGGAAGTACTGAGGTGTAATGATGATCTCTGTCAGTAGTGTCAAACTACCCCAAAGGTCAAATTGAATGCCCCCTGATAGATATCTTGCAAGGGTCTTACCGCTCTGGCGAGTTTCTCAACGAAGCAACGAAGGAGGCAAGCTTCCTCTGGGCCCAGTGACTGAGACGAATTGGCACTCAGCAGTGAAGTTGGATTCTGGAGTTCCAGTTCCATCAGTGAAGGAAGTGTATCCGTTTGATAAAGCTGGGGGTTGAACTGCCCAAAGGGTGACTGTCCATCAGCCCCGCTAGGGTTCACATGCTTTCCTGTATCCTCTTCAGGAGAGGAGTGCGGCCATTGCGTTGGGAAAACAGGAAGTGATGACGTTCCATAGTGATTAGTAGCAGAATTCGATTGTCCACTGGGTGATGAAGTAAGTGATAGTTGAGAAAGGTCTTGAGAGGCGCTGAAGCCCTCATGGCTTTGGGATGTCCCGAAAACGCCGGAGGGCGCTTCTGAAACTGCTTCCGTTAGAGATGCTTCGTGCTTGCCGTCTATTTGCGTGTTGCCATTTGATAGAGTTTGCAAAACAGAAGCAGCAAAATCCAAACTCTCTGATTGATATCCATTCTCGGAAGACGGAGATTCAGCGGTGGTCGTACGGGAGTGGCGAGAGGCAGAGTTTGTTTCGTCAACAAAGGAAATTGTATTTGATTTTTCTGTCAAGCTCCGTTACGGAATTGGCAAGCGAATAGATCCATTAGACCGACTTTGATTCGATGTTTCTATCCATGTTTGGTTCGGATCAAACTTAATGGTTTTTTCATTCGTGATGAGCTTTTTGATGCGGAACTTTTTCGCACGAGCGCAACTGATGGAAGTCTTTGCACAATTGGCACAGGGAGTCTCGTTATCGCCTGGAACCGTCAGCCCGAACCTATTTCTTAAGCATGGGCATACATTTCAGATGTTTTTCTGTGAGTGGTGGTCAGCGCGATCAAGGTATCCTTGCAGGCTTTAACGAACCTCGACTTTGATCGCATGGCTTTGTCCGAGTACGAGGCGCCGAACTCATGATGATTCGGAGCTTGAATATGAGTTACAAGAAGAACGAGACGGATTAGGAAGGATTTCGCCGGGTTTGCAAGGAGAGAAGCGTGGAGTTGGCATAAGAATGAAATCTCGGGGAGTAGACCGAGTTGAGGGCAAGGATGACTTTAGCTTACTTTCCCCGCATTCTAGCGTCTTTCATGTCCTAAAGGGGTTGAGTTAGTGGATTGATCCACTGCAGCTTTCCATGCCCAAGAATCACAGCTCTAACATCAATTTTTCGGGTGATTACATTCTCTTGAAAGCAAGTTGAAGTAAATCAATAATTAGATTTCTACAAGTATCACGTCTCAGTGCTGGTGTAAGTCTTTTGGAAGGTCAATACGATACAAGTCAGGAATAATGGTCAATTCATCACGTTCACGTCAAAGTCACATTAAAACAAGACATAAAAAGCCATAGTCACAGGCAATGAAACTTCGATGTGCACCAGAACGTTGACTACCTTCTTGGACTTATGCAGCTAAAGGAATATCACAAGCCCTCAGATACTTTGCTTAACCTCAGCATGCTCAGCACCACGAGCATGGCCGTCCCAAACCTCATGCCGAATACGCTCATAAACAGCCTCTTCATCCGCAAGAGCATGATCTCCAAACAGCTGAGAAATCTGCTCCAGAGACTTGTTCGCTGTTTTGGGGACAAGAAAGAAGGAAAAGATGGAAGCGAGAACGAAGAAGATGCCCAAGAAGAGATAAGTACCCTAGCCGATCTTGATGATCATCTCGGGCACAACAACACCGATGATAAAGTTGGCAAGCCAAACCATGGCAGTCGCGGCTCCAACACCCTTAGCTCGGAGGGAGCTGGGGAACACCTCGGCGGGGAGAGTCCAAGCCAATGGTCCGTATGAGCATGCGTAGCAGAGAACATAGATGTCTGAATTTGTCAGCACGGAGTCTCAAGATCGGGTAATGATACATACAGATGAGAGCAACGCCAAACCAGCCCATTCCGGGATTGGCTTCCCACCTGCCGTCAAACTTGCCAACGACGCCGGACATGATAAGATGAGGGACGGCCATAGCAGCACCACCAAGGATAGCAAGTTTGCGGCGGCCCATCTTGTCGAGGTAGAGGCATGTAGGAATACCGGCGGCCTAGGAGTTGAAAGTCAGTATTACTCAGGGACATGTGCTAGAGACATCGACTCACCAGCTGACAGATATTCACCATTCCAGATAGAATTAGCGCCATGTTGTCATCCTGTCCAAGCGCCTTGAAGAAAGTAGGAGCGTAGTATACTGATATCGTTAGAACCAATCCCAAGAAGTTTCGTAATATGACTTACCGAACGCATTGATTCCAGAAAATTGTTGGAAGAAGGGTATTCCAAGAGCTACTGCAGTACGCTTGAGGCATCTAGATCGGGACAGATCACCCCACTGCTTCAGTTCCAGAATGATACCTTTATCATTGGGATGCTCCTGGGAAAGAATCTCCTGCTGAAATCGAATTTCAGTAAGAACCCCTTTCCATTCGGCTTGGACGCGATCATCGGTTGCGGGGACGCGGCGGAGCTGGGCGAGGGCGTGAAGAGAATCGTCGTCTCGTTGGCGCATGACGAGCCATCTGGGGGAGTATGGGAAGAAGTGAATGCCGAGGCCGACTAGGAGAGCAGGAGGCTATTATTCAAGGTCAGTACTAGTAGTCTAATCGGTGGAAGCTGGACGCACCATCTGCAGAAGGAATGACAGTCGGAAGGACCATTCACTGGCCATATCTTTGGTGCCATAGGTAATCCAGTAGGATATGATTGCTCCTATGACAATACTGCACTGAGTTAGATTGCTGAGGACCCGCCCACGAAAGTTGACTTACGAAAGAGCTTCAAGAACCAGGAGAGAGCCTCGCAGGTTCGGAGGGGAGATCTCAGAGATATACAGAGGTGCACCCATGGCCAGAGTTCCAACGCCGATTCCACCAATAGCCCTTCCAGCCACGAGTGTGCCATAGTTATGAGAAGCAGTCTGAATGACAGCACCAATGGTAAAGAAGACAGTAGCAACAGTCATAGCCCACTTTCGAGAGATTCGGTCTGCGAGGTATGGAAGAAAGAGACAGCCAACAAAGGCACCAAGTTCGAGCATGCCAGTCATGAAACCAACATTGAAGCCATATCGAGGATGGTCAGGGGCTGTTTCAGGGAATTGGTCGTGGAATTGCTTCATGGTAAGGATGATACTGATCACGCCCTGATCTGGTAACTGTTAGCTTGGAGATGAGGTTGCGACTGTAGACTTACCATAGCCGAAAGAGAATCCTCCGAGTGAAGCCAGAGTAGCAGCTCCCAGAACATACAGAGATCGAATGATACCACTCAAGCCATTGCTATCATATTCAATGGCAGTCTCGGCTTGGGGTGTTGGATCTGTCTCCTCGACATGACTGGGCGAGTTGCTGAGAGATTCTTTGGATATGATGAATTGGAAGTCGTAGAAGCCAATTGATAGAAGAAATGTGTAGAGCTGATTAATTCTAATGTCTTCAAAGTTGAAGGGATCATGAGTCTTTATACTTGGTCAAAGATAACAAAACCCATGAAGTTGACCTCATCCTAGCATCACCCCACAGAATTTAGTCTGGGGAAGACCCTAGCTCCCGGGAAACGCTTTGGAGTTAGCCCATTCACGGCCTTGGTGGCTTTCTTGGAGAAACAGCCTTCGTGGTAAGTCAGGTCTTGTTGGGGTAAGTTTTCGGCGAAACATTTCCATTTTGGAACGACCCACGGCGAATCGTTCCCCGGACTAAATTCTGCCATCTTGGACTGAATAACCAATTGGAAAGCTGGGAATTGATATGGATCCGTAAAAGATCATCCCTCACGGAGGTGTTTCGGTATACTGCTCTTTTTCGGCAAGAGAGTTTTCAGTGCACGCTCCACGATGGCATCCTGGATGAATCGCCATATCCTTTCCAAGTCTCCATCATCATATACGGCATTTGTGAAATGGATATATAACCGGCCATCAGACTGGTCCAAAACCGAGATCTTGGACAGAATATACTTCGATGCATTCCTTTCATCATCTCCTCCCGCATAATCTGGAAATTCATCGCTCAGTGGCTCCTCTGCGAGTCTCTTGGCAAATCCCTTGGAATTGTTCAAGATGACAATGGTAAATGAATTTCTCAGCCAACGTGAATCGACGGTCAATTCATACTGAAGCAAGGCTTCGCGGGAAAAGGTGCTTAGATCGAAAACATATATTACTGCTGACACTGCCTCGAGTTGAGGAAATAGTTTTGTCCGGTTCACTGTTGCATTACCTGGATCTGTCAATCGCATGGTGAGCTGGCCCATGTTGAAGATTGCCTCCACACAGCCAGGCAATGGTGTTGGACAATTTATCGCATCCGAGTCTGTCGGTATATAGTTATCTTGCATGATCCTATCGATTTGATTTAAAAAGCTAGGAGAAAGGCGTCAGTACTGCAAGGTAAGGTCGGAGTTATCAAAATAACATACTAGTCGGCATTCTCAGGAAGCACGAAGGTTTCGTCCGTCATCAAAGCCTTAGCCGCCGAATGGCTCATTATAGTATGAAATATTTCGACGACCCACGGCTCAAACCCATTGTTGAGATCCAAATATTTGTCGCATATCAACACGTCTTCCAGACACGCCCGGATGGTACCCCCTCTAGTGGTCTTATCGGCCAATAGTCTCTTTGCCAAATACTGAATACCTTCTAAAACTATGCCGAGGATTATGGGACGGAACATACGTAGTTGCTCAGTTGTGTAACATTGTGGTTGGTAGTCCGATAACCTCATCTCTTCAAAGACTCGCTTCCTCGATTTTGAACCAAGGATGACTACCTTGACTTCTCGATTAGTCGATTTGGAATCATCTTTCAAGTTCTGATCAATACGTTGGGAATTCTTGGTTTGAAGCTTCAACCTGCTTCTGGCTCGGCCTCTCTTCAGAGGTTGCATATATATGTCCACGGCTGTTTCTGTCAAAGAATTCATTTGTTCTCCCAGGCTTGCCGATGACCGAATCACTTCTTCTGATGTAGTAGTTTCTGCGTGCACAAGAGTAGTCTGCTGCTCGTCGGTAGATGCACTCGAGAAGGTAGCATCATTATTTGAGATTTGTTGATTGTCTTGCTGAGTGGTATCTTTCGAGCGGTGACTGTTGCTCCGCCGTGCCGTTGCGAGCTTCCGAATCCATTTGTCGTAAACTTTAGTGATAAAAAGCTCCCGGTCGAACGCAAACTGAACCGGCCATCGCGAAGAGCTTACGGATGTAGCTGTAATTATGGAGTCAGAGTCTCGATGAACAATGAGAGACGCAGTGTCTCGGTCCATGTCCTCCAAAGCCTGTATAATTTTAGGCTGCTGCAAGATTCTAGTTTGCTCTTCCAAGGCATTTCTGTGGTAATGTAAGTAAGTTAAAGAATACTGTAAAACTGACAAACTCACGAGTTGCAAGCACTTAGCAGAAGTGTTAAGGTATGTGTCTGTTGATCAACCATCCGCTGAATTTGCTCCATGTCTTTCGTCTTGAACAGAAAGGAAAGCCTAGAACCAAGCTCTAGACCACCAGCTGCAGTCTTCTGAAACTGTGACACTTCACTATCAATTTTGCCAATGAGAAGCCGGCAGCACGTAACGCAGCTGTCCACTTGCATCACCAATTGATGCGACTGTTCGCTTGATCTGGACTCTGTCCATTTCTGTATTTCAAAAAGTGCAAGTTTGAGGAGATTAAGCTGGTTTTCGAAGGCGAACACAGCGAGGTCGGCGACTTTCCAGGCTTGTCGCATGTCACATACCGTTGAGATCGTTTTGGTGAGGACATCGATAATATTTGCAATCGCTCCCGCTGTCCCAATAATTGATAGGGGATCTGCCATGCTGACGTTACGATTGATTTATGGGCAAAGTTGCCGTGGATGTTGATAAGTAAGGAATGAGTGGGAAGTGGGCGTTTGCTGAAGCCCCTGAAATAATCTGACGTGGCGGTTCGCAAATCTGCCTCGCGAGGCTGTGCAGGATTGGAATTTCGCCAAGCCAATTGACAAGGCTGAGAGCCATTATCTTCATGCAATTGTAATTTCTAAAATAAAGTGAATTTATTATTATTTAAATTTATCTTACTACATTCCGCACTACGTGAGCTTAGCTTTCATGTGCAACTGAGTTCTCTATACTGATTGAAGCTCTCAGCCTCAACTGCAAATAACTTAGGTATTCATTGAATCAGTGCCCTAGTTATCGTATAGGGCAATGCTTTCTACTCCCCTTCACCTTATAGTTACCTCAAGAAACCAAATATTGCTAACTTATTTATTTATCTCTATTACATTACTAAGGCAACACTTGATTATCGACACAGGCATTTGACAAGTCCTAGGCCTTGGCACTTCTAGTAGAGACAAAAATGTCTCCTCACTGAAGGGTCTGCCGGTAACTCGACTTATCGAAGCTGTTCGTACAGTTCGACAAGAAACTCATCGGGCCAATTTTACCTCTTAAATGTCTGCATTGCATAGTTCCCCAGAGCCAGTGGGTGATAAGAATGAAGAAAGGTTGAAAGAGTCTCTCTCCGCCATTGACCGATGATGATAGCAGTCTTTGGGACATCCGGGTGGAAGACTCGGATCGGAGAGGATGAATACCAGGGACTGGCCTTGTAATCGGTTTCCAAGCTAACCTTTGTTAGATCGTCAGTGGACACATTTGAGACGCTAAGTACCTTACCTATGGTTGCGTTTTGCCGTTAAAGCTGTGGTCCCGGGTGAGACAAGGCTCTTGATTGACTCGAGCGTTTATGAAACATCACCAGGCTTTACTAGGCCGTCATCGCTCGTAGGATCGATCTGCGTAGGGCATCCCTGAGAGGTAATTGAAACTGCAGTAGAAGTTAAAAGACCTTATTATGTACAATGATATAATATTGGTGACTTCGAAGAGCTGGTTGATATCAGGCCATGTCGTCATTTTTCACACTCAACGATTGTAGTTGGGCAAAATTGTACTGAGGAGCTTGGCTTCAAACCTTTGAGGACACATGTTGAGTAGTAACTATGTCAATTATCTACTATTTCTTTCATTGTCTGTTCCCCGGCCATTCTGTTAGCCTTGTCGCCCGCAAGAACCGGGAATGAGGAGTGACCGAGGGGATGTACCAGGCCTATGTAACTCAAATCAGCACTGGATTCATGTCCTCTTCAGGAAGGGAGAAGTATGATAGAGGCATTGACTTTGCCGGGATCAAGGAAGCCACTCTAGGCAGCAGAATAGAGAAACTCGCCCACTTTGTGATTCATCAAAGAAAAAGATTTTAATTGTCTTTGGCGTATACTATCGCACTAAATACCCCAGATCATGTAACAATTCTGGGGAAGCTGCGGCATCGAGTTCGAACAGTATACTAGGCTATCCATGCGGCATTTATCCAGAACACTGCGTCTAAGCTTTAATCAAGGCAGAAGACAGAACCCTTTCAATCCCACGAGGCAAGCATGGGTCAAGGAACGTGTTCTACTGCGGTGATCATGCCGATCTATACTCACGCTGTCGGTTCCACCGTGCCTTGTGTAAACAGTAAGGCCTTATGTTCTTGCTACGAGACCTGGCAAATGGCATATAAGCCATGGGAATGCCTCGGTGAGGAGAGAATCTTTTTATCATCAGTAACAGCTCTACTCTTCGACATCAAGATACGATCTCTTACCTCTATTGTCTTATTCCTCTCTACAGCTCTGGCGGCTGATATTCAGGTGACCTGGCGCCTCGAGAAGCATACCAAGGCATCTTCCGTGAGCGCAATGGGCTCTGATGGTAAGGTCATTGCAGAGACCTGTGGCAGTATCACCCATGCTAAGTATCGATTGAAGTCGATCGTCGGGTCTTGCATTGCCTGTGCAGATGAGATATGACCGCTATATGACTGCGACTGATTGAGATGAAGTTCGTCATGGTTTTGGGATGGGTTTTGCATCTTCTTCCCGTGACTGATGTAGTGCAGTATGTAACAGTTCTCGTCCATGTCCGCTACGAGTTCACTGAGCGCCGAACCCAGGCTTGCTTCAGGATCAGGATCGCCGTCCTTAATCATGAACGAGACAGCATCATAGCCATACGTCTTGATGAAGACATCTCGAATACGGTCACTTGTACTCTCAACTCCGAGGTGTTGTCTCTCTCTTTAAAAATGGACACAGAGAGCTCGGGCTTTCTTGTAGGGTCTTTTCGGAAAGTTAAACACGGCGTTGCTGAGACAGGCTTGCTTTAATGCGGTTTCAAACTGATCGAGGCTCATATGCTGTGGACGCCACCTATCGGGCAAGTTTGAAGTAGCCATGGCGATCTACCTTTGATAGACAGGCAATGACTAGAAGTAGTAAGTAGGTAGAGAAAGCTAGGAAGGAGTCTCTTTATGTATAAAAATTTAGGAATGTAAAATGTGGGCAAAGAAAGTATGCTTATCTCAGAGCTTACTTATGAAACTTAAATATTTTTCAGCTTCATGGGTTGGCTGTGTCGTCAAGAAGGTTTGTTGTTAATGCCAGCCGTATGGATTTAGCTGTAAGGATCAAGTTGTCATCCCCCCCTCCCGTACGACTTGAGTAAGCCCCAAGAAAACATCAACTGTTCCAATGCTGCATCCTGCTCCGTCGGTCAATCTGATTCAACATCCTACACTATCGGTTGGACTGCCAATTCCGCTGGTCCTAGCTGGATCTCAGGGGGCTTCAGCGTCAGTAAAAGCTGGATGACTGGAAAACAGTTTTTGCGTCTTTGTTCCATCTTCGGCAGTCGCCCGTATGGACCGGGACTTGTTGGCCGGCTGGGATATGAAGGGGATGCAATAAAACCTAGGACCTCTCTCCTATGTAATAAAAAGCCTTAAATAGCCTTAGGTAAACTTAGGTAAACTTAGGTAAACTGAGTATAATTTAGTATAGACTTAGAAGATCTTAGACCAAGTGTTTTAGCATCTCAATTTAACATCAGAAGTCTTCTTGCACCCTGGGAGATGTTTCGATACCCCGAAGATGACCATGAATAGTTTGTGACGGCTGGCCGCGACGTTAAGTCTCTGGGGTTGGGCAGTAAAGCATTCACCAGTGCTTTTATCCACCGCAAGACACAGGACTACCATATCGTTTTCTCGGCCCTGATTCCGAATCGATGGCTGTAGCCTGGACATCCTTGAGGAGAGTACTGGAGGCCAATTCAGCACGAATATGCCACAGGTTGGAACGGTATGGTGTGATGACGACAATACGATCGGCGGGGAACTTAACCGCCTTGGCAAAATCTTCCAGCCACACCATCATGCATGCGATTGCACGTGGGTTGTGTTTTGACTTTGTAGTGTCATCAACACGACAAGGGCAGTCCTTACAGTTCACAAAAACAGGAGACATTGTGTCCGGGGGCAGCTGCAGTCCATTGTGGTCATTGAGAAACTCCCGGATAGCGCTGGCGAAGAGATAGTTCTCTAGCGCAGCCAGCGGACCGTAGGAGAACCGAGCTTCCAGATGGCTGTAGGTCAGACGAAGTGACAGATCGAACATGCCCTGTGCCATTCGATGCTGCTTATAGAGATGAAAGGCCGGGAATCTGGCTCTCAGGCCCCAGTTATAATTTGTAGAGGGTACTTTTGATGCGGTGCCTTGAAGATAGCCAAGAAAGCTTGGCATCCTGCCCGAAGCGGTTCACCGCGGTACCATCAGGATATGTGTCTCCCATGGTTAGAAGTGTCGGCGGGAGTTGCTTCTCGTCTCCAACGACGAAGGTGGGTCGCATGGAGTTGCCATACACGATGAGTCCGTCTGTCTGATGCATGGCCGCTGCCTCATCGAACAAGGCCGCCTTGGCATACCAAGAGTACGATGTGCGTGATGTGAGCATCAGCTGTCAGGTCTATCAACTCAAAATAACACCCTTATAAACTCAGTCCAGGCTGTAAACCAGGGCATACCAAGCATGGAACCTGTTGTATGGCTGCGAACCTGCCATAGCCGGTGTCACTGTCACAAAGTTTGTGCATCGGACAACATCACGCATCAGGCGACTTATATCATTGCCTAACGCGAGCTTCTTTCCCTGAGCTTTCTGACGCTCTTCGTACTCAGTGAAAGTCATGGTCTTGCAGGCGATTTGGACAAGATCGGTGAACCCCTTAAACGTCTTCTTTATCGTGAGCCTGACCTCGGAATCGGAACAGTCTGAACTATCGTCATCCGTAGGGAATGAGGGACCAGCATCAGCGAGGCGTTGAAGCTTCACATATTGCTTGCCCAAATCTTCATTCTCTCGATCAACATCTAGCCTTTCCACGCCCTCTAGTTCAAAGCCAATGGCACGAGCTGTCCACCAACAGAGAGAATGGTGAAACTTCCAAGGCGAAGGATCTAGCTCATCATCCTCTTTCACCGGATGACCACGGAGGAGCGACATGAGTTTCCCGGGCTCTTGGTGAAGAGCAAAGCCACGCACCGACATTGGGATACGAGGCTGAGGGCCTCATTTCGACAACTGCTCTCAGCACCCTAGCTTCTTAGAGGGGCTATCGGCTTAAGCCGATGGAAGTTTGAGGCAATAACAGGTGTGTGCTGCCCTTAGATGTTCTGGGCCGCACACGCGCTACACTGACGGAGCCAGCGAGTAGTTGAGCAATGTCGGAAATCCGTTCCTTGATATTGTCGCATGCGATATTCGAAGGAGCAGAAATGATGCACTGGGAATGGCTCTCACTGAGCCCAAGGATTGAAGCAATCACCGCAGTGATATGGGACTTTCCAGAACCAGCCGTGGCTGAGATTACCGCCATGCTGAAGAACATCTTGGATAAATACTGTTGGAAGCGGTCGTTCATGTCTATATGTAGAAGCCTGGTCCACTGCAGAAGATGTGATGATATCGACATGTTTAAAGTAAAACGTGGGATCGCTGGGAAGAGACTTGTTGCTCTCAAGCCCTAGGTTGACAGTGGAACCCAAAGAGCGTTTTCCGAGCTGGCCAGCGATTCCGTTATCATGAGTGATGTGCGAGCTAGATGTGTTGTTTGCAGTTGAGAACTCAGCAGTCGGTGTCGTCAGACAGTGTTGCAACTGGAGGTCCTGGAGTTGGAGAAAGATTCGAGTCCACTCTCGCCTTGTCCAACGTTTGTTGGCAAGAAATCTGGTTAAGTTGCTTCGAGGCCGAGACCCTATGCGTTGGAAATGGGTATCGAATCTTCACCACTCTAGGTTGTAGAGCATGGTTCCACAGACCCAGGGCAGTCGCTGGATGCTGTATCTCTATCTGGGCTTTTGCAATGAACGGGCCAAGACGTCAGCACTGCGAATTGACTATGCTCCAATAATTAGATAATGTATTTGAGGACATTGATAGCAGACTCACCTAGCCCTCCTCGGAGATTATCAGACCGATAACCACCTTCTTTATCCTGTATATAAGTGGCAGTTCTGAGTCAGGCCATCTAAGTCCAAGCCATGTTCAGATACATCTTGGACATGCGTCTTCTCGAGCGCTGGGTCACGGAGCTCAGAACTGTCGTGACGGATAAGAGGCGCGGAACACTTTCCGTAGTTGGCCTTGATCACCTTGTCGTGGGGTTAATCGTTCCACCGATGTCTATTGATGAAGTTAGCATGCTTATGTCTGACTCCATCAATGTACGTACTTACGCGCCTCCTCGCCGTAGTGGTGTTGTATTCAAATCGACAAGGTTTATGAAGGGTGGAAGCTTCGCAGGACCCTTCAGGCAGCGAATCCGAGTACTTGTGAGCCGGTGACTGAGACCATATATAACAACTCAGAACGCGTCGAGGTCTTCGCTTTGAGTGCAATATGATATATATAAACTTTGGTATCTAAAATGTCGTGGTCAGGTTAAATCACATTCTGTTCACGGCAGAATCGGAACAGGGCCTCACCATTTGAGGAATAAGTATGTTAACGCGACACTGAAAACAAAGAGTGTTTTGTTTGCTTTTGTTTGCTGGTGAAGTGGAAGGCTTGCCTGTTTGCCGCCCAAAGGTTTCACGGCCTTGAAAGCTTTACTGCGCGTATAACGATAAAATGACGTTTGCCGGCTTAGATCCGTCTTTTGCTTGAGTAACATGCGTTGAAATGGTTGATTTCGGTGGATGTTTGTTGATGTGGAAGTGAAAGAAGAAGAGTAACCATATGGACCTGGTAAAAGAAAAAGTGAAGAGAGGCGAGAGAAACGAGCTTGGCCGCTGGTGGGAGTCAATGAAACGGTCACGTGAAAGAGGCCTTGGATGATGTGCTTTCGCGCCGTGGCACTGCTATGAACTGCACGGTGAGCATATCGACATTTGAAGTTGCTATGTGCCGGTTACGCACATACACAACTCTCTATACCTAGGTATACATCCATCAACAATCGCCCAAGAGTGTTTTTAAGTAAGGGCTTTGCCACCTACGTTGGAGTCACACCACAATAAATCAAGAATGTCAATAAATAAACATCGGTTTATGAGTTAATCATAACAATTAATTGAAATACGGGCCTTTGACGCACGACTGTTTCTGACCTCCAACTCGTACGACACTGCAAGTAACAAATCTAAGGGCCTACTCAATCACAGTAAACTTACTTGACTCTTTGTAGTGTTTGGGATATTCTAAGCTCTTCTGCCTCCCTCCTCTTGGTTTGAGTTATTGGTATGTATCTCTAGGATTCAAAATCTACCAGGCTAACGTCCCGGTTTGAGCTCATCATATTTTCAGAATAACTTGATGCTGCGACCGTCTATTCGTATTTAGAAATAGGCACAATGGCCGACAAAAAGTTCACTCTGCCGTTCAGGCTAGTACGTGAAGTATGCGAACCGGTACCATGGAATCAAGACAACTCGCACGTGTGGCTTGCTCACTTTGAAGCCGAGCAACCCATGAGCAAATGCACTCTCACTCTCGAACGTACCGCCACGCTCGTTCGCAACTACACCTATGCCGCCGCCAAGGATATGAATGTTACGATGGAAACGAAGAGTAACCGCCTGCTCGACAGAGGCTACGATTTTGACTACTACGACGGCTATGTTGGATCCCGTTTTGAGGAAATCTTCGATGACCAGGGAGTTGCACACAGCTTCATGACTGGGGTTACCCACCTCGCTGTGATGGCCGCACGGGTGCACTGGTTCATTCACGGCCTCAACCAGATAGGAGAAGGCCATTCAGTAGAGTACGACATTTCGATTTTGTATTCCACCTCTGTAGGCATATCGTTCACCACCTCGATTCCCGCAGGATACGACGACCCAGCTCGGTTCAATGCCCGCCACCTTCGCTCCCTGCGTACTCTCGAAGACCTGGGAACGTACATAACTCCATACACCTATAAACGGGCCACCATCCCCAGCCTTCAACCCGACTCCATCGATGACAACTCCAAAGTCCACGGCGACATAGGGGGTGCTTCTGTCTGAGAAGTCGAGGAGTACGCTGAGCTGCCAGTCCCGGAAGACGTGACCCTGAACGATGGCTAGCGCAGGGCTATTTCCAGCGTCATGTTGCCACCCGAAGTTCCCTTACCGACAGATATACAGCTTTGCGCGAACAAATTCACTCCCGAGGTCAGCTACATGTGCATCGTCGACAAGGTTGGAAGCGTGGTGGATCTCAGTGAACCTCCGACAGGTGCTTAAGCGGGGTTTGTTTACAAGTGTGTAGATGTCTGGAACACTGTTTCTTTCTTATCTACTTAGATAGAGCAGCCTACCAGATTTTCCATTTCTGATCACCAATAGCACAAAGTCGATTAAACAGCTGATCTCTCCGAGCCATTGCTGTGATCAAGTAGGACTTCCCATCGCTTTCAACTATTTCCAGCCCATCCGTAATCTCACTTTCCAAGGCCCATCCAGCAAGAAGCTTCGCTTTAGCTCCGTATCCAGAATATTTGTTCAGTGTTGTGATTCCCTTCACTGGTATCGTCCAAGTTGGCAGTACCTCGTGATAGCTTGAACCATCAGAATCGCCGGCTGATCTTCTTGAGAAGCATAGGCACGGAAAATCAGTGTCGGTAGTGAGATAAACATATCCCTTTTCTCCCTGCCAGCGGCATGTGAACTCAACCGGTCCAGCAATCGATGGTTCGTCCCTGGTCGATGCAGCTCCGACCCTACTCTTAGCTGATACCGTTCCAGTCTTTGCTCGGATTTTGTTGACGCCTATGACTGTCTTTGCTGCTACCTGGACAACAGGCTTGACGATAGCTAAAAGCTTGCCGCGTTTGTTTCCGCCAGTTTCATGGTCAGGGTATTCGTGGTCGTCGCCGCCAGTGTCTTGGACAATCCCAGGTTCTCCCTGGACAGCCTTTCGAATCTCCTCGGATGACGCTCCTACTGGACGGTCTCCAATTGATGCACTGAGAGCTTCGCCATCAAGGTCGTGAGGTTCCCCAAGAGGTGGACATTTTGGTTCGGGAGATGGTGGCAGAGGGGCCTTGTTACGTTCACCCTGTCGTAAAAGGGCTATAGTCAATTGGGAATCTGTTGGTATTCCATGGAACACAATTCTTTTCAAGTGTCAGCAGGATTGAGAACGATTTTGAAAGGGGCGTCAAACCTCTCCACGTTATGCTTTAGCCAGCCATAAGAGTTTCTCAAGAAGATACTACCAAAGAACCCAACCCCAAGACCCAAAGTAATAACTCTGTAAAACATATAACAGGATGTAAAAATTGACAGAATGAAAATCGGTAGGAGTATTTGCACGACTCGATGGCGGGCATTATCTCTTGGGAGAGGTGCTTTTGGATCAAGGAGACTGACCGTAAGTTGGGTGTTATCATCGCATAAAGTACCATAACTTCAGAGATCAACTTACTTTGCACTTCTCTCCCATACATCGCAGAAGCGACATGTCCAGTGCATCAAGGGTCTCATCTGACTCCACATTAGCTCCTGCATGGGCGATTTGCTCTTGTCCCAGGACGGTTTCTCGATTCCAGCAGCCTTGTCTTTCGCGGTCGCTATTCTAGTAGCTAACGACCTTGGGTCCGGAAGGTTGACTGTCTTTCCACCTCCTCTCTGGGATTCATCGTGCTGAGGATCCTTGTCGACAAAGATATTTATAGACAGCGCTACAAGACCTGTTGCAAAGTTGCTAGCTTCTCTCTCCAGAGTCTCACCTTTGAGGCTCTCTGGAGCGCCTGTAGCTGTGTCGACCGTGCCTAGGATACCAGCGGCTGGTTTTATCAAGTGGCCGCCTTGGTAATGGACTAGTGCAGGCGGGCAAGGCGGGAATAAGGTATTCCGAATTTTTGGAGAGACCAGGATGGCCATCAAACCTGTCAGTAATGTTGGCATGAGGAAGTTGAAATACCATGCACCGAGATAAACCTTAATAGTCAGCGGAGGTGTTATTTGCACGAGAAAAGGATTCACGAACTAGACAGAAGCATGATGTTCGTCTTGGTTCCCTCCAGGACTGGAGTCTCGAGAGGTGTTGTCTAAACATAATGAATCCAAGTATCTATAGCGGTCAGTATTCTTCGATGACCCCGGATTGAAACGCCTACCGCCCCCATGTAAAGTCTTTCGATTTGTGCACGCAGTTTGTTCGGAGAGAATTGCTCCTCTTCAGCAACGTTGAAATCCATCTCATCTTCCGGGTGATTTGGGGCATGTTTGAGATGGAAGACACGCTGCTTCTAATCAGGTTAATGAACATATAACTTGAGTGGTCTACTCACTTTATTGAACCTTCGGACGAGAAGCCAGATATCCTCATTCTTCATGCCATCAATAGCATAATCCTCGGGTCGTATCTGGTCATCGCCCCAGCCCACGTCTTTAACTTCGGCTGTATCGGGGATAGCATCCTCCTGTCCTTTGTCCATTGCATCGTGACGCAAAGGCGCATTCTGAACACTCGTGTGAAGGGTTGTGCTGCCATCAGCACCGTGCTCAAGGTTGGCAGCGATGTGCCTCTTTTGACATGTATTCTGATCCATAATACATGAATTCTCACCCAAAACATAAATAAAATATTTCCGCAGTGAATACGAAAACTGGAAATAAGGATACGGGGAGTCTTGACTTGGGGTAGCCAAGATCCTTAGCGCATGATGTCAGGGATGGCAATTGCGCCGCGTCGCGTATCACGGCGTCATATTGATTCAAGCAACCACTACAGGTGCATCATGCACAGCCAAGAAGTAGCGCAATCGAGGAGCTTTTCCTCCGTGATGTTCCAAATGTGGTCGGTGAATGTCGTGGCGTGCATTTGTGTTGGTCCGGTTGAGTGCATGGTTACTCATTTCCTGTCTGACGTCGGTCGCGTGAATTGACGATGTCGGAGGCTTAGGGTAGGAGAATTGTACGGGGCGAATTCTGTTCAATTCCAGTGCAAATATTTGTCAGTCTATTTGTAGAAATTTATTCAATATATTTAAATAACTATATTTTGATCCCTCAAGATTGATCGGGGTAGATTGCTATATATCTGGGTCTACTTGCCTCGTGTTTCTCTTCTTATTTGGTTGTATTGAATGTAATTCAGAATCGCCTCAACCAATATTCTTCCCCCACCATGGCATCGCGTGTCAACAAAGACGCGTTTTCATCGAAACTACCCTATTGATGGACAAATGGGCACTTGCTACTGTGTGCTTTCATCAAAAGTTTGCCCAAATTTCCAATTGTCGCGTGTTGAACTTGCAAGTGTATAAACAACACGTCTTCATTAAGGAACGGAAGTAATTCTGGTATCTTGACATTATTGACGTGCAAAGACAATACTAACTACGATCAATTAATATTAGGCCTTCACTTCCAAAATTTCATTCTTCTCTAATGCCTTCTTTCCAATATCGACCATTTCCGCATTGGACAACGTATCCTTACCGAACCCAGTGATCGACTGTTCAATTAGTCCAGCGACCAACTCCGTCCTCCCAATGTTCGGGATGTTGATGACAGCATGTGAGAACCAACGCAGCCCTTGTTTCAAGAAACCCATATCCGGATCGTTGACCATTCCTGACTTGGTAACGAGGACCTGCATTCTCCCGTCCGACAGATGCGCGCGTTCGATGATCTGTTTCTCTACCTGGCCCTGGACTTACTGTTAGCAATGGAACGGCTGCGATGTGCTTCAGAACGTACACGAAGAAGACAGTAGTCTCCAAGAATCCATGGCTTCTTTGCAGGATCTCGTTCGGCGTTGCAACCGCTCACGTAAATGAATCGCAACGGGTCCGGATTGCCCTCGCGCGGAAGCTTCGCAAATGTGTCGGCTGCATAGAGCGCATACTCATAGCAGATCATACGGACCTGGTCCCAGTCGTACTGCTTCAATTTGCCGGGCGTCACTCCGATAAGCCTGCACGGTTAGTTGTTGTGACATTGAGAAGCTGGTTGGACGTACCATATGCAAGCATCTGCCCCAGAGATCTCATCCTTGACGTATTGCGGGTAGTTCTTAAAGTCGGAACAAGTAACAGACGTGAGCTTAGACTCGATTTCTGGTGTTTGTAGGTCTTCGGCGAGATCGTGGTCGTGACGCGATAATGTGACGACGGAGGTGATCTGGGGGTGCAGGAGCGCCTGGCGGACGACTTCCTTCCCAATAAACCCTGTTGAGCCTGCGATAACGACCTTCATTTCGACGATAATGGAATACTTGAGGCGCAACTTTTTATTCTTCAACTTGGAAACTCCAGCGACTTAAATATCGGATGTATCAGTGATCGGGTCGACAAATCCTCATCTGACGACCTGAAAAGGTCCCATGCGCCGCCAATATTTATAAGACTCGTTATCGCTCCCGTCGTCATCTCCAAGAAGCCTCAATTCTCCGAAAGCCACAGGATCTGCACTAGCATCGATCTCATCAACAAACAAGCTCATGAGGCTTGCTCTATTCAATTCAGCATGCCAGAACCAGGAGACTGCAAGGTCCGATTCCCGGATTTACGGCGCCGGATCGGGTATCGAGTGCGAGATCCATTACAGAAGGCATTCCACCCACTCTTGAACGGGCAATTTATCGGCAGGGTCCAGAGATTTGGGAGCAGGTAAGCTTGTATTGAGTTTACACATAATCCGTGGCTTTCTGGATGCAAATGTGATCATTCCTGACTGTCGAAACAGTGCGCCTCAACCACAGACGATGATCATGTCAGCCTGGTCGATGTGGAAGCCGAGTCTGCCTTGTTCAGTGCAAATCTATGCAGGATGCGATACCGAAGCTGCAGCGCTGTAATTCCGCTTCCCCACCTCAGCGCCGCCTGATTACAGTGTCTCGGTCACTGAAGATGGCAGGCTTCATGCAAGGCATTCTGCCCGCCTGATTGAGGCGACAGTCACCAATTCGAAAACCTTTGTCGCTTCATGAACTTCATCATGTAATGGTGTGTGAATAGATTCATCTCAAGATGCCTTCGCTTCCCTCGTTTCTGTCTCGTTCAGTGCCGGCATCCAGCGGCAGCAGCGGTGTGATCACTGATGCCCCTGCGATTCCCAGCACCCGCCTGGGTCCTGCAGCCGACCTGCTGGAAACCGAGCTGCTTCGAATGTACTGGGAAGGAGTCGAGCGCGAGCTGCCTTATTTGCTGTTGACATTCGGGCGCTGGCAATCACGTCAAGACACATGCGAATTCCTCCCAGAGGAAGAGGAAGACTTTATTTATGGTTATGATACTTTCCTCGATTCAGTTTCCGATATTTCTCGCCAATTTCATGAACGCAACAAGAGAAACCAACGATCAAAACGTCCAGACAAGAAAGCGAAAAAAGACACAAAAGCGCCACCTTCATACGATGAAGTCCTTCGAGACCGTGGCTGGGATATCTTCGCCGACATTAAGAGCAACAGCATCAAGGGCGGTATAAGAAGAGGCCTCAGTGAGCGCAAATTACTGGACCCAGCGAGACGAAGAGCCCGCATGCTTTTTCAATCAGCACAATTCCTCGACATCGACAAGATTATCGAGCATCGCGAACCGGAGAAAGCACTATCGTTCTGGAAAAGACCTGCCTCTGCTCAAATTCGGCTCTGGTCATATGACGATTTACACCAGCCGGTATTCGTCCCCCAGCTTTGCTCCGAATGCAAGGCGACGATTCGGGGATGCACCTTTCAGGACACTAGCGACGAAAATATTGTCATATGCGAAAGCTGTTATCGAGCGACACATTATGGCCAGACACGCTTCGTTAAGAAATACAAAGAATGCTGTCTACCTACAGCCTTGACGCCAGAGATCAGTCGCAAGTTGTGCTATTGCAGTACAGTTCGTCGACGGGACAAAGATGGACGCTCCCGGTCGCTTTGGCCGATTGATCCCTCGCTCGACGAGGGCCATCATGTCAAAGGTGGGCTTGGTCGTGTAGGATGTGGATTGTACACAGTCACAGACCTCTTTGCAGAGGCAAAGTATGCGTCTACACGATCACAGTTTGGCAAAAACGACAGTCTACTTCAGTTACGAAAGAAGGACCCTGTAGGAGGCGAGCTTCCGAAACCCGTCGCCGTGACCAGGAAGCAACCAAGTCGATTGGGACATCTCAACGAGACCTCGGTACCGGAATATGGCTATTCTTATGGGTTCAGTACTAATGAGCCGGAGAATATCCCGATATACTTGCGGTCGACTATTGAGAAGTATCCTTTCGGAAACGTTCATATGGCAATCCGTGTTGGCCCTCTGATCATTGAGAATGGTGTCGCAAAGTAAGTCGCCCGACTCATCATTTGACAGAAGCTGACAACTCAGTACTATGGGCGGCGTCCTTGTCACCAGTCGAGATCCGCCTTCATTACAAGTCATCCGTGATCCCTCGGAGAACATCACCAAATCCCTTCTTCTCACAGGCGAGAGAGATCGTCTTCTCTACCTGCAGGATAGACCGCGACACCCGAAGCGATACAAGGCCTTCATGAAGCAAGTCGTCGGAGGGGCCTTTTGCGATTTCTTCGAATCTGGCATTGAAGATGAGCTTATTGACGCCTTCATACATGAATCCAATTGTCTGACCGCGGACGGATTGACTTTTGCAGAGCAAGAAGCCATGCTTGAGCGGAGTACCAAACGTCTGCTTCTCCACGTCAAAGAATATCTCGCATCGAGGGTTCAGGCGTACATCTCGAGCATCACTGCCCATCTTCTTGACCCAGAGGTCCAGCTTAAATGGCATTATCGTGATAATAATTGCCAGGCATTCTGTGATAAATTGATCGACCGCGACATGTTCGGTCCTCTCTTTGCCCCCAGGACAGCGGTAAGCCAACCAATGCCGCTGTACTTGATGAGCTTCGTGTGTCGACCTGGCTCAAATGTTCCTACACGGGCATTCTCTAAATACGACGTCCCAAATGGTCTTACAGAAGAATACCTCCTCAAGTTCCGCTACGGACGCCACGATGACTCTGACATTATAGATACGCTCGCCGAGTACTGGACAGACTGGGCTTGCCTGGAAGGACCAATTTACCCATATCAAGATGTCTTTCCATGGGATTGTACCGAAGCATATGATCGGTATCCCGGAAACTGCGGCGATTGCAACATTTCGAAACACGTTCTTGCCTTCCCGTTTGACTCTTGGTCTATCGCGTCTCTGCATCTTGCGCGAGGCCGACAACTGTATCCCGCCAATGCACAGCTTGGCATCGGAAAATCAGCAGAGAAGCGGACATCCCCAGGCATAATGACAGACACCGACTGGTTCAAGAATCGCATCACCGTACTACTCGGCCAAGACGTCCTCCTCACAACTGCGGTCGCTATGGCAAACTCAAGTCAATTCCGAGCATCAACAACGTGGCTCACCAATCATGAGGACGAGACCATGGATAGACTCAAGCTCGGCGGCATTCATCGCGCACAGCCTTTCAGTCACCACTTTGAGAAAGGCGCTTACCATCAATACTTTGTCGCCGACTGGGCCTTCCTCGCTCAACCGTTACGACTTGTAGAGTATGAGAAGTTCAGGGACTGGAGAGCAATCAAGACCGATGTTGGTACAAATACGTCAGATGATAGTGGCGGAGGAGGATGCGGCACCGGGCCATTCGCCTGTGGTGCGGTAGCAGCAGGATGTGCAGCAGGATCTCCAGGAATGGCTGGGGACAGCTGTGGAAGTGGATGCGTATCAAGCTGCGGTGGCGGTGACGGTGGTGATGGAGGATGTGGTGGTTGCGGAGGATAAAGCATAGCACTCTCCTAAGTTCTGTCTGTTGATTTAAGCTCTCAGCCACGAGTCACTCTACATCAACCATATACGAATCTTATACATGAATCTACATCAATTATACACAAGTCATATACATTGAGTCATATACTACGTATGATGTCCCGCCCAATGACACTCATGTTTTCCCTTCCCACAAAACCACCACCGAGTAGACCTTTTCCCTATAGGCCACATGCATATCGCGCAATCGACATTCCTTGGCAATGTTCTGCTGAGATAAAACTCATCCCTCTTCTCCCTCATCTCGGTGAGTTTCTCCCCGTCAAGCTTGATACAGTATCGACATAGGTATGAACCGCCATCTTCCCATTGCGGCCCGCGGAAGGAACAGTAATTGATATGCTGCATCTCGAGATCTTGCATATTCCACTTCGCATTGAATGGAGCTGCACCGCCAGGAGCGGAAATCAGGTAGCACATTGTACAGACTGCGTAACAATGCGTGAAATGATCCTTTATACGGGACGATCTGATTCGCTGTTTCGGGGCTCTGCAGGTCTACGATGATGTTAGCATTGAGAAGTGAGACGTGCCGGTGTAACTTACGTCGCATATCACACGTTCGCATGACCAGCATTCGCTCTTCGTCCCTTTGAGACACGATGCTATACATAGAGACTCTATTCGGTCTCGGCGAGAGTCTGGATCCATCAAGGGATAGAATATGGCAGTGCGCATCAATTTGGATGTGAGCGATAAGTTTACCATGTCGTCGTAGTGAAGGTGGCTCGCGACTCGCTCAGCGATGCCCTCGTTTTGTAGCATGATTGCCAATAACCTTTCTCGACCCGAAGTCTTCTGCGATAACAGTCGATTGATGTCATGCGGCCATCTCTTCACCGGTTTGTGCTGTATTGGTAGGAAGCATCGTCTGAGTACAATCGCTGGGACGCTGATGAAGCGAGGAAATGCGGCGAGCGGGAACAACAGAACGTCCTGACTAGCAAGAAGGATTATTGTGAACATTGTCATGATCTTACCAAGACTTGCTCCGAATGTCCAGTCTTTGGATCCTGTAGGAATCGGGTTCCGGCAGACTTCCACAATCAAGAACAGAATGATAGCCCAGTCAACGCACAAGATATAAAAGCAACCGCGGCTTCTCTGGGACGAGTTCCATGAGCCCAGCGATCCTTGGCTCTTGCATGTCGTCGCAATTATTGCGCTGACAAGAGGCCATAATGTCAACCAGATGCCCTGCAACCGTTAATACGCATGTCGCAAATTATCTAGAGTTAGTTACTCACGAGAAATTGACGTCCTCTGTCTAAATGTCCCAGGCTATACCAAGGACTAAGTACTACCAGAGAGCCGTACAGGCAGAGGGGGATAATCGACCAGAAACGAAGCCGTCCAAATGTCCTTGCTGTCCTGCCACAAATGCTAGCTATGTTGACGAGCATGAGGATACCCCATGTTATCATAAAGATCGAGAAGAACGCTTTGTGTAGAGTATTCATGATTGCATTATACTGTTAGCATGAACTGTGATAAGGTTGTGGGAGGTTAAAAGAGGCTTCAACCCCCAGGATACAGTGGTGTTGATGTTGCGATGTGAATGTCGCAGCTCAGTCAGTAAACTTACAGTGGGTGGCCAGTAGCGGAATAACCCCGCGATGATCGACAGGTCGAGAACGCCTGGGCACTCTGCCTCTCTAGCCGGGCGTAGGATGACTTTGTTTCAGGGCGCGCGATTGGTGAGATTGCGAAGCTGACAAGCAAGGGTGCTTGAGACGTGGTACACTTTTTGTTTGAGGCGAGGCGAGGCAGTTTTGGAGGATTGCTGGCAGACTGCTTGCCCGGCGCCACCTGGATCGCCTCATTTTGCGGCACTGCCCAAGAAATAAAGATGTCCACAAAGAGGAACCTGAATCGTGAGAAACGTGATATTTTCTGATTTATGCTGCAAAATGGCTTTGGAGCATCGGCTTACTAAACTTTCCCTCCATGAGCAGGGGAAGGACATGGTCTCAGGCTCATCGCGTCCAAAAAATCCGAACGGCCTACCATACGAACTCGCCGTCAAACCAGAGGACTTTCCAGTAATCCCAGACCCTGGCATCTTTGAATTTACGACACCAATCAGTGTCAAAAATGAGCCTTCAAGACGACGGATGACTCTGGACTTGGCTCTGCCTACTCTGTCTGAATGCGCGGCCCACCTCGAATTCCTGGAGACGCTCTTCATCTTGAGGCAGAAGATTCTAGTTTCTAAGGAACTTGACGATGTTATGCAGACGAAACCTGTGAGGGAGACCAAGACGGGGGCTCAGGGAGATGAGAAGACGCTCAAGGATGAGAAGCTTTGGGAACGAAGACAGGCGAAGTGGCCGAAATTTGTTGAGCTTGCTACAGTTCGCTTTCTTGCATGGCGAAAACACTTCAACAAGTCTTCGGCAAGAGAAATAACGCGAGACAATCTCCCGCCTCTTGACATTCTTATGGTTTGGCATTCATTCCTTCTCAACCCTCGGCTGTTCTTTAACACCTGTTCAGAAGAACCTCTTTTCTCAGTCAAGTTTCCCTGGAAGCACATTCACCATGCCATTAATAATACAGAGTGGGCTTTCACCCTACCTCCAGCTGCAGCAGCGAACTATGAAGAGGCGTCGGGCTTCGCACCAAATTTGTTCAACGATATACTTTCATGGAAGGACCTCACATACCTGACGCTCATTCGTATGTCGGACACCGGGTTTGGGGTCAGTGGATATAGACCCACGATACACGAAAGCCCGTGTAAGGAGTACTCACAGCTCTTTCAAGAGTATGACTCGGAATTGGCGAAGCAACTGAGAGATGCTGTTATTCGCCAGGCATCGTTTGTTGATAAGATGAATTCGTTCATGTGGATTCGAAGTCCTAGCCTTCAGGGAACAATTCGGCGAGCTATTGCGCGGTATCAGAACTTCTGCAAGCTCCTCAAGATGTCGAAAACCACTGTTGTGCCAACGTTGGATATTGATCTGGTCTGGCACACTCATCAGTGTACAGCCAAGTATTACGGACAAGTGATGAAGGTGTTGGCCGGAAAATTCGTCAACCATGATGACACCATTGAGAAGCCACAGTTAGGTGATGGTTTTGGCGAGACGAGGAGATTGTATCGAGTGTACTTTGGACAAGAATATCGTGTCTGTGGGTGTTGGGACTGTCAGGCCCTGTTGACGGAACTTGAAAGGGCTGTGGAGGACGGACAAGACGTGGATATGGATAAGATCACGGCGAAGGTCAAGGAGGATGTGTTCTATTATAGGGCTGTGGAATGGTCGAGGAGACATAAAACGAGCTTACCAATGCGGCGGTCATGAGAGTGGACCAAGTGGAGCATGGAATCTTCTTTTACCTTATCCCAAGTATAGTCATGCAATTCCCTTAAGCGAAGTGAAGGGGGCCATTGAAATTCAAACTTTTCATATTGAGGTGATTTTGACAGCCCCGGGTCTTGACGGTATCTGGTCCCTATTACACAGCCAGCTTGGAAACAGCACAGACTGTCGATGTGTACCAACATGAGCCAAGTATTGTGCCAAGTAAATGGATATCTAAAACATTTGGTCCATGGTTTCCGGCTGCTGTCAAGTGACATTTCATACCTTGATCATTTAAAAGATGAAGCACAACGTCTACCCGTAGAATGAGCAGATCATAGCCACTAAAAAAGGAAAACCTGGAGAAATTACTGAAACTAGCTTGCAATTTTCCAGCTAAAGCAAATACTATAACTAAGTTCTTTATAGTAAATCTGACTAAGTTCTATCTACTGATTTAAGCTCTTGACTATAAGTCCTAACTATAAATAATATATCTAAGGTAGCTTATAACTTAGTGTTACGATTGGTGCCCGTAACAGCGCTGTACGGTAGCACACCTACAGTTGCTTTCATAGCGATTATGGCCCGATTTTTTGCCCTGTGGTTCAACGCCTTGTGCAACCGTTACACGATAATCGCTGTTAGCGGGTGGCCCGAAGGTCGAGGGTTGAGGGTGAGTCCCCCTTCCTTTGGTATAGCTGCTCACAAGGGTGATTTCTGTAATCTCGGGCTATAGTTTCTTGGCTTCGCCGCTGTCAGGCCACCGGTAACGTACGGGATTACCATCTGGTCGAGAGGTGATCCAGGTGCCGTCGCCCAGGGGTTCAAAGTCATATCCTTCTTGAGAGTGCGCCTCGAAGCAGTCACTCACTGTGCCAGTCCGCAAGTCCACTCTATGGAAGTTGCGCCACTCCTCTCCATCATTCCACCCGTTCACAGCCACCACTGCGATATCTGAGTCAAGAAATCCGCCGATGTAGTCTATCTGCAACTCATCTTCATTATCGCTCTCATTTGCATATCCAAGGTCCTCAAGGTTAAGGCGCAATACCATCTCGCCATTTGGAAATAATTGAAATGCGACATCGACTCCAACGTGGTTAACAGTCATGAAGTGCCAGCCATTAGGTGCTATATCAATCAGAACGCGATCCTCAAACTCGTACTTGTAAAATCCGAAATGATCGCCAGCGACAGTTGCCCGGAACATGCTACTCCCATCCTGGCCTTCGCCAACATCTAGCAAGATGTGCTGACCGTCGGGGTGAAGAACATGCTGCCCTCCATGCCCAACAGTCCCCAGAGACATCTCCGCGAGCACCTTGCCCGTATCAGCACCCAGCGCCACCCATTTGTCGTCACCTCTATTAGCCATGGCGTCAGGACGGTACACCCAAACTGTAGACCCATCAAGGGAGAAGACGCTGTCTGGGACATGACCGTGGAGCACGGTCGAGTGAGGCTCGAGCTCGTAGCGCCACAGCACGCCGCCATCCTGGCCGACGCACACCACGCTATTACGGGTGCAATAGACAGCGCGGCTTAGATCCGAGGCGACATCATAAGCTAGGATCTTGTGAATCTCCTCGTTGGACTCGGGCTCGGCCTTGTACGTTGCTGCAGGTTCAACAGGTCCTATCGAGTTATCCGGCTCCTTAGACACTCGGTAGGCGCATATACGCCCATTCAGATAGCGTGTGACTGTCGACTTCATGATTGGAGGTCTAGCACCAAATAAGTGAAAAGGAATCACGAAGAGTAATGTTGACTGAACTGACAGGTAAATCCAACTTACTTCTAACCGATATTTGACCGCATCTACGCCCTTTACGACCTAATGAGAGGAAGCGCTTACGCTATATATATGCCCCATATTTTCCCTCCAATCATAAAGAATTATCATCACAGGACCTGCTTGACCTATCTTACAGACATCAAGAGCTTTCACAGAGAAATCAAGCATGATTTACCAATGGAACAATATGCGTTAGAGTTCTGGATGAATTATGCTGTTTCGAAACAGACTTCGGGAGACATTATTCGAACAACAGGCAACTTTTCACAAGACAAGACGACATTTCTGTAGTGACATCAATTGCATCAGGTCGACGATGCATGAAATGAAAACCCAGGGCCCCCTCAATCATCTGGTCTATAATATGCTTGTCTGGACGGACTCGCAGGTGCTGTATGAGACCTGATTTTTAAAACAAAATGGGTTGGTTGTGTTGTTGTTAGTTCCAAGTTACATATATCTGAGAGGAGCTGTGCTCCTTACATACCTTAGGTAGTATCTACATCCTAGCCACCATGAAATCGGACAATCTTAGTTATGCTGTCCCAACAGCCCTTCAGTAATACTATATATAAGGTAGCTCAAATGGGTTGCCAGGTTACGCGACGTCCCCTGCTCAGGTTAGGTCTCAATGATCAGCAGTGAGTGTCTTCCATAAGCTGGCAGTGCAGTGCAGGTGTGTATCCGCTCTCTCGTTCATCAGTGTCGGCTAATTATAGTATAGGAATTCTAACAAACACCAGTAGGTAGTCAAGTGATTAGGGCTACCTGAACATTCAACACATTCTACACATTCTACCCAGGTCGCTGCCAAAATTCTTTCTTCATCGGCTAAATCCATCACGGTCGACATTCCTACCCTCTTTTCTCTTCCTCTCCCGTCTCAAAAATCTCAACATTTCTCTATCATTTGCATCTTCATCTTGAGAATTATCCTCTGCTTCGCCTAGACGTACATTCGTACTGTGCGAAGAAGACAGACAGTATTCGAGTCCACTTGTCTTCCCCAGCAAGACATTTCGGAGTTCTACTATATTTGCGTGGTCTAAAGACTTTCAGTCAACGCTCTCCGGCTCCTATTATAGGCTGTCAGTCTTCCTCTTGATATCAAAGTGTGCTTTAGACAAAATCAACTGACCATGTACTCTTCTCACAAGGATTCAGACATATCACCGATTCCCAAGCGACACGCGACTTGGCAAAATCTCCAAATTTTGATACGCTACATCTTGCTACACTTGTAAGAACTTCCGTATCGATCGCGTGGTTCACCAAGCTGACTGTCTTGTCAGAGCACCATGGCTAATGAAAGCGCCCCAGCTGAAGGCCACACCGTGACTCTGTCCATTACCCGGGAACAAGCTCTCGCCCGAGTAGGCGAGGTCATCAGACAGCTACGAGATGCATCAGTCGGCCGAAAGTCATTCAAGCCTCAGATGGAACGCTTGATGGATTTCCATACCTTTTCGGTTCTTCCTCTGGGTATCAAGATGAGAGTGCACAGCTAGTATCAAGTGTACTCTCCAGAGTCTCAGGAACGTATCCAGAGATTTGAAGGTGTCCTGAACGAGGATATCAGCCAGATCTCCTGGAAACACCAGCTCCCGGGTGAGCCAATTGACAAACAAGACGAAGGCCTTGCTGCATCCCCCATGAAAGTTCTCGCCGACATTCTCTACCAACTCAAAGGAACCGATGAGCAACTCAAAGGAACCCAGGCGCAGCTCAGAGGAACCCAGGCGCAGCTCAGAGGAACCCAGGAGCAACTCAAAGAAACCTTGGTTCATGCTGACAGGGAAAAGCTCAAGTTCCAGAAGAGTGCCCCGCAGGAGATCGTCGATGACTTCAAGACGATTTACGCTCAGTATGGCATGGCAATTCCCCGCGAACTCCTCAACATTGCTGGCTACATCCTCACCCCGGACCAACACAAACAGGCCCTGGCTGCCCGGGACACGGAAATCATGGCAGATGCCTAGACGCATCGAAGGCGTCCAAGTCCTGAGTTTCTTGCACAGCTTGACTTTCAGCACTGATTCCCAGTGCAGGATCGTCGCTTTCGCCTCACTCGTTTATGTCTTTCGCAAGTCCTTTTTCTGTCTGCCGAGACCAGCCTTTGACCCTTTCCGATTTTTTGGGGAGGGCCCAAGTAGTACTCTACACTCGATCGGCCCAATATCGCAAGAGCATTTGCTCCGGCTATACCAGCTCTCAAGCACGGGAATGTGGGCGGTGGTGTGCTACTGTTTTTAGGCTGAGTTCCTTTCACCGTGTCTACATACTAGTCACTTAATAGATAAAATTTCTTTCAATGAAACTCTCATCAATAGGTGACGGTTAAGTCTAGTGATATGTGCTACTCGTGATTGGTTGCTACAAAGTCAACTAATATTGGGCATCTGTCTTGGGTGCCCTGTGTCGAACGGGAAGACTAAAAGTTTAGTAGGGTCATAGCGGTATATTACAGTGGATATAGGCCTGCACCTTCAATAATCTGCTGCATCAGCCAGGAGACCGACCTTACTTGGGTGGAGCGGTCACAGTGCGAGCATCAGTTTCGCAACGCGTCGTTCTTGCCTTGGCCTTTTGTCCTTTTTCTTCTACCAAGTCCGCCATTTGGTTCCAAGCCATGCCTATAAAATTCTTCTCCAAACAATTACCGATATCTATAGATCCGTGGTGTTCCTGCTCGAAGCAATGGCATAGTGTGGCGGTATGCGTTTGTTGTTTATCGATCAAATGTGACTGATAATAGCCCCATTGTTGTTCCGTGGGTTTGAGCTTGTCCAGTCTCGTCACGCTAAGCGGTCTCGATTGGACCGTGGTTGTTTCAGCCGAACTCCGACTTGTCGGCACCAGGCGATTTCACGAGACAAGATAGGTTACAATGTAGGAGCTTGTGGAAGGGCTCAATGGCTTTTAGGACTGCCTCCGATGAGGCTAACCATATTTAGCTGAAGAGCTGATCTTGAATCGGACGCCTGCTCCTCGACTTGAATATTTGATTACCCTGCATTGTTTTTGTTTTAGAACTATGTAAGATGCAGATGAGTTTATAACGACTAAATCTATTCTTAACTCGGATTAGTTTCGCCATCTGCTTGACCCTTTTCTTTGTCTTAGGCTTCTCAACCGCCACCACTCCTTTTCATCATCGCTATTTCTCCTCAACCTCTTTCAACATTCTCCCCATCAAAGCTTGCTTGCTCTTTATTCCTTCTACGATCTCCACTTCCCTTACGAAGTTTAGATTGCAAGCAAGTCGTCAGTATGTCCCTCATCAACGCCTCACCTCCTCTTGAGACTCCAGCGAACTCTTTCCCTAAGCATATCATCCCTTTCTCTCAAAGCTCCAGAGCTCTTCCTACCACATCTCCCATCCCTCATGATCTCCATTCGGACTATCAGAGGAAAACAACCACGATAGATTCTCACATTCGATAAAAAAAGACTGAAATAGACTACTAGTTGCTCCCGAAGAAGGACAAATCGTACAATAAAAATGCTAAATGGGCGCTCGAGTATTCTAACATCTATAGCTTCGCCCCTTCGGCGCGTCTCTTCTCACGCTCCTTATCCCTGAGAAGTCGGCGAAGGATCTTTCCACTTGGGCTCTTGGGTATAACCTCTAGAAACTCAACACCTCCTCTAAGCTGCTTATAGGAAGCCTTGTTGTCCGCGACATGCTTCATGATGTCGTTCGCCACCTTGTCTTCATCCAAAGACTCGGCCAAAGAACTCTTCACTACAAAAGCCTTTGGTACCTCTCCCGACCTCTCATCAGGTACTTGGATCACAGCACAGTCAAAGACATGAGGGCTCGTCAGAATATGAGCCTCGAGTTCCGCGGGTGCAACCTGATGGCCCTGCTAATTGTCAGTATTGGCTTCGTCAGGCGGAATTAGTTCACTTACCTTGACCTTGATGAGTTCCTTGATTCTATCTACGATCACAATATGCTCATGACCGGACGGGGCCAAGGTCACAATGGCTTCATCTCCAGTGCGAATATATCTGCCATCCTCGTGATGAACAAAGGTTTCAGAGGTAGCTTTCTCGTTGTTCAGATAGCCCAGCACAACTGACGGGGCTTGAACGAGTAGTTCCCCTGGTTTGTCATACTCAGTGACTTCTTTGCCCTCAAGATCAATGATCTTGGCCTTGGCACCCGGCAATAAGGATCCAGAGCCTCTTGTGAAGACATCATCTTCACTTGAAGATGTCACGACAGTTGCAGTTTCCGTCATCCCTTGTTCCTGTCAGTCATTTTTCTTGGGAATCTATGGTGGATAGACATACCATAGGCCTGGGCAATCGTCCAATCGGGATAAAGATTCTTCATGTCCGAAATTGTTTCCTCGCCGAGGGGGGCCGCACCACAGTAGACAAACTTAACGCTGCTGAGGTCATACTTGGCACAGATATCCTTGAATCTTAGGACTTGAATAATGATTGGTGGTACCTGACAAGACTGTTAGTAATGATAATGTGTCTCAAAAGCCCAGATAACCTAACCACCAGCAGCTGCCGAATCTTGAACTCCTGAACAGACTTGAGGAAGTCGTTGAACTCAAACTTTGGGAGAACAATGACCTGATCACCTCGCCATGTGCAAGTATGAGCACCAATAACAAGGCCGTAAATATGAGAGAAGGGCAAGAAGCCTGTGACTGCTTGAGTTACTACACCCTTCTTCCGTCTGGCAACAGAGTCATAGGTTACATGTTGTAACACGTTTGAGATGACATTTCTATGAGATATCATCACCGCTTTCTGTATCATATTAGCATCTATCATAGCTAGGACGGGAATGATCTTACCGGCAAGCCTGATGTTCCACTTGAGAAGCATAAAAAGGCTGTCTGGCGTGCACCTTGACCTTGAACCCACTGGAGTTTCTCCAATTGTTTAAGTTTCGAACCTTCGTTGATGAGATCCTCTACAGAAGCATGTTTGAAACTGGAGGTAGGCTTAGATCGTGGTATATCGAACAAGTAGACGTTTTCGTCTGCTATGCCCACATTCTTGGCTGCCTCAAGTGCCACCTCGAGTAGAGGTGTACAAGTAACTAGAGCTTTGGCTCCTGATGCCTTGAGCTGGTGAGTTAGTTCATCAGAGGAGTAAGCAGCATTCGCTGGCGTAGCTATGCCATTGAGTCGATGAACGCCATAGATGGCAGTTACGAAGTCGATCTAGAGTCATGTATCAGATAGCTGTCCTCATACAAACGGGCATATACGTACCGTGTTCAAAGAGAAGATAGCCAAAACCTTATCCCACGGTGTTCCCTCATTCGGTTGCCATTGAAGGCGCTTTGCCAGAGCTCTTGCAAAGAACTCTGAGCGCTCGAATAGTTCAGGTGCTGAGTATGAACGACCAGTGATACCGCAAGTAAAAGGATGTCTACTCTTGGCGATAGGTTGGCGACCATACGCCTCGTTCTTCATAAACTCAGCAATAGGTATCGAATCCGGAGGATCTTCAATATGTCAGCAACGGGAAGTTTCGTCAATTAAGGCACGCGACTCACCAATTGGGAGCTCAGGCACCCAGCTTGGAGAAGTGAACACCATTTTGATACGAGGTCCTTGTTTCTCGCACGTTAAAACGCGTTTTGCAATATGATAGGTTAGAATGATATTGAGACAGCCAGAATGAATTTCTTATTGAAGGACATCGGCAAGCCAGCGAGTCAGCGACCTAACGTCATGAAAACAATTGTGGTGGAGTTCTTGGCGGAGCTACACTCTTATAGGAAAACCGAGAGCATTGCCATCGAACATAGCGGCCAATCCCCCGCATTCTCTGGATTTTTAGAAGTGGGTTTCTAAGCCAACCATAGGTTCTCGTTGCCTCGCAGAACCTCGGTAGAAAATCCTACCGAGACGCGTCCCTGTCTAAGGTAGGAAACCGAGCTGACTACAGTTCTGAGAAAGCCGAATAATAGGAATTGATTTAGGCTGGACTACTGCTACCAACACCCCGGTGAAAGAAGACAACCTTGCTTACCAAAAACATTGATCAAATTCACTATGACTGTTACGAATTCCGAAAGAGTGCCAGCAACCATGTTTGCGTGGAGGAAACACAAAGGAAGTCCGAAGCCGGTAATATACGCTCCTGATTTTCATAAAGTAATAAATTAACATATTCGAGGTTTTTGAAGAGGTGCCCGTTCCCAAAGTGTCCCCAAATGGCATTCTTTGTAAGATGCTGGCATCTGGCGGTATGAACACCCCCCTCTGGTCATTGACTGACACCTGACCAATACTCTAGTTTGCAGAAGCGATCATTCTCTCCTCACGATAGAAAAGCAAGCCTCTTGGTTCCAGGAAAAGTATATCCTGGGCCACGAAGGTTGCGGACAGATTGTTGAAGTGGGTAGCAATGTTGAAGACAAAGGACTGAAAGTGGTAAGTGATATTCTTCAAATATTGGAATTGACCAATGCTAAATGACCGAAAGGGAGATATTGTGGCTCTTCATGCGGTTCCTGGTTGTAATCAAGACGATTGCCCCGAATGTTCTCGCGATCTAGCCCAGCTATGTGAAAGAGGCCATCACTCCGGCATTGGCCAGGATGGCTTCTACGCACCGTATACTGCAGTTGATATTCGAGCTGCGGTCAAAGTTCCCGATGGCGTTAGCCCAGCAGAAGCTGCCGTAGCTACTGACGCGGTGAACACAGCCTTTCACGCCATCACTAGGAGAGGGGAAGTTAAAAAGAATGAGACGGTTTTTCTCTTCGGTCTTGGTGGGCTCGGTTTCAATGCTCTCCAGATTGTTCGTTATATCGGAGCAAGGGTGATAGTTTCCGATATTCGGCAAGAACTTCTTGATGAAGCCAAAGCTCTAGGCATACCTGAGAAAGATATCGTTCCGGTGGGAAAGCCTCCCCAGGATTTCATCAAAGAGAATGGGCTGGAAGGAAAGATAGACACTGTTCTTGACTTTGTTGGTACCCATCAGACATTCGAAGATGCTCAACATATCGGTAAGACATGGTCTTCATTTGAATTTTGACCAGCCTATATTAATATTTGTTTAGTACGCCGTGGCGGCAAACTTCTCTGCATCGGCAGTCTTGACACAGAAAACACGATTCACATGAAGATTGGTACTAGGAAGAGACTATCTTTCATTTTCTCTTACGGTGGTCAAGTCAGAGACCTCGAAAAGGTTCTTGAGCTTATTGCTTCTGGTCATATCAGTCCGCGAGTTGAAACCAGAAAGCTTCCGGACTTTGAGGAAGTGCTTGGGGCATTGGGTGAAGGAAAGATCAAGGCGAGAGTAGCCTTACTACATGATTAGCGTCACTTATAAATTCAATTGACTTTGCAATGAGCAACAAAGGGTTTCCATTCAATTTACCGCATATTTTTCGTAATCGTTAGCCGAAAGGCACTTTTAAACCTAAACCTTAGTAGTCTCAAAGTCAAATCATTTTTGGGTGGTTGAGGAAGCTTAATCGGGTAACAGGTTTCCAACAGAAGATTGAAGTCTCGGCATTAATATGGACTGTAGAGTCGATCTCAACCGTTAACGCTTGCGCCAGCAGGCAAGCTAGTTCCAACAGCAGCGGTTGTCCCAGCATCAACTGGCAAAATAGCTCCCGTAATCCATCTCGCATGATTACTCGCCAGAAACACAACAGCACAAGCAGCATCCCAAGCTGTACCTTCAGTTCCAAGTAAGCTCCTTGCCTTTCTCGCTTCCCTGGCTTCTTCTGACATCCCTTTTGCGTACATCATTGGTGTATACAGCATCTAGCAAATATTAGCTCAGTCCTATTGCTCTCGTAGATTCATAGCTTACTCCGGGACAGACGCAGTTGACTCTGATGCCGTCTTTGGCGTGGTGAGCTGCCATGGCTCTCGTCATGTTGACAACTGCTCCCTTTGCAGTTGGGTACAAGAGATGAGGTGTACCGCCTTTCAAGCCGGCTACACTCCCCATATTGACGATAGATCCTTTTATCTCGCCGTCGTTCTTGGCCATTTCTGGTATAGCATACTTTGCCATTAAAACCATGCTTGAAACGTTGACTTCAAGGCCCATCGTCCATTTAGCCATATCCACATCAATGGCTGTCCCTGATGCTCCAGCTATGCCGACATTATTGACGAGAATATCCAGACGACCAAACTCTTTCACTGCGAGAGCAACGGCCTTTTCACAATCGTTTGCATCTGTGACATTTCCTTGTGCTGGTATCGCCTTTTTGGAAGCTGCGCTTTGGTTGGCCATATCAGCTGTCTTTGTTGCCCATTCTAGATCCATGTCGAGGCATATCACATTGCAGCCCTCGTTGGCCAACATGATTGATATCGCCCTGCCATTGCCAATGCCATCTCCAAAGCAGCCGGCGCCTGTGACGATGGCGACTTTGTCTTTTAGTGAACGAGAAGGAGGTTGAGTGGGTATCTCGGCCATGGCGGTGTTTGTTTTTGGGTCTCTTGTATTATGAAATGATACAATTGATCATCTCAACTCACAATATTTAATCATCAGGTCAATATGGAGAGGTGCTTCCTTCGGAACAGTTGAGCGGCTTTCCTAATCAGGAATTGCCAGAGTCTGATACTCTAATTCAACCTCATTTTGTGGGGTCGCGCCGAGGTACAACGGCAGGAACGGAGACGGATCACATGGCCGCAGCCAATTACGTGCTCTGAGGCATTGATACCCCTCAAGACTGTGTTTTGGTGAGGAGAGTGACTACTACTGAGACTAATCAATAACGTGAATTATCCGTTGAAATACATCAAATCTGTCATCATGTGCGACTTTTCGGAATATGGCCCCAAATCTGCTGAATGGCTTGCAGTAGAAGCGAGTCTCCCGCCTCCTCCAACTTTCGCGGATATCTATGAGAGACAGGCCGTAGTCAACAAAGGCCGAGAAGAGATATCTGCTAATGGCATGAAGGAGCTGGGTCACTTGGTCCGCATGAAAGACTACAGGATTCCTACGAGAGACAATTCTTTCATTGAAGCTCGAAGTTATAGGCCCGTCGATGCTGCGGATGATGCTCACCTACCGATTTACATCCACCTTCATGGCGGAGGATATTTATTCGGCACTCTCTCATCTGAAGATGCCATCTCCTCGCGGATTGCAATTGGTGCCAAAGTAACGGTTATCAATGTGAACTACCGCCACACGCCGGATCATACTTTCCCTACAGCTTGGAATGACGTTGAAGATGCCTTCTACTGGGTACACGATCATATCGACGAGCTTCAAGGCAAATCTGACCAGGTTGTCATTGGAGGGATCAGCGCTGGTGCTCAGTTGGCAGCAGCCCTGACTCTGAGACAGAACATCTCTGCGCCAGATATCCGACATTATCCCAAGATTGCTGGGCAGATTCTGATGATCCCGGCCTTGGTTCATCCTGATCATTATCAGTCACAACTTGACCAACTCACGAGTCCCTTGGTGTCTTCATATGTTCAGAATGAAGATGCACCGATCCTTCCAAAAAAGGTCATCGATTTCTTTACTGGAATGCTGAAGTTTCCGGTCCCTTTTCCAGATGCTGAGGATTTCCGAGCAAACACTGGAAATGCATCGGCTTCTCAGGTGAAGGGTCTTCCTCCCACTGTCTTTGGAATTGCCGGTGCCGATCCTCTGCGGGATGAAGGACTCTTGTATGGCAAGAAGCTTGCCGAGGCAGGGTAAGTCAGCAGTCTCTTACTTTGATATCAGTGAAACGACTGACATGAAACGATAACAGTGTCCCCACGGATATTCATGTCTTCAAAGGGTTGCCTCATGGCTTTCGTAGATATGGGACTCAGTTGACTGAGTCGAAGAGATGGGATAGAGTTATGGAGGAGGGGATTATTTGGGCACTCTCAAACCCTAAGGCTAGGTCGTTTGATGTTAAAACCGCTTAGCCAGCACATCTCGTCTACCATAACCTTGAGGGCCTCGGAAATCTGAACTGGATGATAAGATAGGCGATAGATAATTTTCCAATACTTTGTAAACTGATTATAAGATGTCGTAAAATACTCTAAGTTCTCCTAAAGCATCCTAAATTTCCCCAAGTTTAGTAGGTGTTTTAGATGCCATCTACCCATCATCAACTTGAAAATAAAGCTACTCAACTAACCAAATTCTCTATAGCATCTATCAGGCCTCGATATCATCAAAATGTAACATATCATAATAACATTCAAATTCTATTAGACTCTATCCTCAAGCGTATGTCAACACAAAGTCTGAATAATCCCTTCCCTTGACCTCATCGCACCTCTTTCGATACCCTGGGGCAGGGCCATTATATCTCGTCATGGATCTCTTCTGCTTATGAGCCAAGTTTTTGTTGACCCCTGTCATCCATGAGTCAACTTCATTAGCTAGTAGGCCCTTTCCGCACTCATGCACATGTTGAGTCCATTCCTCCATTCCCTTGTCAGTTGCTTCAGCGCTGATGATCTTATTGTCACGAGCATATCGGATAAACTCGGCAACCCAGTTCGCTGCATACTCAATGGACCTGAACGGTTGGTTAGTGCTGATAGTAGTGAAAAAGGGTGATGGCCATACCTAGGAATGTTTCCAAACATCTGATGAGGACCCATAATCATAAACATGTTAGGAAAGTCCTGAACTGTAAGTCCCAAGAACGTCCTGATACCCTCAGCCCAGACATCCTTCAGCTTCGTTCCATTTCGGCCTTCAATATCAACTGCGTTGAAAGAACCAGTGACAGCGTCAAAACCAGTAGCGTAGATAAGAACATCAAGCTCATAAAACGCATCTCCCGTCTGAACGCCAGTCTCTGTGATTTGAGAAATCGGGTCTTCCCTAATATCAACCAACTTGACATTTGACTGATTGAAAACCTCAAAGTAACCACTCTCAAGAGGGACTCTCCTTGTACCGAAGCCATGATTCTTGGGAATCAACTTCTCAGCCACTTCCGGGTCATTGATTCTTGCACGAATCTTATCAGCGTGGAACTTGCTGTAAAGCTCGTTTGCCTTGTGGTCTGTGAAGACATCTGAAGAGACACTGAGAACCTTTGCAAAGCCGGGTTCGGCGTATAGCTTCTCCCACTGCTCTTGACGCTCCTCTTCTGTCATAGAGAAGACACTCCTGCTATCGCCAACGTGAATGAAGCATGCGTATGATTCGGCACATTTTCGGAAGATTTCTGGGTATCTTGTGCGGATCTCATCCATCTCTTCTGGGCTGATTTTCTTGTTTCGCAGTGGAGCTGTCCAGTTTGGTGTCCTTTGGAACACTGTTAAGTGCCCGACCTTGTCTGAGATGGCTTGTATGGTCTGAATAGCTGTTGCGCCGGTACCGACAATTCCAACTCGCTTGCCGTTGAGAGCGGAAGCATCACTTGGCCATCTGGCTGTATGCCAGGCTTGTCCCTTGAAGTTTTGTACACCGGGAATGTTTGGCAAAGTCGGTTGGTTGAGAATGCCCATGGCGGTGATGAGGTATCGACATGTATATTGCTCGCCATCCTCTGTCTCCAACAGCCACGATGATGTATCTTCTTGAAACCTTGCCGATTTCACACGCGTGTTGAATTGCATATCACGCTTCAAGTCAAACTTGTCTGTGAGATACTGGATGTACCGAAGCGTTTCTGGTTGAGGAGCAAAGTGCTCGGTCCAATTCCACTCATCGAGAACTTCTTGTGAGAATGAGAAGATGTATGAGTAGCTCTCTGAATCAAACCGAGCACCAGGATACCTATTCCAGAACCAAGTTCCGCCCTCCCCGGAACCAGCTTCGATAACTCGTGTCTTCAAGCCAAGTTCCCGCATGCGGTACAGGCTAAGAATACCACTGAGTCCAGCACCGATGATAAGGACATCATAGTCTAAGTTGCTGTCTGGTGATCCAAACGCATCACCGCGAATTGGTTGTGCTGAAGGCATTGCGAAGTTGTGTAACGATGATAATAGGGTGGTTGCCAGATAGAGAAGTGGCGCTGTGGTGAGGTATGACAAAGTTTTAAAGATCGATGAAGCCTGCAGCACAATTGGTATCAAGAAGGTTACGTCCGGCGAGTCGATTTATGCCCGCGGGCCTATTCTCTTCTGTATGCATTCCAGGGAGTCCTTGTTCAACCCCGCACATCCGGGGATGATGGAACTGGGGTATCGTGTAACCGAGAGCTAGACTTGAGGCTATCCCCGCCTTTCCGAAATAGGATAACCAGTCATTGCCGAGTCATTTGGTACCGCGTAGCGCTAGCCAAAGGGCGTCCGATGCTCGGACACGGGGTTGATAAGAAACCGAAGTTGTTGAATGAATGGCTTGCCAAGACAGTAGAGTCATAAGCTAAAGGGAGCTTGTGACACCTGTCAGAATTAGCAGATTTCAAGCCGGCAATCCAGATAAAAGTTGCCCGGTACTGAGTAAACGAAGGCTACTTCACGGTGACTTCTCAAATAAAGATAGCTCGAAATACAGTCGAATTCAACTATTCACTCAATGGCCCTAGTTAAGCTGCTATGATCTAGTCTTTTCGTCCATGCCCTTTCGGCTTTCCAGTAAGCCCTCAGATTCCCAGTATTTCTCCAGATCGCGTAAGAAAGCCCACTTCAACCCCTTTCCAAATCCTCTTTCCTTCCAATCATTCAGACTCTTCGGAAAGTGAGGAACTCCATCGCGGACAGTGGAGTCATGAGCAACAACCACGAAGATATTCTCGTTACAGTCTAGTTCCTGCAGCTGCTTGGTAGTCTTGGAAGCAAGTTCTAGATCCAAGCCAAACGTCAAGTCAAAGAGGGTATCAGTTGGTGCCCTTCCTCGTGATTTTTGCAGCCTTGCAAAAGCTTCGCCGGGGCAGAGAACTCCATCTTCATCTGGATGGCATGGATGAGGGCTGATGGTATCTGGTACTGGAAGAAACTTGGAAGGCCGAAAGATACCTGCGTAGTGACAGACATCTCCCCCCATCAGAATGAAAGTATCTGGGGAAGTTGTAGTCCGTGCTAGGCCACATAGGTGGCCAACGGCATGACCGGGACTGTCGAGGAGATAGAATGAACCGTCTCCAAAATAGTCAAACGCGGGGAACTGACCAATCCTGAGAGAGTCTGGGCCTTGGAAACTAATCTCACGCAGATTACGATTCCTGCCAATGGTAAGCTTTCGTCATCCACATGTTTTAGAACTATACATACGCGTAGTCGCTCTCTTGGATGGGTGATTCTGGGTTTGCCGGTGCTCCTGGTAGCATTGCATCTTTGAAGCCCGGCCCAACGACAAGATCTGTGAGATGAGGGAAGCTGGAAGGATCGCCGATGTGATCCCAATGCCAATGACTGGAAGCTTTAGTAACTATCAGCAGGTTCTCCTAGGTTGCTCAACTAACCTCCATATCACGGCTTCAATCTCAGCCAAGGGGACACCATTATCCTGCAAGATGTCTGCCACATTCCCCGCTACTTCGATAGTGTACTTGGTAGTCGGTAAATACTTGACAATAGACGGTGAGTAATTGTTGTAGTCTTTTCGAATTCCTAGGTCAAACACTAGCTTCCTCCCAGACTGGTGCTCAATAAGGAATGATAACGAAGGAGAACTCTTGAATGTTTCAAGGCCAGGAACAGCTGGTGCCATAAACCTCTCAAGAATAGCTGGACCAAAGTTGACAGGATTAATGAGCTTGACGGCTTTGATAGCCTCTCCGGGAGGAATCTCAAGTTGCGGTGCTGTCTCCATGCTGTCTTTGACACTTTGTTGTTGGTGACTTAGGATATTGCTAGACCGAGACAAACTTGTTGCTTTTTTCTAATAGTTTAACTTAAATGTTCTTAGGCTGGTAACCCCACGTTAAGTCAAGATCAGAGTGGCACAGATGACTAGAAGATTTTGAACTGTACAAGCTCACGCGTCAAGAAGTTGTCACCCCGCAACAATAGCGTCGGGCCCAGGCCATCGGCACAATGATCGGCAAACCAAAAGCAGAAAAGCCTGCCAAGCCCATCCAGCACAAACAATCCACCCCGGACTCTACCCCAGAATTTTACCCCGTACCATCCAGCGTCAAAGCAAGATTCAATCAAGATAAGTATCGAGCTCCGATCCACTCGAAATGCTCCCTCATCATTATCATCATTCATCATTTGATCAACAATGTCTGATTCTGAAAAGGGCGCTGCTATCAATCATCGAGAGGAGGCAGACATGACTCCCAAGCAAGGAGTCGAGGTCGACACTGTCCATCAGGATGAGGCGATGAAAGTCCTTGAGGCCTATTCGGGTGATGAGGTCTGGACTGAGGCGGAGGAGAAGAAATTGCGCCGCAAGATTGATTGGAAGCTTATGCCTGTTCTTTGTGCTACATGTAAGCTGCATGATCGTCGAGCAGGGGATGCAAGCTAACGATGTACAGATGGACTGCAGTATTACGACAAGGCTATGTTATCTCAGGCTGTATGTATGGTATCTCCAAGCTTCATGCTGTTGCTAACATCTTTCTCTAAGGCCATATTCGGACTCAGAGAAGACCTCGGTCTCCTCGCTGGTGATCGATATTCCATGTCGGCTGCCATTTTCTATCTTGGTTTCATCATTGGAGCTTACCCGGCCATGATTCTCGCACAGCGATATCCCATCGAACGAGTTGCTTCCGGAATTGTTACACTCTGGGGTGTCTGCCTCATCCTGACTGTGGTTTGCAAGGATTACAAGACACTCTATACTCAGCGGTTCTTCCTTGGCTTGTTGGAGTCAGGTATCAGCCCCATGTTTATGATGATTGTCGTAAGTCTGCCTGTCTCATACACGTTGAGTCCTTACTTAGTCTTTTTAGGGAAGTTTCTACAAGAAGAACGAACAGGCCATGCGCATGGGTATCTGGTACTCTTGCACCGGATACGTGTCCATCATATCTCCGACTATCAACTACGGATTCGGTCAGATCAACGGAGGAGTATCCTCTTGGCGATACATGTACTACTTCTCTGGTGCTCTCACCATCGTCTGGGGCATTATCCTCGTCTTCGTCCTCCCTCCCGATCCTGTCCGCGCCAAGGGCTTCAATGAGAGAGAAAGATACATTCTTGTTGCGCGTCTCAAGACCAACAACTCTGGTGTCCGCAACACTCATCTCAAGGTCGCTCAGATTTGGGAGCTCCTGCTTGACCCCAAGTTCTGGACCGTCTTCTCCATTGCTTTCTTGTCTATGATTGCCAATGCCCCCATCTCAACTTTCGTTCCTATCATCATCCATGGTTTCGGCTTCAGCACCCTCAACTCGCTGTTGCTCATGATGCCTTGTGGCGCATATGCTGGAACACTTCAGCTTCTGTTCCCTTATCTAGCCTACAAGTACAGAAACAACAGGTCCTATCTGGTCTTTATTGCTCAGATGGGCACTGTCCTCGCCGCTTTGTTGCTTTGGCTTCTTCCACTCTCAGCTACGGGAGCCCTCTTATTCGCCGTATATATTTTGCCATCCGTTGGCGGTGGATATGCTGTTCTTATGGGCCATCAGATCGCCAACACTGCGGGATACACCAAGCGATCCGTCGCCTCGTCTGGTCTCTACATTGGCTACTGTCTCGGTAACTTTGTTGGTCCGCTCTGCTTCAAGAAAGGAGACGCACCTCGCTTTGAACCTGGTTTCATTGTCGTCGTCGTTACTTCCATCATTGCCGGCCTCCTTGCTCTTGTCTACCGTGGCCTATGCATGTGGTCCAACAGCAAGCGTGACAAGTCTGGTACCACTGAAGGATTCGATCATGCCTATGAGGATGACCTCACTGACAAGAAGGTAAGTCGTCTGCCGTCACTCATGGGTCTACGTACTAACAATTCAGAACATGCAATTCCGCTACATTCTGTAGATGTCACAGTTGACAGGTTTTTATCGAGTTTGGCTCGGAATGGATATAGTCTTGGTTTAGTAGTCTATGAACTTTAATACAAGCTTTGAATGGGTTAAATTTTGATCAGTATTCCAACATTCCCATGAAATAACACATAGCATGCTGCTATCTCCTGTAACGAAGTGAAAATGGTGTGAAGTACTCAGCTGCCCAGATCTATCTCACCGAGTAGTGAGAAGTCAATGGTTTCAATATCGCCGCAAGGGCTTACCCTGAAGCAGCATTGAAATCTGGATAATGACCTAAACTTGGTATATGATTCCCTAAATAATTATAATACTTAGTAAGTAACTTCCTAAATATTCAAAAGATTTATAATTTATGCCAGAACTTAGGCCCAAGTAGAATAAACTCATCAAAACTGAAGGAAATGGTTGCTCTTCCCACGGAGTTATGGAAGGACGCGTCAAACCCCGCGTGGGTGAAAAATACGCCGAACTTAACTTAATCTTTAGCGGAGCAAACTCGCTACAGGCGTTAGCCCCTGCTAAAACCATCGGATCTCCCCCCCGATTGCAACCTGAACCACGACCTCGGCTTCTAAATCTGGGGTTAGTCTGGGGCCAGAGTTAATCTCGCCTTGAGCCTGCATCGGCATTCAACCTCCTCACGTAACCTCTCACAACAACCACACTCTCTCATCCGGCAATGACTGAACTCGTCGGCAATTGGCTCCACTTCAGTGCTCGACAGCCGAAACGAAAGCGCGCTGAAGTTGTTTGTTTCTTTTGCCATTCTAAGAAGATCAAGTGCGATTTGCAGGTCAGTCCCCGCGCTCGTTGACGGGCCGGGCTTTGAGCTGACGGTATGCCAGAGCCGGACGTCGCAGGGGCAGGCGAAATGCTCCAATTGTGATAACCAAGATCAAGATTGTCACCTTCGGCCGTCGCGGAGGGGAAAGCAGCGTAGGAGAGCGTCTACACAGGCTGAGTGTGGCACTGAATGCGATACTATTGTCGCCGCAGGTAGGTAGCTCCATGGCATCACTTGGACTGTAGTAACACTGAGATTGAAGGCGAAGATGTGGGCGAGAGCAACCCAGAACCGCCTGATGCAACAGAAATCGATTTTGACGATAATGTAATTGACCCAGGCATGGGTGACACGCCAGCGCCAGTGCAAGCGACACCAATTCACGTCGCGTTCAACATACCATCAACTGAGCGCGCTCCCGATGCTGCGATCAATCACCCGACCAAGTCAAGCACGTCGCCAACAGAAGGCGCTGGTCGCAGTCATGCTGGAGATGTTGATACCGGCTTCCTTCAGATCTACGGACCTGAGAATCAGCTTGAAGCAGAGCAGCAGGAACTCGTCGCCAATCTCGAGCTTCGCAATCCGGCGTCGGACCCTCGGCAACAAGAACTGCAGCAGAGCTTCTCAGAAACATACTTTGAGTACTGCTATCCATGGTGTCCTGTCCTCGATCACGATACGCTCGACTCTGAGCTTGCGCGATCACCTATGCTTGCGAATGCCCTTGCGCTCGCTGCGAGTCACATTCAACCGCCTTTGATACCCCACCAAGGACCGGCTGCGTATTATGAGAAAGCGCGGATAATGTTTTACATGGATGAAGAACCGGACATACTCACGTCTCTAAAGGCTGTCTCCCTATTCTACTGGTGGGCACCTCGTTCACCCGCGACGGCACATCGGCATGCAAGCTGGTGGTGGACCAGCGTTATAATACGACATGCACAGCAGATGAACATTCACCGTGAGCCGAAACAGGGGAGCGTGGCTTCGAGCGCACTTCACCTGAGTTTGCGGCGGCGATTATGGTGGACTGTCTTTGTAAGTTCTAATGGACCTGCAGTTTGAGGCGTACTGACATGTTCTAGGCACGAGAGCGATTAACGTCTCTTTGCCAAAGCAAACCGTGCATCATAAACCCTGAAGACATGACGATCCAAGAAGTCCAACCGTCAGATTTCCCGAGCGATCCGGCGTCACAGAAGAAAGGTCGAATATTCAAGCACTGGGTTCGCCTTGCCGGTATAATGGGCAAAGTGTCCCAGGCACTATCCAAGTCAGTGGACTCGCCTCCGGAAACGGCGACTTTTCCTACAGAGCTTAGACAAGAGCTCGTCGCGTGGGTCCAATCGCTACCTCCAGATCTTCAGCTACCGATTGGTTCGAGTCGAACAGAAGGCTTCGACAGGGATGTTCATCAATTGCATCTCCCATACCTGACAACGATTATTGTGATGCATTTACAAAGGACAACACCAGACCTGCCGCAAGCTCTGCCACCCGCCATCTTAGCGGCCTCATGTATCGCAAGAATTCTCAGAGACATCTTGTCGCGCGGCAATGCGCGATTTCTCATGGCGATTACCTGCTGGTATTCCGGCACAGCATTTATCGCGTTGTTACAAGCAAGCCGGATCAAGCAATTCTCTCAAGAAGCAGAAGAGGGCCTGGACATTCTGGACCAAGCAGTCGGACAGCTCCAGCAAATGTGGGCTTCTGCAAATATTATACGACAAGGCTTCGAACGACTACGGGCCCTACCTCGAAGTATGATGCATGCTGGTAAAGGCAGAGCGGCAGGGTCCAATGGCTCTGGGGACGCACCGTCGAGTGACTTTGACTGGAAGCTTCTGTTTCCGTTTGTGACGAGATCCACGAGTCGGATTGCGGATTGTTTGCTTGCTGATGATGAGTTTGGAACTACGGCGACCGCACTACCATCGCCCGAGAATGCAGTGTTTCATGAAGACCTGCTCAATCGGTATCATGATTTGCTTGAGCCGTTTGTTGATTACAACTTTGACTTTTCAAATATTAATCTTGATATCCTATAGTAATGTAAAGATATTTGATGCAAGCAAGTAAAGTCGTGTGGCAATTGGTCTGTTCCTTGCCGTTATGCTTTGTTTGCTGAGTCTGTTATAACAACTCTCTGAACACTTACAATCTCAATACCAGAATATACGCAAACTCAATGGCAATCTTGACATGGGGATCTATTTGAGAATTTATAATTATAGATCTAATACTATCTTACTTTGAAATACTATAAATGGTATCGTTCTCAATCAAGCCTCAACACCGAAGCGTTTCAGCCTTCTCTACATACCAGGATAAATCGCTCTTCGGATCAAACTCAAACTCGGTGAACCCATTACCCATGAATCTAAACGGATTCGCCGTGTTGTACTCAATCTCAAAGTCCTCCGCGCGAATATTCTCCAGCATGCGATTGAATAGATGCGCACTTCCACCAAACAGGGCCGTAACACGGCCGTCAACCTTGCCTCGCTTGTACCAACTCGTACAGCCTCCACTCCAGACAAGTGTCTTGTGGACTTGATCGCAGTACTTGATGAAGGCGTCGACCTTTTCCTTCTTGGGGACGACGTACTTGATGTCTTCGGTGGACATCTTCTTGATCCACTTGACGAAGTAGTCGCCTGTCCAGTTGAGGGACTCGACGAGGGAGCCGTGACCGCCTAGGCAGTTGGGACCCATCATCATGAAGTAGTTTGGCATGGAGGGGACGGCGACGGAGATGTATGCTTCTGGGTCCTCTTTCCATTGCTCGCGGAGATCAATGTTGTTTAGACCGACAATGGGATAGCGGGGACGGAAGGATACGTCGAAGCCAGTGGCGTATACGACTGACGAGTGGTTAGCATGTTACTCGGATGTGAGAGCGTGAGGAACTACTTACTGACGTCGAACTCATGTTCCTTGCCATCAGCAGTCTTGAGGCCCTTCTTCGTCACTTGTGTGATTGGGCTGTCTGTCAAATGACAGTTCGGCCGCAAGAATGACTCGAGATATCCAGGACCAGGCGTAATACGACGACAGCCCAACTCCCACTTAGGAATAAGCTTTGAGCACAGCACAGGATCGTGACCAAGCTTCTCAGCCATTTGCTCCGCAGCCAGCTTCATACCGCGCTCATTGTTCTCGCCCTTTCGGAAGATGTAGAAAGACTTATTCGTGCGAGAAATAATACCCTTGCGGTGCTGGAGATGAAGCTCTGGGTCTTGGAAGCGTGCCTTGTCTTCCTCCGAATAGCGAGGATTTGGGTCGTCGTCCTCTCTGCCGAGATGCTTTGATGGTGGAGCACGGTAGTACACCCATGCTGGGCCTCGGACGAAGTTTGTGACTTCTGTTCCCGGCAGTTTTGCCATCTGCGGAACGATCTGGATCCCCGATGAACCGTTGCCAATGACAGCGATGCGCTTGCCAGAATAATCGTAAGAATGGTCCCAGCTGGCTGAGTGAGTGGTGTGGCCTTCAAAGTCCTTCAGGCCAGGGATCTTGGGCCACGATTCGTGACTGAGGAGTTAGTAATTGCGGTTGATAGACGGGGAGATTGGAGCTTACACTAGAACTCCTTGTGCTGAGATCAATACGTGACAGAACTCTTCTCGTTGGATACCCTCGTGCTCAACCGTGACCTTCCATTGACCTAGATCATCAAGCCACTCAGCGCCGATGACTCGAGTGTTGAGTTGCAAGTCACGGTCGAGATTCCACTTCTTGACCGTTGCCTTCATGTAAGACAAGATGTCACCACCACTAGCATAGAACCTCTCCCAGTTGGGATTGGGGTCAAATGGGAATGCCTAACACTGTAAGTACAATTCGTGATCATAGAAGGACAGACGTACGTAAATGTGACTCGGCACATCGCACTGAACACCAGGATAATTATTTGCCAGCCAAGTACCGCCAATATCACTGCGCGCCTCAAAGATAGTGTGATCAACAATGTCCTCCATCTCAGGGAAGCGATGTTGGAACTTGTGCGCCATCAAAAGACCAGAGAAGCCCGCGCCAATGGTAAAGACCTTGATCTTGCGTGGTGTGTAGGCATATTCTTGGGCCAGTGTAAACGGATCTGCTGTGTGACCGTTTGTATGGCCGTTGCTGAGTCCATTCTTGATGTCATCTAGCTTAGTGACAAGTTCTGGGAGCTCAGTTGCTGGCATTGAAGACAAGTCCTCGGCGGATTGCGCCTTGGTCTCTGGTGACTCAAAGGCAGGCATTGTGACTGGTGTTGAGGGTGGTCTTCTAGACTGCTCAAGATGTTTGTGAGAGTGAAGTGATGGTGAGGATGAGATTGGTCTTGTAAGTTGAGTCAGTTCAAGGTGTTGTTGAAGTACTCATGATGCTTAACAATAACGTAGGTAAAATAGCTGGTGTTGTCTTTGCCCCATCAGCTCTACCAGCACTAGTCTGGGCCGGCAAAGCCTCAATCAGGCCATCGCGTTAGCATCTCGTGCCTCTTGCGTGGTCATTGCCGAAGTCATCTCCCTCTTTGCCAACCATGCTCGGCAAAGTTGTTAGTGTTGTTTGATGAATGGCTATCCCGAAACGGTATTGCCGACTGTTAGTGGCCACCTGATGCTGAATGCGGGGTTACAGCGATATCGCACAGGGACCGAACCGGCCAAGATGCGCGACGCCGTAATAATATCTGCATACTTAGAGGGAGATAGGGAATAAGAATTGCATTTTGTCAATTTTAGCTCAAGTTTATCTGGTTTACCTAAACTTGTAAAGATCCTCTAAAATCTCGTCTGATTTGTTGCTCCACGAGATCATTGCCACCAATCCCAAGCCCACCAAGCTCACTTACACCATGGCTGTCAACCGCTATGCTTACAATGGTCCAATTGACCACACAATCGCCCCTCAACTCGAGAACATTCGAGGCAAGTCGGTGATTATCACAGGCGGTGCCAATGGCATGGGCGAAGCTTTCGTCAGAGACTTTGTCGCCGCTGGCGCCTGGGTAACATTCGCCGATGTCAATGAAGAGCGAGGCAAGATAGTTGAAGCAGAACTCAATGCCGACGGCCAAAAATGTGTCTTCATCAAGTGCGACATCAGAGACTGGGATCAACAAAAGGCCATGTTCGAAACGGCCAAAAGCCAAAGCCCAAGTAATTCGGTTGATGTTGTCATTGCAAATGCTGGCATTTCTCGCAGTTCGGGAGATAGCTTGTGGAATCTTGATGGTGTGTGCTCACTGAACCCTCTGAAAGTTTAGTGGAAGAGCCCTGAACTAATGGTACCTACAGACCCCAATGGAGAACCAACAAAGCCCGACCTGAACATTGTGAGGGTCAATATAGATGGAACTTGTACGTTGTCACCACTCACGCCACTACGCAAGCCGCGGTTAACACGTTTCTAGTTTACACGTGGAAGCTTGCAGTTCATTATTTCCGTCAGCAGCCAGTGAGCGAAGCAAGAGACCGCTGTTTCATCATCACAGGCTCGATGGTCGCCTGGATTGATAGCCCAGTAAGTCCCCGACAAAGCCCCGCTAGGCTTGGAGGGCGCGTCAACAACAGACTTCAAATCTGACTTATATGCGATAGGGCAACTGGGAGTATACTGGAACAAAGTATGCGCTGCGCGGCTTCATGAGAACAGTCCGAAGATCAAGTCACGAGCAGGCTATCCGCATAAACTACGTCGCGCCCTGCTGGATCAAGAGCGCCATTAGGACAGCGGAGTACGAGAAGTGGCTGGTCGACCGCGGTGTGGAGTTTGGTGAACAGAAAGATGTCTCCAGCTGCATGCTGAGAATCGCAACTGATAGAAGTATCAACGGTGAGTACAAGAGATCTCATTATTAGTCAGGTACTAATGACCATCACAGGTCGCTCGTTGATGATCACGCCCCGCTCCATCGCAAAGGAGGGCTTCGTAGATATTGACAGAGAGGATTACAAGGACACACCCGAAGATGAATATCTGAAAAAGGTTCAAGCATCACAGCTGGTAATTATTGAGGATAAATGGTTGGACTCATATAAAGTCCGAGTGTATAAAGAATAGCCACTGTCATGAGATGAAGTACAAAATTGATCGGAAAGATTGCGCCGAGAGAGGCAAAGTACGAAATATGCATATAAATGATAGTGCAGATGGTTCAAGACGACATGTTCTGGCCTTCTGTAAATCAGATGCAGCCCAACGTTCCTTTTTCTTCCTTACCATGAATGCCATCGTCTATGTGAGAGGCGAAGCGTTGACACAACGCGCGCCATCGTTTTGCGATGTCTTCGGGCCATTAATCACAAGAGATTTCTCTCCAGTCTATAAATGTTCGTTAGTAACCCACTGAATATCGCCTTCATTGTGACTTACCTCAACGTTGAATCGGTATATGACTCCAGACGTATTTTCCGAAGCATACATAAGCTTATTACCCACCGAATAAGCCGCTCCCCTGGTCCTCGAATTAGTTTCACACCGTGGTATGCAGTTCAAAGTACTTACCAAAGGTTATCACCTGCGATATGCCCGAAGTCCTTGATAATTTCCCACGTGAAAGTGTCGAGGCTCCATCTTGCCAGGACTGTCTTCGACGTGTTTCCTTGAAGAGCATAGAGATAACGACCTCCTCCAGGTACTGACACCCAGTCGGCGCAGTTATTTGCGGACGTTGCGGTTCCTTGTTGAAGAACCTTGCCATAGGTCGCAGATGTTGGGTTCACATCGATCTTCGCCCACGCCTTTCCATATGTCGAGATCCAGAAAATACCATCAGAATCGACATCTCCAGTGTTCCAAGCTGATTCTCTGTTAGCTACTGTCCTTTGACCCTTGTCAAGTCATGATGTCGATGGGGTTACTCACTTCCATCAATAAAGGTGTTCATCAGTGTGTATGATCCGGTGGAGCCAATCCGAATGACTTGGCTCTTGCCGGTTGCAATCTGGACAATGCCATAGATGAGATTATCCTTAATATTATAGCCAATAGGGTTGATGGTTCCGCCGTTGGTTGTACCTGAAGGGGCTCCCGGTCCAACATTTTGTGCTACCAGAGCGTTTACTCCTGTGACCAAGTTGAGCCTGTAGAGAGTTCGGACTTGGATCAAGTACCCTCCTTCATCACAGCTGAAAGCTGGAGGTGGTGCTGGGGTTTCCACGATCACAACACCTCCGTCGTCTGTGCCGGTCGGCTGAATGGTTGTGACAGCTCTGGCCGCATTGATGCTGGATGTTCCTGAGTACTGGCGATAGCTGGTGGATGGCTGAGGTGCAGGTGTCGCGATCACCACGATCGGTCCATCGTCTGTGCCTGTCGCTGAGATTGTAGTCACAGTGATTGCCCCGCTCAGACTTGAAGTACCAGTATACCGTCGCGTGCTCGTCACAGTCGCAGGCGGTGGAGTAGCAATGATAACTGTTCCTTCTTCACTGCCAGTAGGGGTGATAGTAGTTAGAGTCACTGGCCCAGTTAGGACAGAAGTTCCAGAATAACGTTGAGTAATGGTCACAGGAGGGGTCTCGACGACCACGGTCCCTGCTTCAGTTCCCGTCGGCGTTATCGTTGTAACAATGGTCGGGCCAGTCAGAACATCTGTCCCAGTCCAGAATCTTGTGATAGTTACTGGTGGTGTCGCTAGGATCACAGTACCTGGCTCAGTTCCGGTTGGTGTTACAGTTGTAAGTATAAGAGGACCAGTGAGTACTTCGGTTCCGGTGTAGAACTGTGTCACCGTAACAGGAGGGGTCTCATAGATGATGGTACCGTCCTCCGTGCCACTCGGTGTTATTGTTGTTATAGCTATTGGGCCTGTGATCACTGATGTACCAGTATAGAACCGTGTGACTCTCACAGGCGGTTTCTCAACTATAACGACGCCAGCTTCTGTACCAGTCGGGGTGATTGTAGTGACGGTAGTAAGCGTAGACAGGATCTCTGTACCTGTGTAGAATCTGGTGATTGTGATCGGAGGTGTTTCAATCACGACCACGCCCGGTTCTGTGTTTATGGGTGTAATGGTAGTTACAGTAATTGGGCCTGACAAGATCTCCGTGCCCGTGTAAAACCTCGTGCTTGTAATCGGAGGAGTCTCGACGATGATCGTGCCAGGATTATTGCCCGAAGGGGAGATCGTTGAGACCGTAGTTGGGCCTGTGAGAATATTTGATCCAGTATAAAATCGTGTCAGATAGACTGGAGGTGTCTCGATGACCACCGTACCCGACACAGTAGTCACAGTCGTTGGGCCGGATAGTACCTCTGTGCCTGTATATGGCCGCGTGATTGTTACAAGTGGTGTTTCGATAACAATAGTTGCCGGATCGTCAGGATCTGTTGGCTGAAGAGTTGTCACCGTGATAGCCCCGTTGATTGGGGAAGTCCCCGAGTATTGACGATAGCTGGTGACAGGCTGAGGTGAGGGAATACCGATTATTACAGTTCCATCCTCTGTCGCACTGGGCGTAATTGTAGTCAAGGTGACCGTTAAAGAGCCGGAGTATCTTTGAGTGATAGTGACTGGCGGTGTCTCAACCACGACAGTAGCAGGATCGCTCCCAGTCCCGTATAGAGTAGTCACAGTGATTGGGCCAGAGATTGGACTTGCTCCAGTATAAAACCGCGTTGAAAACACCGGCGGCGTGGCCATGACGATCGTGGCCGGAACCGACCCTGAAGCTGATATGGTGGAGATAGCTATTGGTCCTGTGATCAACGATGTTCCTGTATAGAGTTCGGTTACTGTAGTTGTCGAAAATGGCACATCTACATAGACAGTATCGGTGTCCCCAGGCATAGCGCCTGTTTGGGTGCTAGTCTCGCTGGTTGTCACGCCTCCGTACCTATAGATCGTCGCATATAGTTGCGGGAGGTCTACTAAGACAGAGGCAACCTCCCCGTCAATCGTAGGCATCTTAGTCGTGATGCTGCTGGCTGTCCCATACCTAGTCACAGTTGTATATGACTGTGGGAGATTGAAGATAACCGTAGCAACCTGGCCTTCAACAGACGCAGACTCAGTTGTAATACTGCTGATTGTCACGCTGCCCCATCTGGTTATTGTTGTGTAAGGTTGCGGAAGCCTTTCAAGCACCGTGATAGTTCCCCCGAGGCTCTGAGGTGTTTCTGTTACTGTCGAAGGAATTGAGACACCTCCCCAACTGGTTATCGTTGTATATGCCTGTGGTAGCTCTACAACAATCACCACCGGCCCGCCTGCGCTTATTGGCAACTCTGTGGTCATAGAGCTAACTGTGACACTTCCATATCGAGTCGTGGTCATATAGGCCTGTGTCTCCACTATGACTGTCCCTGGATTTGCCCCAGAATTAGGGATTGTGACTGTAGTTGGCGCGGTAAGAAGTCCCACGCCGGAATACAATCGGGTAATCGTGACTGTTTGTGGTGGAGCGGTTGCGATTATGACTGTGCCGGGAATTGATCCATCCGCGGGAACTGTAGAGATTGGCGTCGGCCCGGTTAACATAGCTGTGCCTGTCCAGAGTGTGGTGACCGTGACTGTCGCGTAGGGTCTTTTGATAACGACGACGTATGGCTCACCAGGTCTGGTGGTTGTCTCTGTGGTGGTCTCGTCCACACTAACACTTCCATACCGGGTCGTGGTTGTGTAGGGTTGGGGAGATTCTAACACGACAGTGACTGGATCTCCTGGGTTTACAGGACTCTGGGTCGTCGTTGATGGGACTGAGATTGAAGCTGCCCAGCGGGTTATTGTTGTGAAAGACTGTGGCCTATCAATGATCACACTCCAAGTCTCGGAGCTCCCAGCACTTTGAGTCCTCGTGGTGGAGGCTGTTCCATAGCGAGTAGTAGTAACGTATATCACAGGTTTCACGATGATAATCGATCCCGTTTGACCAGGAAGAGTCGGAGCCACCGTGGTAGAGTATGGCACAGAGACTGTGTGGTCGAAAGAGGTTGTGGTGACATAGGGTGTGATGCTTGGAGGGACGAAGACGACCACGGTTCTAGTCTGATCATCGGGCGAGTCTGGTTGCCTTGTGATAGTGCTGGTTGTACTGCCTGTCCAAGCGCTCGTCTCCGTAACATAATTGACAGGAACAGTTGGTAGGATTACCACGATCGTACCCGTTTGGCCGTCTTGGGTTGGGAACTGAGTAGTTCTTGATGTAGCAGTGCCTGTACCAGTCCTGGTTATTGTCACATAAGGTGTGGCGGAAGGAGGTAGCACGACGTATATAGTCCCCGTAGCGCCAGTCTCAGTTGGACTTCGAGTCGTCGTAAGAGTTCCAGTCTGTGTCCCACTGCCTGTGATCGTCGTAGTAACATACGGTGTTATGCTTGGGGGAACAAAGACAACGACAGTTCTGGTCTGACCTGGCGAGTCTGGTTGCTTGGTAGTGGTCGTCGTGGTGCTGCCACTCCAAGTTGTTGTTAAAGTGACATACTTAGCAGGAGCAGCAGGCTCCTCAATGATAACAGTACCCGTAGCGCCAGCCTGGGTTGGGGTTTCGGTGATAGTCCTGGTCACACTTCCAGAGCCAATGATTGTTGTGGTGATGTAATGGTCGATAACAGGAGGGACCATAACGATCACAGTCCCTGTATTCCCGGGGCCCGGCGTCTGAGTAACAGTCTGAGTGGTGCTGTCGCTTCCTGTGACCGTTGTTGTGGTCCAAGCAATCGCAGTAGGCGGCACCTCAACTAAAACCGTACCTAGCCTGCCGGAGCCAGATGGCATTTGAGTATATGTACGACTTGTCGAGTCTGTCCCAGCGTTGGTAATGGTGGTCCAGGAGGTGATCCATGGTATTTCGACCACAATAGTATCAGTTATATCATAGCCAGAGTGCTCTCTTGTGTAAGTTCTAGTAGTAGGACCAGAGCCAAAATTGGTTACAGTAACATAACGCATGGCTGGAACATCATGGTGTATTATTACCGTTTCTCCAGGCCCAGACGGATACTCAGTCCAGAGTCTTGTTGTAGAACCTGACCACACGCTGCTAGTATCAATGTAGCGAATACCAGCGGTTGGGAATAATATGTGCTTTGTACCAGTGCCTCCGGGGCCGGTTGGAGGAATAGTCACTGTCCGTTTTGTGGAGCCCGTCCAATACTCGCTGGTGACAACGTAGTGGAGAAAATCTTCAGGATACTGTACTACTACAGTGCCAGTAGTATCAGCATCAGACGGAAGTATCGTTGTAGTTTTTGCTGTTGATCCTGTCCAATATTCGGTGACAGTAACAAAAGGAGTAACATCTGGTGAAACGACTGTTTGATCAGAAGCAGAGACAGTGGAGCTTCGACGGCTAGTTACTGTAACGTAAGTCTCTGCATCAGCTGGGACTTGCACTATTACAGTCCCTTCTTCATTCGGGTCAGAGGGCTTCTTTGTAATCGTTGTAGTTTCCGATTCATCCCATGTTCTCGTCGTGATTGTATACTTATATGGGGTCAATACTATCACGAGCCCCGTTTCTCCGGGGGATTCTGGCTCCTCTCTAATAGTTATTGGAGAGTCGATATCACTGCCACGGATTGTAGTCGCCATAGGGTTAGGAAGGTCAATGATGACCCATCCTGAAGAGGAGCCTTCTGCGAACCGAGTAGTTGTTTCTGGTGCTGTCACCTCCCCGTATCGAGTGGTATAAATGAGGCGAGTGTTGATTGGTGGTAGCTCAACAACGACAGTCCAATCGTCGCCCGAACGGGTAGGAGATATTGTATGGGTAACGGGTTGAGTTACCGAACCGACATGAGACACGGTAGCCCAGCGTACGGGAGGGACCTGAACGATCACCACACCCGTTCCGTCCGGGCTGTTTGGTGGAATGGTTTTCGTCACTGGTGCGGTGAGTGATGATGCAACTTGGGTGATAGTATTGTAGTCTGCGTCAGTGATCGGGATTTCAACGACCACTTCACCATCTTTACCAGGCCCATTTGGAGTCTCAGTGTACGTCTTCGGAGTTGAGCCAGTCCCGAAACGCGTGACGGTGTTATATCTGCCCAGCGGGGCGGGTGTGTCAACGTAGACGATCCCCACATCCCCTGGGTGTTTGGGCGGCTGCGTCGAGGTCACGGTCCCAGTACCAGTCCCAGCACGAGTGACAGTTGCATATAGTACGGGGTCTGAAGGCAAAATTACGAAGACAGTACCAGTGCCCCCCGAGCTACGTGCAGGCTCTGTCGACGTGACCGGGGTAGACACGCTACCAGTACGGGTGACTGTTGTATACGCAGGCGTAGACTCTGGAACCTCGATGATGATGGTGCTGACACCGCCTGAAATATCTGGCTGGATTGTGCGCGTGACTGGAGACTGAATGTCCTTTGTTTGGGTGATGGTTGTTGCTTTTGGCTGCCCAACAACAATTGTAGTTCGGTCGTCGACATGAACGACCTTAGTAACAGGGTCTCCATTGCTCCCTCTCTCCGTGATAGTGGTGTAATATCCCATACCAACGGTTTGTATCTCGGGATCGCCCACTTGGACGGTCCCTGTGCGATCAACTTCAACGCCTTCTGTGCGAGTTCTGTACTCAGGCTCTTCAACGATCACAGTAGTCGGATCGCCAGGTTGATCAGGAGTCAGTGTCCGGGTCCTCGCAGTTGTCAATGAAGAGATGATCGAAGTGATTGTGGTTAGAGGGGTTCTCTTTATGACAGTCCCAACCGGTGGTGTTCCCTGCGGTGCGATCGTGTACGTAGAAGGAGGTCCAACTCCAAAAACGGCTGTTGTGATGTAGGAAGCTTCATGAGGTATAAGAAATGTACTGTAGCTATCAGTTTTCTGTGTACGAGCAGTAAGTTAAACACCAACCTGGCTAATGTTGTGTCAAATGTGATTGAGCCGTCTACAACCTTGATTGGCTGGATCTCGGCACGTTTCTCGCCATTGGGACAATCAACAACTGGATCCCAGGCAGATGCGAAAGCAAACAGCACGAAAAGAACTCCATAACACGTCAATTTAGGCGCGCGCATGGATTTAAGCATATTGTTTAAATGGAATAAGGTGTTGTACCTGCCGCGAGACAGATTGGAGGAAAACATGTCACGTGCGAGTGCCAATCACGGAGCAAACGAGGAAGGAGCGCCCTGCTATATATTTAACTGCTAACTACGGAAGGAACGCATAATAAATTGAAGAAAGTGATCAACATGCAAGCAGAGTTTACGGGTATTAATATGGAAAGATCGATTCTGCTAAGCCTTGGCATTCCGATTGCGTTCAGATGTACTGTGGCGTTGATGGTTCTGGCCTAGACCTCGCTGACAGATATGAAGATCAAACACAAGCGCCATCTGCGTTCTGGAAGGCTGACTGTGGAGTAATTAGAGTGGCATGATTCTAGATCTCAAGAAGGCGCTTGCTTTAAGACAAAAGCAGGGTCTTCCCGCCACAAGGCTCCAAGTTCCTGGATCGCTAAACTCTCTTACGGCTTTGATGCGAATTCGCTTATCGCCGGACACCAACTAGCTGGTTCCTTGGCTATACATTTCCCTGGATTTTCAATATTTCAAAACATTCCAGGTCGACCACAAGGCTACCGTTTGAAGATGCCTAACCTGCCAGCTAGGTATGGCCGCCGGGAGGTCTCGACCATTCCATGCATTCAACTTGACGGTCGACTCTTTTCTGGAAGCTTTCCATGGACTTGCCGACTGTGTGTGATTTTAGTGAAGCCCTTTTGATGCCGTGACATCTCATGAAAAGCCATAAGTACTCAAAATGTCTCACTCATCAATATGTTGACCCAGACATATCCAACACTCCTTTGACTTTACACTCAGCCCTACTACACTCCTTTCATCCACATTGATCTACACAAACACTCTCTTGCTACCATCATACCTATAATACTTACAGATCCAAACCAAATCGCCATAATGAGATTAACAGCAATAAGCTGTGGCCTGAGCTTCCTATTACCTGTATACGCCCGAGTCATCTCTGATCCTTGCGCTACAACAACCACTCTACCTGCCATCACAGTCACAAAAGGCCCTAATGGGTACTACAACCAGTACACCCGCACATATCAAGAGTTTTACCCTCAAGGCCTGACAACAAAAGTTTACACTATTACACAATCATGTTCAGGTGTAAATTGTCAGCCCTTACCCATTGAGACCGCACCTCCACCCGGCTTCACATCTGCCGTGGTCAAGTGTGACAAGTGCGGAGGCTCAGGAACAAAAGTCGCTACTTTGACATTTCCAACTGAATCTGTGCAAGCATATTCATCTTCTGGCTATGTTGTTCTACCTATTGCACAACCAACTCAGATTCCCCTTGGTCAGAGTGGACAATCCCATAGCAGTTCAGTTTCTGAAGATGGTTCTTCTGGTTCTGATGCTGGCCATGTACTGAACAACCACGGTGCTTCTCTTTCTACAAACACTTCTCCAGAATCTGGAGATTCGGCCCCACAAGACTCCAGCAGTGGAAGTCAAGAGAGCCAAGATATCAACATTGGATCCACCCAGCCGCAATCCAACAACCGGGGCTCTTCAAATGGCGGAGAATCTCCTGATGACACAGGTGCCGATGTCCCTGGGTCTCGGCCATTGTCTGAGACACCTACCGTCGTTTATCACTTTTCCCCCTCCAGCTCTTCCCCTGCTGGCTCCGATAGCCAGTCTTCATCTCCAGCAGACGGCACAGGCTCATCTGACACAGCCGCCGCAGGAGACGACACCTCATATCCCATTCCTAACCAGAAAACCGGCAACCCATATGCAGGCGACACTTCCGGTGCTTCGAGCAACGGATCCGGCTCGTCTGGCAACAATTCCCCCTCATCTCAAAATGATACCCCCTCTACTGGAAAACCAGCCACAAAAGGCTCTGGCGATGACAGTTGGAGTCCCGATTCCCCGATCACTGTTAATAGTGCGGGCTATATCAAGACAAATATTGTTACATGTGTATTAGCGAATATTGCTGGCATGTTTGTTCTGAGGTTGCTAGTATAGCAACAGTACCTTCTTGTATCTAGCGCTAAAACTAAATAATTACAATTACTGAGACACAATCGAGACCACCTGTGGCTGTACATGTCGTTCCATTTTCTCTAATGCTGGGTATACTAGCTGAAAATGACTTGGATCTAGCAATACATGGATGCATCACGGAGGAAGCGACCGTTTCTCGCGGGGAACTTCGAAGCATCTTTAAGGTTCTGCCCTAAGGTTTGCCCTTGCTTGGTTTGACAGATCGCATCGGCTAGCCCCTGCCAAGATTTCACAAGCTAATTCCAAATCCGTATGTTTTTGTTGCAGATCAGGAATCTTGTGGCTTAACATTGTTATTTAGCGCTGAGCCACAACACCACAGCAGAGCTCTTTTCGGATGAGAATAGTTGAGACATTGATCACGAGTGGCAGAAATATCTCGACAAGGTTTGAATCTTGTAAGCCAGATTTAAACTTGGTTGACTACTCATTTCTTGCCAACTACACCGAGTCCAGCCTCTTTAGACACAAGTTCCTCGGACAACGGATCACCCGAGGGGCTGGATCTTGGGCTCAATTAGAGCATGCCACGCGAACTATTCCTCCTGGTGTTCATGGATCCGAACGAGGCTACGTAAAACCTAAAGTCGGACCAGGTACTCGGGCCCCTCGCTTATTTAGAGTCAAGCCTTGTCCTCTGTGGGAGAATGACACTGATGTTCTTGGCAAGGGCTGCTTCAGCCTTTCGGGTTCGCTTAGGTATGCCATAAAACTACTCGGTAGTCTGTGAGAAGCTTAAATCAGGCTCGACGAAATCAGACCACTTTTGATGCCGGCATACAGCCATACACAGGAGGTTGCTTTTCCAATGTATGGAATTCTAAATGGTGATATTGGTTGCCAAAGGCATGACCATTCCTCTTCGACTGGGATGAGTGTTTTAGGAGTATTGTTCAAGATGGATCAGTACTGTTCTAATACTTAACTGAGGGGTCAAGGTAATTGGTATTCTAGCTAACTAAATTTGTCCCAAGTTGACTTGGTTATCTTACTCGGAATCAATGTCGTGTGATGCAAGTATCAGATGTCAGGTCTATTAACTCAAAATGAGACGCTCAATGGACCCCTAGACGCAAGGCCTTCTTAGCAAGTCGAGCGAGGTTTCGCAAGAAGCTCGAGCAGCTGGCTTTGTGAGTGTGAAGCTCAGAGTTCATGGAACCGATGTCCGAAAACTCCAAGTCCCTCATTCGTCATTCTGGCGCGACCGGATCGAACCGCACCAACTAGTCGAGCGCTCCTCACAGCAGAAACAGAGTTCATTCTTGATCTCTTGTGGCATGACGTGGCTCATTAAGCCACCCACTCAATTGCGGCTTGAGTGATGACTGGTCAACATCAGCCTGATGCACTTTCTGCAGTAGATCTCCAGCCTTCTGAGTCGCCAAGTGCTCTGTGCTAATTCAAACGCTCAGCCATAATTATCCCAACTGCAACTAACATATCTCTCCTGAGTCGCTTCAACTCGAGTGGTTATGACTGTCAAGGTAACCAGGCCGCTTGAGTCAGAATCGCCCAATTTACTAACAGAGAAGTCATTAAGGCCCGTCATATCGACGTCCTCATTTATCGGCAGTTGGAGTGACTTAATGCAATCCAACAGGTATAAAGTGGAAAGAAATTGAACGTGGAGACGACGGCGGGGGCCTTGGCCGAGACTTTTCAACTAATAGGTTAATACGAATAACCCATGTCTCTTTTTCTATTAAAGTCTTCTTCTGGGTCGGGGCTTGCTGAAACTTTTATTGTTCTTGTTAATAAAAACGTCACCTTAAAGACGCAGATAGAACTTAATAGCCAAGAGTAGCTATTATAATATATTAAGGCGTCTAAAGAGTTAAAGGAATAGTAGATTCTGACTTAAAATTATATCTATTTCTATTTACTACTAATAAATATTAAGTAGTATTATTATAGATACGAGTTATAGTGCTGGAATATAAATAGAACCTAGAGTGTCTTTGTATAGCTTTGCGGTAGCGTCCTATATTGCCTGGCAGACTTCTAGCCCTTATACTTGCTAATAGTCGACACAGAGAATGGCTTGCCACGAATGAATCTTTCAACGCATTTATCGAATCAGGGAGGTGTATTAACTTTGCTGACACCGGCAGCCTTGAAAACTCCATCGACCCTTGGGTTGTGACGGGTTTGGGAGGTAAAGAGAAGGTCCAGTTTCAATGCGCAAAGACAAAGAACAAAAGTTAACACCGATGGGTGATGTACTCCTTGTCCTCCCTGTCGCTGAATATCTTGATTTCGGCCGGACCATTTGAGAATCAATTTCCTCGAGCTCTCTGAGAGAGGTGTCATGGAGAGGGAGCCAGTCGTGACCTCTCCAGTTTCGAGCGTGGCAATGTCCAACGTTCAGGAACCTCATCTTAACGGACCCACTACTGATATTTTTGACACACCGTCGAGATGCGGTCCGGGGAGTTGAGCGTCGCTGACTGTGTGTTGTGTTTTTAGGTGATGCACCAACTGAAAAACCAAATGATCAGTTATACATTACGGTGACCTGTATTGACAAAACAAGATTCCTTACTATATTTGACCCGGCCGCAGCTGTAACTGGCACTGAGCCAAATCAACAGCAGGCCAAGGGTCGAGGTAGATGTGTATCAAGGTTCTTGTTGCGAGCTGGTGTCTCTGGTTGGTTGTTTGAAAATTCTGACCAAGTTCGAATAACTTACCTGCTAGTTGGGACTGGAACATTTGCTACAAGGAGGGATCTTGTTGTTAATAATAAAGAAGTCTGGTCTCCCAGGTCTCCAGGAATATGCCTTGCGAAAGACTTTGAGAAGGGGGTATTTCCGAGAGAGAGGAAGATGATGCTGCATCAGGATGGCTGGCTTGTGAAGCGAAGGGGAGATGTCGAAGGAAAGTCATATTGCGATGCTTTCCTTGAGATTTCTAAAATATGAAAGAAGAGAGAGGAGAGCGAGTCCAGGAGGAGAGTGGTTGGATGAAGATGAGAAGGGAAGAATGAAGTGATATGGGTTAAGTTGTCAATATTTGGTGAGGAAAAGGCCAAGTGGACACCTGATATATCAGGTTGCCTTAGAAGTGAGTTATCCATTTTAGCTTCCACGCGTTTTATAGCATCTGTGTCACTCAAAAAGAGATGCTCGTAAAATATTGGACTCTTGCACGTATGTAGGAGGCTGGTAGCTTCACGGCTAACTGCATCTCACCCGATAAGGCTAGTCTTAGTTCCGGGAATCGTACTGAGCAAGCACGTGGCACAGCAAGGCATTCTATCTTAGCTCCCTTCTATTGTAGAGAACTCGAGACTTTTAAACAAATATTACAAGAATCTGCTCAGAAGCTTTAAATGTGGTTGGTGATGAATGTAATAGAGAGTGAATAAAAGTATTGAGACCCTATAAACTACCACGACACCTCTCGAATTGTGTCGTCCTTTAGTTACCCAATATTACCGCTACGCTTGGCTCCTGCGTCCCATGCTTTGACTTCACCCCCAAACAAGATGCCAAAATAGAAGCCAAACTCTCGATCGCGCATTCCGATATCCCATTAAGACCAGGGAATCTTCCATATTTGCATAACCATTGCCGTACTCTCCTGGTTCCTAGCTATTGAACTGAATCCCATGCAGCATTGAGTCTAATCCAAACCGCAAGGTGAAGACGTCTTAGGAATTAGATCCTATAGTGGTTTCGAGCCTTTCCACCTCTTCGGGAGTGCAGATGGCGTGAGCGATACGTCGGAGGCAGTCTGGGACATTGCCAGTCTGCTGGACATGCAGAGACCAAAGCTCTTCAATGTCAACCCTGTCATCGCGATGCTGATTTTCAAAGCAGTATTTTGCTCTCCAAGCCAAGTCGCCTCTCGGCTCTCTCACTCGCACTTCTTTCTCGTTGGCTGAAAACAGTTTGATGCCATTACAAACCCGATCCATGAGACGACGGGCCTCGGTGGGGTTAGAGCTTTTGAGTTCGAAAGCCTCGTTGGCAAGCTGGCTATAGAGTCGCAAGAAGTCCGAGCCACCTCCTTTGAGTATGCAAAGATTAGAGGCCGTGGGAACCTCTCTCTCCTGAATCCAAGTCTCTCGGTCGTCATCCAGGCATAACCTGATCAACCCACACCAGCTGGGCGAATATTCTTTGCACCAGAAAGAGAGTGCCTTCTTTATATGCCGAGGCATGACACGGATGTTGGACTCACTGAGCCACATGTCCAATTCAAGCTTGAGATACCATTGAAAAACGCCTGGCTGGCCAAGCTTGCCCAAGACCTCAGCGGCAGACTGCAGGGCTTCAGCTCGGTTAGTCACCATTATCACATTGATGGGTTCATCCTTGCCGGACTCGTTGGAATCAGTTGCGGCGTTTTCGTTCCTACCCATCGCGATATCAGGGTCGATAGGTGTCGCCAGTTCCTTGATTCGTTCCACAATCTGAGCGGGCAGGGCGCGAGATCCTGAAGGGGAGGGATCGCTGGTTAAGACAACCCAAACATCATTGTCACCCTGGCTCTGACTGATGAGTTCAGGCTCATTGATGCCTTGTACGGTTCTCAAGAGGAAGGGCTCATTGCGCATCTGCTCATTGAACTTGATAGCAATGGGTAGCCACTGAGACATGTGACAGTGTCCAAATAGACGTGTAAAAGGTTGGTTGTCTTCAGCAAACCTGTCGGTGTTGATTCGCAGACGGCGGATGGCGAGCACCACGATGACGGAAACCAGGTGAGGTGCTGGTATACAAGGAGGATACCCAAACTGGGACTGTAGCTCGATTGCGGTCTGGAGATGTCTCTTGACTTTCTTCCATCCCTTGTACTCGCTCAGGCTTGTCGCCTGTAGAGGTTCACCGTGGACAAGAGTCTTGACGCACTTTCTGAAGCAGATCAGGGTTTGTGCCTTGTCTAGATGTAAAGATTTGAAGACTTCTTCCACCATCCGCGCGTAGACTTGCTTCAGGGCTTCCCGCGAGACCTTTCCAGTCTCAAGTTTAGGGCATCTATCGATGCTGAGGTCGTTCAACACAAAGGAGCCATCGTTTATCTTGGCAATAATCTGTTGCTGATTCAAAGCTGAGAGGTGCGACATTGCGACTGAATGTGGTCAGAGGAAAGAGAAAGGGCTCAGGGAGGGAAGAGGTCGGGACCTACAAGGATTGCTTGAGAAGAGAGGGCGGGATATCTGAAGGGTATCGCGATGGCTTTCCCAAGACTTCTAATACATTGAGGAATCGAAAGAGGTAAGATGAGGTTGATCAATGAAGGAGAATGTGTCGGGTGTTGAGTGAGGATGGAAAGGAAGATGTTGAATGGGTCGAGAGGGACATTATTCTTAGGACTTGGGAGCTAGAATAGGCACTTAGAGCTGCCTGAAATCTGGGGTCTTCGCTATGGGATCTTTTCCTCTCCCAGTAACTCTACTAAATCTAAATGTTTGCTCAATATCGAACTCTTGTTACAGGCAGCCTGAGGTAGGTAGTTAAATGGCCATATCTAAGTCACCCGATATGGTTAGTCGGGTGGGGACTAACCTGCGAGCCGATTGATCGATCTGGCAGCGGCTGTGTAGTACGTGGCGCAGCAGAGCATTCTTGTCTTTATTGCTCCCTTTGATCGTAGAGAACTTGAGACTTCCATCATTAATGATAGAAACATTTGCACCATGTGGACTTCAAAGTTTCTCAAAGGTCGAAATACAAGAGCAATCACAAAGACCTCGATTGCAGCTGCTGCCTCAGCGCCAACATCACAAGCTGAATCCAGTGCCAACTCTCAAGCGTTCTCGGTAGCTGTGACTGAGCTGCTGGAATGCCTGGACTTTGTCCTTGATCAGCTGGATGACCAAGGTGAATAAGCTCACTTGAGATATACTCAGCATGCTGATAGACGTGTGAACTAGGAGAACATGGAGATTTGTTACAGTTCCATTTGTCACGGCTTGCCAAAGAGATATCAAAGTATAAAAACTCCAAGGTCGATGAACAAAGGTCACAACCATGGTCCGGGTACATCTATCCGCCCCAAGACATTAGGAACTTTTCTAATCTAGTCATCTTTTGCAGGAATCGTGACGTACTCGAACTACTGCTTGCCGCCTGCAGATGCGCATGCTCCGTCTACAAACCAGACATCCATCCTGGAGGTGATCTCGTACCAGTGATCTCCCGGACACCTTCTATTACTGGGACAGTCAAAGCAACTTCAATATGGAAATCAGAAGATACAAATACTCTGTTTGTTTCCATTAGAGGCACATCTTGCAAGGCAGACCATCTTGTAAACTTTAATAGGAACCACAAGGACTCGGCCTCGGTCTTCGTAAGTTCCAGGAGCCTTTTGTTTCTTTAAAACACTAACAACTGTCTTGAGGCTTTCCCTGGCATTGATGAAAGGATATTTGCCCACAGTGGCTTCTTGGCTTGTGCAGCTACTCTTCTTCCCTGGCTTACCGAGGAAATCGTTCGCCAGGTTACAGCCGACATGAATTTGAAAGATATAGTATTCACAGGCCACTCGGCAGGCGGAGCGGTTGCAGCCATGGTGTTTCTGAACTTTATTTGCCACTGCCCAGCTGAATGTAAGTACAGGTCTTCCTACCTCGTGTCTCACAAGCTGACAGCCTTCGTAAGTATCGAATGCAAAGTTCTCGCTCATCACATTCGGAGCCCCGCCTGTCACTTCAATCAACATCACTGAACTGGCTCAAAGCCTTCCTCAAACTCGGCATATCTATGCTGTTGTCAACGAGCACGACTTAGTTCCGAGGGTTGACCAAGGCTACATCACATCAATCATCAGTTTGTACCGGTCAGCCTACGGCCTACCATTATCCGACTTCAATAACACCACGTTTACAGCCAACACCCAAGCAGACAAAAACCAGGATTCTACGTGGAGACTACCTCCACCTGATTTCCATATCGTTGGAAATATCGTTGTTCTAAGAGCGAAACTCGATTACAATGCGCTACGGCTGACATCAAGCCAAACCAGTGCAGACACTACTACACCGCCACAGAAGCTAGATATACTGCGAGTTTCCCCGATGGAGTTTTGCAAATTGCTATTCTTTGAAATATCTGTACATAAGAGGAAGATATATCTCAACAGATTGGAGAGACTAGTACAAGAGGCAGGGGGAACAGCATGATACACTGAAGCAAAACGTGATTTGTGGGGTTTACTCTCACATCTGGTTCCACTAACTCTTCTTATAGACATCTCATTTTAGTGTCTTGCCCAGACCTCATGATCCATGTTGCTTACTCAAACTTGTGAATCCTATCCTCCTTCGTTATGATGAAGACCGCAGGCTGCCTTCTATTTTGGTAGACCGTTCTGATCCAGTGTGCTGAAATAACCCTTGCGGCGAGTGAATTCTGGTTCCGCTACACTTTTTGTTCCGCCAGCACTCTCGTTAAATAGGGCTTTCGCCTCGTTGCAGGTCTCAAAATGGGACTGATAACCGCAGGAAGAAAATACATCGTCGCGATCTCGACTGATCACAGCATGAGCCTCCAGGCGAATCTAACACCCCTTACAACTAACACCACCTTCAATTTGGCCAGTGGTTGGATCATACCATGGGTATGCAGTGGACATCATAAAACGTTGGTTCTTTTGTTCGCTCCGCGCCTCTAAGGCCTGGACTGCGTCCGAGGTCAGGAGACCAAGCTCTGATAGTCTCCGGGTAGCCTCCACCTCTGCTAGTAGTAAGGCTGGACGTCTGGCCGGTCTTTCTTCCATGGAATATATTCCAGGAACCGTTCTCAGAATGTATCCAGCAAGACAACTCAAACGCTTGGCAGATAGCTTCGTGAGCTTGGATAAGGCGGACATGCTGATAACACGTAGCTCAGGAGCATTCTCAATACACGCGAAACAGCATCGAGTGGCAGTCAGCAGACATAGAAAGCCACCGAAGTTTTTGCAAAATTGGCATGTTTCGCCTATCAAAGCGCGGTACATGTCCTCAAATGTGAAATGAGTCGCCAGTCGCATACGCAGCATGCCGCGAAAGCCTTCTATACCATGTCTGACAACGGCCTTGTATTCTTGAAGCTCACTTGCCAAGATTCGGGCACGTCTGTTGACATGGCGGAATCGGAAATATGATAACAGATCAAGGTTGCGAAGTATGATGTTCAATAACTCATTGGGAAGAACATCCAGTGCCCCTAATTTCACGGTGGGCGTCGTAGTGAAAGGCTTCTCTATAGATTCCCGGACAACCTGGCTCTCGTGAGGCGGTGATCGAATAAGTACCAGGTCGAAATCGCGTCGATGATACGCGCAAACATCAAGAATAGTAGCCGCGTTGGTGCTTACCATTGTTGTTTTGGTTGAGTTCGAGTTGGTGGGGAAACCTTTGTTGGATTGTTGTGATGTAACTGGTCTGACCAGGAATCTCAATCTCGGGCCGAGAGATTTTCCGAACTGCTCACGTATAGGTAATATTTCCGTGTACTGTGATAAATACCCTGTGCTTTTTAGATTCTCCTTGAATTTTTCACTGATTGGCTTATTTATGCGTTGTTTTAAGTGAACCTACTGAACTGCCTGACGTTGGTTCTGACAAGTTGCAATTCCTCGAAGGCTACAACCACTACAAATGGCTTTAAGGCGACATCATAAGCGTCGATTACCACAGGAACACTCAAATTGCGGCATTCATTTGTATCGAAATCTTATTACAGAACTTCTCAAGGGAGTTCTCGTCCTATACTTCGTGTTTCCGATATCCTTGCACAAACCAATAGCATGGAAGCTATAGCAGGTCATGTGAGCTCATGTCTTGCAGAAGAATGGAGTTGAGGTATTCAGCATCTCCAGCTAGTAATGTTCTTGAAGTACTCGACGGTCCGGTCGTCCTCTGGCAAAGTCACGTTGAGGTTGTAGTTGTAGGAAGAGCTTAGACCCCTGTCATCACCCTTATCATCACAGCCGGTATAACTGTTTTATTCAGTTAGATCACTGCATCTGCGGGAGGGGGAAGTGAGAACTTACTGGTAGAACTGGCATGCGCCACCAGTGTTGGTGGAAATGGAAGAGACATTGTGGTTGAACATGTCTGAGATTGAGGTTGGATCATCGCCCTTCTTGGGGTCAAAGTCGAAGTAAGAGACTGTCCATCATCAGTATAGGAGTCATCTTGAGACGACGGGGAACAACATACCGCACTTTCCGGGCTCGGAACCAAAGGAAATGCACTCAGGTCTAAATCCAGCAGTAGTGCACTGAAGGACAAAAATGTAACCATCTTCGAGGGTGTAGTCTCGGTTGGGGTCTGGTTCATAAACCTTGGGTGCATCACGCTTGGTCTTGCCACCGGCATAGACGAGGGTTCTACTGTTTTCGAAACCTTCCTTTGCAGCACTGTTCATGACCTTGCCAACAAGTTGGATGTTGGCTGCTTGGACACCAGCTGCAGCTGCGGCCAGGACGGCAAAAGCGGTGGAGGTGTACTTCATCTTGATTACTGGTTGTATGTCGAGGTTGTGCTGAGATGGTATGAGACAGGCCAATTCCTTGGGGATTCATTACGCTTATTTATAGTCGAAATGATCTTGGTACTACGATAGATGTTCTATGCCGACTCGGAAAGTATCGTTCCATTCTCGATGGTAAGGTAGCACTGCGCCAACTTCTCAAATTCTCTCATAGCTTCGCAGAGTGTTCACACGTTAGAATTGACTTTACAGCCTCGTGTGCATCTTTCGGATGCTTCGGGGGCATTGGCCGCTCAGGCACTGCAGGCATGAATTGACGATCCTTTGATGTCCTCCCGCTTTGATGGTCGATGCTTTTTGAACCGGTAAACTGAGGAAGCGCGTGGACGTGGCGGCACAGACTTGTTTGGGGATTCCAAAGCTAATTATGGGCATAAATGCTTTGATGACTTGTGAAACAAGAAACTAGAATAATTTGGAACCGGTCGAAGGTTTGCTCGTTCATAAGGATCATCGCTGAGCCGTTGCGGAGGTTGCATGAGAGTGCAACGTTGGTGCGTTCAAGAAAGTTTAATGACTTTATGCAATTAAATAGTCTTCCGGCAGTTACAACATCAGTTTAATGCCATCACAACCTGCACCTCGTTCTCAAAAGACGGCATTGCGTTGGTCTTGTGCCTGACACAAGATCTATTAGGTTTTTGCTTGGTTGCATTGATAGACAAGAGACAGGTTTTTATGCAGCTTCTAGCAGGGATCTTGGCCGATCGTTGAGGAAACAGTTCCCCAAATAGTAATTTACTATCAAAAGAACCCGAGAGCCGAGTCGTTGTCATCCGCCCAGTCGTACGGGACCGATATCCCGGCGTTCGTCATCGACTCGCACCATGTATTATACCCGTTGATTATTGAAGCTGCCTCGCTGTCTCCTACACTCGGAACGAACGGGGCGTTGTCGCAGTATGTGCGGGCACCCTCTTCTTCCAAGTGTGGCCAGCACAGCTTGAGAGTGATGTCGCGACACTTGGAGCTATTGGGATTCAGCTCGGCCATGGCTCCCATGATAGATAGGGACGCCTGGATTTGCGCGCGCCAGTCAGGGGCTAGTGCGTGATGGGGGTTCTGTCTTAAGCAGTGGACAGGAATTAGTGTAGCGTGGAATAGGAAATACCTGTCCTTGTTAGCAGATGGTAAGCAGAAGTTTGGGCATAGCTTACAGGATATAAAAGGCTGCGAGCCTTGAATGTGACCGAGATGTCCAGTATCCTTGGATATGCGTGATTGATTCTTTCGCGGCATCCAGACATCTGAATACAGCGAGGTTCTCGCTACTCGTCAGGTTTTGCTGCGCATTCTGCGCGGATGATCGTGCCCAGCGGACCAAGAACGGACGATACATGACAATTCTGAGATTTCGATAGCGCCACTCTGAAATACCCATGCCCAGTGCAAACTCAGAGTCTGGGGGTGGAACTGCGAGATAGTAATATGGTACTTGGGCTAGCCAAGAGCCGATGCAGACATCATCCAGAGTTATCAACTCCGTCGCGGATGGGAAGGGGCTGGTGATAAGGCGGTTATAGACAGTCATGGTGCTAAGATGATAAGCTGACTGAACTCGGATATAAGTGTACATCGTGATACCCTCCACTTCTGGTGGGCAGTGAGTGGAGTCTTGGGTTAGGTCCTGGGGTAATAGTCAATAAATGATCTCCTTGTTGATTTCAATCGACTGACCTTTTCGTGAATATTCAGAGGGAATGCAGTCTCGACACCAGCCTGTGGCCAGTTCAAAGGTCTGCCATATGTGATAGTAGCGCCAACATCCAGCACGCATAGACACCACCATATCCGGCGCCGAGTCTCTGTCTGTAAGGGAGAAAGACTATTCCCCTCCAAGTCCTTATGAAGTCCAAGACCAATAGCTAGTCGAATAGCTAAGCCACCATAGTTGAATCCAGTATTCGGCTTGTTCCGCTTCTGCATATAGTTTGATGACAAACTGAAAGCTTGTACAAGAGTTAGGTTTCCAACCTCGAGATAGTTTGAAAACAGACTCTTTTGTGCAGCCTGGAAGATGGGGAGGTCTGTAGCATCAGCAACGTTACTGCTGGCAAATGATCCCAAGGCTGCGAGAATGTTTGCCAGAGTGTTCCAGTGGCCTTTGTTGGCACAAGGAAGGGTGCCTGCATACTGCGCTCGAAAAGTGGGCTCATGCACGATAGGAAAGGTAGGATGATAGAAGACGAAAAAAGCGTCGATGAGGTTCTCGACAGCCACTCTGGTCAACATAGCTTGAGAACGAAACCATTGTGAGTGATCGGAGTGTTGTTGAAAAAGAGATTCAATTTCATGTAGTGCCACTTCGGCGTCAACCTCTTCTCCATCTGGACGGGCAGATAGAATCTGACGCAAGAGGGCAGATCCAGAAGCAGCGCCATAGTATCCTCTCTTTTGATCGCCAATGGTCAGAGAGGCCATGCCGTCCATGATAGCTTGGGGGTTTCCATCAACATGGTTTGTTATAGACCAAGTGGCGGGATCGTATGTTCCCCATGATGTCTCTTGTTCGTTCCACTCAAAGTTGTCAGCTGGAGCCAGAGTGGCCTCGAAAGCTGTATCTTGCGATGCAGTCCAAAGTCCAGGCGCTGCATCTAATTCACCGATGGGTGCCAGAAGCAGAGGATCCGTAGTGAATGTTCCTGCATTTCCTGTACCTGTCATATAAACACTAGAATCAGGTGTCTGATTCGGTAGCTGGAGGAGGTTGTCCACATTGCCCGGGGTCGGGGTTGCATTTGGCAAGCCGCCTAATCCCGGCGTTGTCCCCAAGGTTAGTGCTGGTGTAGGTGCCGATTCAGGTGCAGTTGCTGGCGTCGCCGCTGGTGCCTGTTGATTCTGAGTTACCAGTCCTTCTTTTGGACCTTCCAGCATTTCTGCAATCTGGCCATCAGTGTAATGCCGCCTCAGGACTGTCTCAGCCTTCTCAAGACGCTCCTCTAGGAGGGTAAGTTGTCTACGTTATTGTTAGTGCGAGGTTCCCCAGTTAATCATAGACGCGGCCCCATGTATGTACCTTCGGGTTAGCCGGGTTCTACTGTGCTTGTCGTAGAGACAATGCCTTCTGTACTTTCGGCAAATTGAGCAGACGGGCATAACACCATCGCATTTCACTTTGCGGCGTCGACATTCTCGACATGTTGTAGGCTCTTCTACAGTAGGGGCTTGTTGAGGAGGAGAAGGCTTGACTGGGATTGGGTCCATGATTCGTCCAGCCGTTGAGGATCGAAGGGCTAAATAAAGTCTGTCTGAAAGGTTCAGATGATGGGACGATGGTTAGAATTTGCGACGTACGGTGGCTAGTAAACCCGTCCCAGGAACCCTTGACATCCCCGCAATTTCTAGCCCCGCAACTAATCCACTTTAGGACCGAATCGTGACCAGACTTTCGGATCTAGAACAGGAAAGTAAGCTGACAGGCGTGACCATTTGAAGCCACGATGTTGACGATATTGCTTTCAGCGGATTCTCTAATGCCAGTCATTGCTATTAAAGTGTGGATTAATGCCTGTATTTCATTATGAATGGGACATTTCCCAACTGGTTTTTCCTGCTCGCTTTTTGGACCCCCACCAAACCACCCACGCTAAGGCAATCCCAGCATAGTAACCCCCACTAACGTGCGTCAACACTTGTGGTTTGGTAACATGCTCGAGCGTATGGATACCTACCATTGGGAACAACAGTCTCGAGTTAAATTGCAAAGTACTTTTTAGCATTTTCACATACGGTTCTTGTCCTAACAGCTACTAGTTTAAACATTGTCTCATTTAAGATTGCCCTTTTAAATATACGGGCTTAGGGTAGCCAAAAATACCAACTACCTATCCTATCCAAAACCTTAGACAAGATAACGGAAGCCCTTTTGGACACGGAGAGCTTCATCAGCCTGTGCCTCCCGAACCTTCTCGGCCTCATAGGCCTGTGTTTCCTCCCTCTCAAGCTCCTCAAGTCGCTTGTTCAATCTGGAAAGCATCATGCGAAGAACAAGAGCACCGACGATGGTGCAGCCAAACATAGCTGTGACAATGCCATAGCTCTTACGGTAGCCATTCTCCTTGAGACCCCAGACGTAACTTCCAGCAATGTTACCCAGTTGAGCAAACGCGTTAATGAGGGCGATAGCCACGGCTCGCTTTGCAGGAGGGCGAGGGAATGTTGAGCTGATCCAAGAATAGAAGACGATGTATCTAAGTTGATGTTAGTTTGTGTTTTCGATATGTTGGCAATTTAAGAAGAGCGACATACCCAGCGTAAGAAGATGCTTGGAGGAAAAGAGCAAGATATCGTGCAGCAACATTGAGTGTTGACATGCTAATGATGAATCCGACTAAACCAACGCAGATGGGACCAACAATGTGCCAGAACTTTCACAATGGTCAGTATGAAGAGCATAAATACTAGGAGTCTATGAGAACATACCTTCTCCTGTGTTCGATCAGAACTCCAGGCAACGATCAGAGAAACGATGCATGCAAAGAGCCAAGGAGGGGAGCTCATGAGGAGAGTTGGTACGTAAGCAAAGCCAAGGGTACCAGTGAGAGATGGCTATAGAATGTTAGTATCTAGAAACAATGCAGAGGATAGAGGAAGTCTTACGAAGAAGGCATTGAAAGACAGACCGACAACGTAGACGGCAAAGGTAAGCATCATGACATAAATCTTGCCATCCTTGAGGGCCATCATCAATCCGGCAACAGCTCCTTGACCCTCAGCATCCTCATCAGCCTCACCAACGTCCTCAATCATTCGGAGCTGAGCTACTGCGAGCTCCTCTGCAGAGAAACCGCGAGTGTTGCTGGGAAGATCGGGAAGGATGAAGACGGCGAGGATGGCGATGAACATAGTAATAGCACCCTCAACTATCTTGCTGTTAGCCGTGTTCTTTTTTTCTTGGAACAGATGGAACACTTACTCCAGAAGAGCCATCGCCAGGAAGCATGCCCGAGCACGCCATCCATCTCAGATAACACTCCAGCAGCAATCAAAGCCGAGAACGCATTGGAAATCAAGTTACCACAAAAGAGGACAGCATTTCTCTTTGTGAGTTCCCGGCGGGTATACCACTTCGAAAGAATGAGCAATGCTCCGGGCAGGAAGGCTGCCTCAGTGAAGCCAAGGAAGAAACGGATAACAACCATTCCGGTAAAGTTATGGACGTTTCCTGAGAGGGTTGAAATCAAGCCCCAGAGAAGCATGATAGCACCGAGGTATAACGAAGGTCGTTGGATCTTATTGATAAACATGTTGGAAGGGACTTGCATAAGGATGTAGCCAACATAGAGGATACTGAGACATGTGGCATACTCATTATCGTCTAGCTTAAGATCATCCTGCAAGCCCTTGAGACGGGCAGCCGCAATATTGTTTCGATCGAGATAGTTCATGATGTAAATCAGAACGAAGAGAGCGCAACGAGCATCGAGCTTGAGTTTGAGACGCTTCTCAACTCGAGCACGAGTTTCGGGATCCATTGTTCGGGCAAGGGCAAGACGATCGCTGTGAGTAACAAAACTCTCGAGATTCTCCTTTGTCTCGAAAGAAGGCTTCTCAGCTCGAGCTGCGCCGGCCGCAGTCGAGTTGGTGATCTCGTTGGCCATGATGGCGAGAAAAAGACCACAGATTCCTGATAAGATAAGAAGAGAAGATAAAGGTGGATGGAACTCCAGATGAGTGATGATCCTCTGGGGCTTGGGGAAATAAACTATCTGGGGACCCCAGGAATGGATGAAAAGTATTTATGTCAATTCACAAGGTGCCTTCATCGGCCAACTCCATCCCATCCATCTTCTTGGAGTTTCAGCTTCACGCGAGCAATTCTCTAGTTCCAACCCCATGTCCAACAGAACTTGGAGAAATTCGGAGACCACTTACCAACTCTGGACTAGTCGCGAAAAAGTCAGGTATGGAGAAAGGCTGACTGTCAGCTACCAATCGGAACATTCACCCTTCTCCTAGGATGGGCCTTCTAGTGCCGGTAGTTTGGCTTGTGCGCGGGCGACAGTCAGCCTGGCAGTGGGACACGATACGTAACTAGCTAGAGTCTTGGTTGGGGAGAGAAGTTTATTATCAATGAGGCTCTTTCTCCACGCTACCAGTCTGTAGCTCTTGATCCCCGTGGGGGGTTCTCCGGCTTTGAGCGGCATGAAAGGAGACTCCGCACGGTCGAGTCATGATCTATCGGGCGCTATTCAAGTTGACTGTCGACCTCTTCGTGGGACATCGTCAACATCGTTCTTTATTATCGTTCATAGTCTGAAGTTTCCATGATTTTGAGCATCATCTGCGCCTTTTAGATAGTTGACTGTCGACCTTGTCATGTGAAATTTGAGGCGGTGCAGCATCATGGCTCCCATCAGCTTGATTGTTCCAAGTGATTCTTGAGGAATTCTCGTGTATTTAAATCCTCGATTGGACGCGTTATAAACTGTAGATAGTTCTGTATCCCAACAGACAAGCTTCCAATTTAATCACTTCCTCTTAATCAACTACCTATTTTGATATCAACAACACAAAATGGAGATTACCAAAGTATTTACCCCAGACTAACACTACCTGTCCCCAATGTCACTAACGCAAGCCTCCACTAGGTCGGGATTATTGGAGCTGGCACCATGGGGGGGGCGGTGTCCCTCCTGTTTGCTGAGAAAGGTCTTGATGTGTCCACTTTCGACACATCGCGAGCAAGTCTTGATAAGGTCGCGAAGAACGCGGAGGCAGCTGGACTATCGAAACGGGTCCACATCTGCGAGGACTATGATTCCCTCTGCGAAGGACTTGGTTCACCCAAGATCTTTATCTTCAGCTTACCGAATGGTCGTCCTGGTGACAGTGTCGTCGCTCAACTCAAATCACGTGTCTCAAAGGGGGACATCCTCATCGACGCTTCGAACGAAAATTACGAACGCACACAAGCGAGACAAGAGATTCTCCGTTCCCTTGGTGTTGCATATATCGGACTCGGTATCTCAGGTGGTAGCTTTGGAGCTAGATATGGTCCATCACTTATGCCGGGTGGTGAGAAATGGGCTGTCGAGCAGGTCCTCCCCCTTCTGTCTAGGATCGCGGCCAAAGATGATCAAGGCCGACCTTGTGTAACCAATATCGGTACTGGTGGAAGTGGACACTTTGTTAAGATGATCCATAATGGCATTGAGCATGGCGTTATGTCTAGTCTCTGCGAAGCATGGGAAATTATGGACAAGTGCTTGAATATGACTGGTGACGAGATTGGAGACGTGTTTGACTCTTGGTGCGAGAAAGGAGAACTGGTAAGTGCTTTCAGAAACTGCCTATCCAAAGCTTGCTAACCATTCATGATATAGAAAGGTAACTTCCTCGTATCTATCAGCGGTCCTATCTGCAGAACCCGAAGCCCTGTGGACGGAGGCTCTCTCTTGCATCAGATCAGAGATGCCGTTGTCCAAGATGCCAACGACTCCGAGGGCACCGGCGTTTGGGCCAACATCGAAGCTGTCGCCTCTCACGTGCCTGCTCCAAGTCTGACCGCCGCCCATTACCTACGACTTGCCTCAGCCGAAGTCGAGCAAAGGAGTGCCGTCCAGGCTTCCATCGGAAACGTCTCGCCCAAGCCCTTCGGCGTTGGACCTGAGAAGCGAGCCCATATTCTAGAACAACTACGACAAGCCGTATATGTCACAAGTCTTGCATGCTTCATCCAGGGTTTCGATGTCATGGAGCGCAAGAACCGACAGGAAGGTTGGGGTGTCGACATGACACGAGTCTTGCATATCTGGAGAGCTGGCTGCATCATCAAGTCTGACTACATCTTTGACATCCTTGACGTTGCATATGCTGAAGGCTCTGACGTGCACCCTCTGTGCAGACCTGGGGTGCCGAACGAGATCAAGAAGTCTTGGCCATCGCTCAAAGCGATTGTGCTTGAAGGTCTGAAGGCTGATGCTCACTTGCCTTGCTTGAGTGCCACTTTGGAATATCTCAAGTACATTGGAGGAACCGATCTTCCTACTTGCTTCTCGGAAGCACAGCTGGATAGTTTTGGTGCTCATGGATTTGATCTCAAGTCAGAGCCTATTAGACATCTTCTGAAGGGTGAGTTATGCTTATTATAAATCAGGCAGGAAGCTAACATAATCTTGCTAGGAAACCACCACGAGACATGGTCCGGTGCTTAAATTAACATGGCATGACCTAAGTTCAGCAGCCTTCCCAATGAAGATGGCTGTAGCCGGATACTACTTAACATTTCATACTGTTCATCAGAGCCTGTTCTCAACAGAGGGCATATAACAACCTAGTGGTTGCTGCCAAAAACCTTCTTGCACAGAACTCCAGGACAGCAACATGCTGCTTGCTTCCTCAGCTATAGCCTCAAAAGCTGAATATTCACAAAGTGTCAGATATCCGGAAAGTCTGAAAAGCATTAGGCCATCCAGGGTGAACAGGATATGATCTCTTTGGCTTGGGAACACAGTAGAGGATAATTTCTGGATAGAATAGGTTGCTGTCTGCGGAAGGACTGTCAGTGTGACTGATTTACTTCGAGGGAGGACAGAAGCCATACCAGGATGTGGTTGCCCTCTCTATTCATTTCTTTGAAAGTTACACATAGAAAAAAGTGCAAGGGAAACTGGAAGAAAACTGTAAGATTGCTTTTCAATATTTGGCGTACTAGCTGGAAGATATCATATTCATTCTAATCATTTAATTAAACTCCAGTCCTCCGGCTCGTCTAGCAAGATATTTCTGAACCAGGAATCTCCTCGCTACACCTCTACAGCAACTCAGCCTCTGTTCTGACACTGACCCTTAGGAACAAGAAGGTACCGTTAACCGGGTGCTAAAGATGTATTTACTCGATTATACCCAAAGCTATACAAATTATTTGCTAAAGCCCTAGATCTGCAACCTACAGTGATAGTTTACAATTCCATAGCCAATACCAGGAAGGTTTCCACAGTGCAATGAATGAAACAATCCCCTACCTTCTTCCTATCGTTACCTCCCATCTCGTCTACCTATCAAAAAGTTGTCCGAGTCTATCAAGGTTGCAGGCGCGCAAGATTGCGAAGAGGACGCCGCTATGAGGCTAGCAGACGTTGCGTAGCTATCATGAGCTATTGTGTAGTGCCGAGTGTTCCGATTAACGTGTTTTGAAGGTCACCGACAAGGTCCACAAGTCGGGTTTCACGGAACAAGACAATTAACCATGTTCATTGCAAACCTAAAAAGCGAACCTTTGACCAACCATCTCCTCACTCTTCCTCCAAAGCAGCTCTGCTTCTGTTGAACTTGTCGCCCACGGTCTTACTGTATCAGTCATAGGGTCTGCTAAACGGCATTCAAGCAGATATGCGCCATTATGTTCTATCAAGATCAGTATACATGGACATGAGAGGATTGGATTCTGCTTACCCTTGAGTTCAGGATCGAAAGCAGCAAACGCGTGGGTTGCAGCACCGACCTCAGGGGAAACTGGGATAGTTGACCAATCTACCCAGCCCCAAGGGTCTCCCATTGCACGATCAGCTTCAACTACTTTCGTTAGCTTGATAGCATTTGCAATTCATCCGTTGAGCACTGACCTAGACTATCCAAGGTATCTAGATGTTTAGCTAAAGAAGTGCCAAGGATTGCACCGGGATGAAGGGAGAATGCTTGGAGTCCACTTCCGCCGAGTTTCTCAGCAAGAGAGCTGGCATACAGCATATTTGCTGTCTTTGACTGTCCATAGGCACTCCACTTGTTGTATCTTTCACCGTTCTATACGTAGGTCAGTAGTAGTTCCATAGTCAAGTATCGTAAAAGCTTACACTGAAATTGGGGTCACCCCATCGAATAGGCCCCAGGCGGTGACCGTTACTTGAAACACTGACCACTCGAGGCGTCTCTGAAGCGAGGATTTTATCCATGATCAAGTTTGTAAATAAGAAGTGGCCCAGATGGTTTGAAGCAAATTGATTTTCGAAACCATCCTCTGTGAGCTTAAAGTCCGTTGCCATGATCCCCGCATTATTGACCAAGACGTCGATCTTGGGGACGTCTGACCATCCATTGACATCTTCTGCAGCAGCACGAACAGAGCGAAGAGAACCAAGATCAATAGTCAGAAGTTTCGTCTTGAGGTTAGGGTACTTGACAGTAAGGTTGTCTACAGTTTGCTGAAGCTTACTAACACTCCGGCCAGCTAGAATAGCCAGTCCAGGTTCTGCGACTGCAATAGCTTCAACAAAGAGTGCACCGAGACCTCCCGGACTTGCACCTGTTGTGAGGATAGTCTTGCCCTTGATGATAGGTGCATACTCTTGTGCGAGCTGGTAAACCGTAGTCTTGGGGCCGTGCTGTACCATGATGGTAGAGGGTTTGAATGAAAGCAATGTAGAAGATAATGAAGATTTAATTCCGAGGAATGGTCCAATCCTTTTATATTCTTCCTGTGACTGCAAATAATGTGGATCTCATACGATCTGCAGGCAATGTTTCCAGGATAGTGTCTGGCTGGCGTCAGCCAGATCCTAGTGGAGTAACGATCCAGGTCAAGACTCCGACATGATTGGGTGGCTCAACCTCAGTTTCTGGCCCTTGAGCAGTGTCGGATGTCAACACCAAATCTTTCAATGATGCTACACAGTGATGTCAGCTAGGTTCTGTCTCCTGATTTAAGCTCTCAGCCACAAGCCTCAACTGTAAATAACACGTCTGTAATGTCAACCCTAGGGAATGAGGAGGTCCCAGCACCTAATGGCCATTTTAAGATATCTGATTCTGAAGCAGTGAGAAAGAACTTTGTGTTGACTGCCATCGTAACATACATAAATATAAGCTTCTCTGTCATTGACTTATTGTGTTACTGAGGCATTACTTCTGTCTTGACAAGTCAAAGACTTCTCAGCCAAGATATTCTAAAGTTAAATTTTGATCAGAACTTTCATCTTGAACTTTCACTAAATTATAGTTCTTAATCAATTAATCGGAAAGTTTAACTGAGTATAAAACCTCCTCTCTCCTCGAGTACTACTTGTCTTATTTTTTTCTATCCTTCACTCTTGATTGTTATCCCACCCATTAATGCTTCACGATGGCTTCATCATCAACCAGCTCGACTCCCCCACCCTCAAATGACCTACCCAGGCTCCCATTCGAGATCTGGATAAAAGTCTTTAAGGATCTTGAGTCACTAGAAAACTTGCGGTCCTTAATCTCTGCTTCACCCACTGCCTTGTATTTTTTTCAAGGTGGCAAACGGTACATCCTACGCCCGTTGGTGGACAATATAAACAGCCGCCTCGACAGTTACATTATTGCTTTCCTATTGTCATCGTTCAAAGTCAGGAAACTGCTGCGCAACACAGCGGGCCTTACCCGGACACAAATCGAAAATGAGCTCTCAACGTTTCTGATTCCTCTTTATAGACCTGGCACTATAAATCCTTTTCAATACTGGAATCAGAACCTATCAGCCGTCATCAAGCTCACCAACAGCTTCCGAAAGATCTCCAGCGCGGTGTTGTTTTACCGAGGGATCAGAGACAGTATGTGGCTTAAGGAATGTAGGCCGTCCGTCCAGACCTCTACCCGTCCCGAAATATCCATACCTGAGCTCAAGAAGTTCTTTTTCGCCTTCATGGATCACACAATCCGACTCGACTTGTTCATTTACAATAAAGACACATCGTTAAATCCCAGAGCATCTGTCCTGGACCCAGTGGCGTGGCAGTCAGCCAACCCGAATTTTGACGACGTGGACCCAAAGTTATGGCAACCATCTTCATCTCACGCGGGGGGGTTGGCTATCAATACTCGTGGACTGGTGCGCGTTGCAGGAGATGTTGCCAGTATCCTCCATCCATCGAGCGAAGATACCAAAGGAGAATATACCCACATGAACCCTCTCAAGAATAAACTTCCATACTTTGTAATAGAGGAACTACGGTTGAAATAACCCTGGAACGCCGTCGGTTTCTCCGTTGCCGACGTTCATACCCCCTTTTTCGGCTCGGCTTGATGGAGGGAAACGTTGATAGCGCCCATTCATGAATTACGCGAGGCCATGTTAAGGATAGTTGTAGGGAAAGGCCTCTCTTCGCCCATGCGACGATTCATTGATCTACAGGAAGCTTCGCGGAAGTCTCATTTACAAAACATAATTGGAGAATTTCGAATCTAATTGGAGAGCGTCATAGAGATATTGTATTACTATGATGAGATGTTACATGCGTAAGCGCAGAGTTGCCAAGGGGTATTGTGTGACGTAAAGTTACAAATTGTGATACAAGATCCGGTCTCAACATTCGTTCCACACCCATCGTACAAAATGATGAAGGGATTAAAGCAAAAACTCCGAAATAATGAGTAAACAGTGAGCACCAAGCTCATATCCCAGAAGTGAACAGTCTTTGGTAAAAAGAAGAAACGGTCATGGTTGCCCTACAGAGTGCACAGTCTATTGACGCAAGCACAGATTCCCAGCGACGTACACAAGTTGAGGTTTGCCATGCAGTCATCTTCAGTAGAACAAGAAACATCATCAACGCAGACTTCTTGTTGGCAAGTTTGTCCTGCGCTACACTGCGCGTTTGTCGTGCATGCGTCGACGTCTGACGGTGGACTGCACACCGCATTCACACAAACACAGAGGCCAAGGGCGCAAAGAGGTTGCAGAGACAAGAGACAATCAATACTGTCGGAACAAGATGAGGTGCCTCCGTTTCCAGTACCAGGGGATGATGCCCTGCAAAAGCCATCTGCGGCGCATGTCTGGCCTGCGATCGTACAGTCGCTATCGTCAGAACATGGCGTTTCCGAGCTAGTTGGGGCTGGTGTATTGTCCGATGTGACAGTGACAAAGCCGCTGCTCGGGTTTGCAGTCCGTTGACAAATCAGATCTATACAGGCAAAGATCCCCAAAGCATTTGCGCCAATTGCTGCGACACAGTCCTGGTTTGTCGAGCACCCGATATCGGTGGCGCCCGGAGACGGCGGCTGAGTTGTCGAAGCTCCAGCTCCTGTAGTTGAGGTAGTCTCCTGGCATAGAGCGTTGACGCAGACAAAAAGCCCCAGCGCCTGGGCTCCGAGAGCGACAACACAGTCTTGATCAGTATCACACTCAACGTCAGTTGCAGACCCCGAAGCAGAGACCCCAGTGTTAGTGGTTGTCGCTGCAACGCTAGCTGTTGCTGTCTGTTGGCAAAGAAGATTGACACATGCAAAGATACCAAGAGCCCCAGCTCCAATGGCAGCCACACAGTCTTGGTCCGTTGAGCACTCGACGTCAGTTCCTTGCACAGATGCGGCAGGCTGGGTAGCAGCCGCACCAGCTCCAGAAGCTGTGGCCGTCTGCTCACACAAGAGATCTATGCAAGCGAATATTCCCAACGCGTTAGCTCCCAAGGCCGCCACACAGTCTTGATCTGTTGAACAATCGATAGGTGCTGTGATGGTGGGCACCGCGATGGAGCCTGTTTGCGAAGCTGTGGTACCTCCATTCGTAGGATTGGCAGTTGGCTGAAGCTGGCAAATGAGGTCCACACAGACGTAGATTCCCAAGACAGACAATCCTAGGGCAGCAGTACAATCTTCAGCGTTTGCGCACGATACTGACGTTTGTGCTGCTGGTGCTCCAGCTGTCGTGGTTGGGTCACCATCAACGCCTCCACCACTATTCGAGTCAGGTCCAAGTTGGCATACAGCGTCTACACAGACACACAAGTTGAGCCCACCGACAAGGCATAATGCTACGTCTGCCACACAGTCGTCGCTGCTAGAACATGCCGATCCTGTCTGTGTAGCCGACTGACCAGCTGTTGTGGTTCCTGATTCGCCGGCACCAGACCCTGGGTTGTTGCCAGAAGTCGTGCTTGAAGCTGGAGAGCCACTCGTTGTCGTGTCTCTAACACAGACTGCGTTAACACAAGTGCAAAGGTTGAGTACGCCGCTCAAGCACAACGATACATCAGCCAAGCAATCATCGTCATCAGTACATGGTGTACCTCCACCACTCTCGGTCGGCGTTGATGGATCAGTGCCCTGGGTTCCAGATGCCGCAGTAGAAATAGCACCTCCTGCAGTGGAAGTATCGTCTGGGTCTGTGTTTGGAACACACACTGCATTCACACAAGCGCAGATGTTGAGTCCTCCGGAGACACAGAGCTCGGTGTCCACGGCACAGTCATTGTCATCCGAGCAGGATGTTGGAGGTCCGTCAGTGGATGACGAGCCTTGGCCTGTAGTTGTTACAGATGAAGACTGGCCACCAGTTGACTGACCATTGGAAGAACCAGTCGTTCCAGTCCCTCCGCTCTGGTTGGTTCCCTGGGAAGTGGTCGCTGAAGGTTGACTGCCACTTGCACTTGTCTGACCTCCAGCGTTAGGGCCACCATCAGTGTTGGAAGATTGTCCACCACCTGTTCCAGATCCAGTTGTATTTGGAGAGATTGGTTGGCTGACAGCAGTATTTGAAGTGCCTGAGCCTTGGTTTGCGGTGCCAGTGCCAGTGCCAGTGCCGCCTCCATTACCACCTGTTGCCGACGCTCCGCCGTTGTTCGTTGAGAAGCTGCAGGACCCTTCTGAGCGTTGAGTGCTCGTGTTACCACCACCATTACTATCTGTTGGCGATGGGTCGCCATCTCCGCCACCTGTAGGATTTCCTTCAGGGCTTCCAATCTGCCTCGAAGTAGATGTCACCAATCTCCCAGTCGCTCCCGTTGACTCTGGGCCGGGATTGACAATTGGCGCCCCATCAGATAGAACAGAAGTTGGCAATGTCTGGTCTGTTGAGCCTGTAGCTCCTGAACTACCTACTCCTGAAGGCGCAGAGCCGCCGGATACAGACGCTCCCGACGTTGCTTCCGAGCCTCCATTGGACACAGGGTCGCTCGAGTCAGCGTCGCCGTCGCCGCCTCCCTCTGTACCCCCAGTCTGATTCGGAGAGGACGTTGATTGCAACCGACTGCTGGGCTCATTGTTGCTTCCAGAGCCATTTCCTCGGCTACCAGTTTGGCTTGGACGGGTTCCAGCTTGTGAACTTGAGGTCTGTCGGCCATTTGACCCTGTATTATCAACACCAGAGGTGTTGTCAGTATCAGGATCACCACCACCAGGAACATTACCCTGTGGTCTGGCCGTAAGAGCTGGTTGACGTGTTGTTGGTGAACCATTTCCTGGTGATGAGCTGGAGCCAGGCGCAGATCCAGAGCCATTGCCGTCACCATCTCCACCATTTGATCCTGAACCTGAACCATCGCCGGAGGGTGAATCAGACCCTGTATTTGATCCGTTGCCTGAGCCATTTCCGTTCCCTGGACTCGTCCCAGGTCCTGAGCTTCCACCGTCAGAAGAGCCACCGCCGGAACCTGAGTTGGAACCAGAGCCATCTCCAGATCCAGAACCACTACCAGACCCAGATCCAGACCCAGAATCCCCAAAACCATCACCACCAGAGCCTTGTCCTTGTGTACTGCCAGTCTGTGACCCATCATCAGAAGTGTCATCGCCAGAAGCGCCGCCATCAGAGGAACCTCCGTTGCCCTGGCCTTCCCCGTCTGCATTGTCGCCGCCCCCGCTGCCACCACTTGAAGTGGAAGTACCATCATCGCCTCCATTACTTGAACCGCCACCCTGGGTTCCTGCACCTCCGCTTGAGCCGGAGCCTGTGCCGTCGATGGGAACGCAAGCACCCTCTTGACAAGTCTCACCAGTAGGGCAAGCAACGGAATTGCAGCTAGCTAGACCTGGACTTGGTGTGCAGATGTTGCCAATACAGACCTCATCGCTACTGCAAGTCTCGCCGCCACAAGAGGTAGGGTCACCAAGAGCCACGCAGGAATCTTGGATACAAGCATAGTTGATGGGGCAATTAACGCCTGATGTACCGCAGTTGACGGGTCCATTAGCCGGTACGCACTCGTTGTTAATACAGGCAAATCCTGGCTGGCATGTCGATGTCGCTTGTCTCTGTAAAAGACGCCGGAGACGATTGGATGAGGTACCGCAAGATGACGGGTCCTGAACTGAAGCGCATTGGTTGTTGATACAGACGGTATTGCCAGTACAGGCTGGATCGCAAGTTGAAGCTGGTGACCCAGAGCCAGTATTTCCTTCATCCTGGCCTGACGATGCTCCGTCAGCACCATTTTGATCAGATCCACCTTGATCATCTTGTCCATCTCCGTTTCCTGGGCCAGACTCTGAATCAGATGGAGAAGCACTTCCGGAAGAGACGTCTGTGTTATCTTCACCTCCAGAAGTCGAGTCACCTCCTCGCCCAGCATCGCCCGAGGTTCCCTCTGGTCGAGCTGAGGTTGCACCATTCCCTTCCGACGAGCCTCCATCGCCAGAGGCGTCTCCACCATCGGAACCATCAGGCGATTGTGCACTTCCATTGCCGGATGCATTATTGCCTTGGCCACTTCCATCAGAAGATCCCCCCTCTTGCCCGTCGGCATTGTCTCCCGAGCCGTTGCCACTCGACTCACTGTCGGCAGGGCTTCCGCTTCCTCCAGAGGAAGTGCCTCCAGTGTTCGACTGTGTGTCTCCATCCTCATCTGCACCAGGAATACGTGCTCCGGGACCTCCAGATCCAGTACCACAGGCGACCCGAGGAGTGTTGGACTGGTGGACCAGGTTGCTGACACACTGGCCCGAGACGCACACTTGGTTGCTTCCGCAGGTTTCTGAGCTGCTTCCGCACTGCGACAAGTCGGTTGAGATCTTGATAGGTGCACACTCTTTGTTCGAGCAGTAAGATCCTGGTTGGCACCTTCCATTTGAGCCACAACTGGAAGAAGTGCTCGAAGTAATGTTGAGCGAAATACATTGCCCAGAGACACATAGTTGACCGTCGGTACAGTCTTTTGGGCTGGCTCCAAGACCGCAGCCATAAGTGTCGGCCGAGATGAAGGCTTGACGACAGTAACCGCCCTGGCATGATGCGCCAAGGGAGCATTCACTACTGCTCTTACAAGACTGGACGTTGGTACCAAGTTGAAAAGGCACACATGATTCATCAAGGCACCAGTTGCCTGAGGCACAGGTCGTATTTGAAGCACCGCAGGAACTGGGGTCTGAACCAATGGCCAACCTTTGGCATCGGTCATTGACACATAATGAACCAGGTCCGCATTGCGTGTTGGTACTGCCACAGCGACGGGAGTTTGCCGTCACTTGGATTGGGGCACACTTCCCATCATCGCACCATTGACCCGGCTCACATGGCCCAGAGCTATTGGAGCCTGATGAGGAAGTGCAACTGTCGCTATTTGACCCATCAAGAGGATAGCATCCGCCAGCAACACAAAGCTCCCCAGCTTTACATGAGTTGCCACGCTTCCCGCATTGTGTAGGGTCGAGTCCGATCGTGACGCTTGTACAGCTCCCCCATGTACATACGCCAGGAAGAGGACAACCTCCAGCATAGAGCATGCCGGTTTGCTGGTTGGGTTCACTGTCGCAAGGGAGAGTATTGGATGGGATAGGGGAGAGAATTAAGAGTGAAGCCATCACAGCTCGCCAGTTCATATTGGGAGCCATGATTAATATCTGGTATTGTTGAACTTGGTATTGATCAACCTCTATGATCGTAGAATGCCAACGAGATGATCCTTCATCTATATAGCAACTGAACGGGAGCCAGGTGCCGCAACTACCATGAGTGACACCCAGGCATCTCCGTCAACGGTTGGCCTTTCGCCATATAGCCATGTCGTCATATCAAGGGTCCAGAGGCTCCTCCACCAAGGGTCCTCAGGCTGACTGCAATATGCAGCGACATCATGAGTAGAAGTTTAATCTGCCCAGAGGCTCCCAACAGTTTCGAGCATACCTGTCACGGCCAGTGTTATCAGCGGACAAGACCAACTCAGGACCGGCTAACCTACTAGGCTTGAAGAGGGCTACTCAAATGAGCTCCATCACACCACCATATTCGCCCACCAAAATTCTGGGATAACCTCAAATTTCGTCTCCATTAGCTTGCGGATCTGTCATGTTTCCGGTCACGGGGCACACCTTAGGACCCTCCCGCCAACGTTCACAGCGGGCCCAGCAGGAACTAGTGACCGGTTGGCGACTTAAGCTCGCGATGAACGCTCCGGATGAGCTTTGACTGCATGAAGATCCGGGGCGAGGAGCTGAAGATCTCTAGAGACTTGGCGTCTGTTGTCGATCGTTAGGGCGCGGGAATGTCTCGGTGCCGGGAACAAGACTGAAGGTGTGCGCCCAATCTGCGCCTCAATTCCCCAGACCTTGCTTGGTTGCTCAGGGCAGCTGCCGTTTTCGGCAGCACAAAACGGTCGAGGAGGCTAAGACTGACCAGCGCGGCTGTGGAGTTATCATTGCGGGCCGGTTCAGTTCAAAAGAAGCATGTAGTATAAGGCTTAGCAAGATGAATCAGGACCTTGACTATAACACTGGGATCTGAAGTGACGATGGTGACTAAAGATTCTTTAGAATTAGAAAGTGCTACCCGGCTCACTAAAACTCAAGGCAACCATGACTCCGGATGTGAAACCTAATGGAAGGACCTTCACCCAGTGCTTGGCAATTCTCATGTGTCATTCTGAAAGCACTTCATTGGTTATCTTCATAGGATCTCTTCAGTTGATCTTTGAGGCTATCTCCAGATGGCCGCTCTTGGTCTAATCAAACAAAATGAAGATCAACAACAGAAAATGAGATGTGATACCGTCATGTCCTAAGTATGGAACGACATCAACGGCTGGCTTTTCCTGTCTACGGAGTATGGTGTCCGCATTCTTGGCCTAGATCTAGTCTGTATGACAACAGATGAACAATCCTATTTACTCTTCGGAGGAGATATCTTCTATCGGCTAGTAGAGAGGGAGCATACCTTAAAATCAGACCATATTTGTGGCAAAGAGGCTTCAGATATGTTGCACCTCTTTGATTTTCTTTTTTGTTTGCTTCCTTACACAGCTGACACTGAGCTTGGTTTTGAATCTAGGCAAACATTACTGTAAGCTAAAGTGTCCTTATGATATCCTTAGCCTTCGTGTTGACTCTATCGTAGTCACCCACTTGGACCTTCGTCCGCTCGCGTATCTGATATCACTGTGTTTTGACACTTTTTCCGGGTCTTGTTTCCGGTGGCTTGCCTTGGCGCAGCCTCATGCCAAGGGTTTTTCGCATTCAATACTAGTGAAAAGTATCTCGTCTCCCTTCACGACACCTTATTGGACAACAGTAAGCTGAAATCGGTCAAATTAAGCGACTGGCAACTGACTGTTTGTGGGAATAAGCTTGGTAGATCCGTGCCTTGCAGCTTATGTGACAGGACATTCTCAACGGTGATTGTCAAGCTTTGCATGCCACCCCACACTGACATAAGACCTCTTTGTTATGACGATCAGGCACAGTTACAGGGGATTCATAGGGTCTGAATCCAGATCCATTCTTGACAGGTCGTTTTTTCCAAGACGCCAACGCCGTCCTAGGACTAGCTTGCAGAGCCTCAGCCATGACAATAACCACTTCAAACGTCATGTTCGAGACCCAAGACTGAGATCGACACTGTCAGATCATGTTCAACCGTCAAATGAAATAGTAGGTAGCTCAAGAGAATCTCGAGAATGTAGATCCTTGTTCGTCTCGTGCCCTCCTAGCGAGGGATATCCAGCCTCCAGGGCCGGCGGAAGTTCCCGCAAGCGGTAATCTCAATCAAGCGAGCTATGCCAGCTGGTCACCAATATTTGAATTCATATTCGAGTCCTGTTATCTGTCAAGTTCAAAATGTTGAGATCCGTTCTCTCGGATGTTGGGTTACCGTAATTGTATCATGCGCCCTGTTGTGACCGTTTGGGGAGATTGGAATTTAATGACGTATGACGAGATTCAGTAACACAAAACACGTGAAGGAGACATGTTGTAACGTATCTTTGCTTCTGCCTTACTATTAGAGTGTCAATAACTTTCTCTCTATTGTTTATAGCAGGGCTGTCACTTGAAGAATATTCCTGTTCATCATACTTCAGAAGAAGCAGTCGCTTCTCTGATGGTATTTGTAATTTTGTGATCGAACTCTATAGGTTTCGGCTGATTTGGAAGATTGCTGTATCTGGCTGCGAGCTGATATGTCGATCAAGACGACATATCCAACCCCATGGAAACAATCATTTCCCTCCATGATCCTGTCTCCCGGAAATAAACGCTTCACAAATTTGGACAAAAGTGTGATTAACATGTCTCGTAAACCAATCGCATTGTCTTGCTGTCGGTGGCCCTTGATCACATTCCTTGACAAAGTGATCCTAGCGCAAAGGGTGACATCACAGGTCAGGGAGTGGCATAAAATGTATGACTTTAATCATAAGTTACAAGAACAATTTTAGGATGAGTAACTTGGGATGAGCTAAGTACAGACTCAGACTACCTAGCCCAAACATCATTTCCCCCTCAAGTGGTCAGACAGCCTCCCATGCTGGGTTGAGATTTGAACGTTCAAGTAGTGATCAGGTTCCTAGGGCGAAACGAGGTGTCAGAGTGTTGTTATTCCCATTGCCGAGATCTACCACGGGACAACCCGTGTAATCGAGATCCTGCCAATCACAATGTGCTTGTCTCATGTAGGCCCACTGCTATCACAGAATTGTTTGCAAGAACTCTTATGGTACGACCCGGGGTGACTGGGTAAATGAGTTGTAACAAATACTTGGACCAGTCAGGAAAGCTCTAGACAGCCCAAGAACAACGGCTATCTCTTATTAATCGTTCATAGCTTGAACAGGAATCTGCCTGTGGAGCAATATCATAGATCCTACCAGTACTCCACCCGTCGTTTCTGTATTTCCTAACTTACAGGACCCTGAGGTGCGGGCCTCTTCAAGCAGATGTCAACCCCATTCGGCACCTGCGACCCAGAGAGCTTACAGCTGATACCTTAAGGTACTAAGTTAGGATTGGCTGCCGGCATCGCTCAGGCCCGGTACGTTGACATTTGGCTCTTGCCTTGGTGTTGTGAATAGCTTCGCTCTTAGGAAAGAACATATGGGGCTCTGGCGATCCAAAGGCTGAACGAACGCGAGTAGCAGCTTCCTTTGTAACATCTATTGCCTCATATCAAGGTGCAGTGGCGGAAGGTGTCTTCTGATGCGGTTTTAACCTACTCTTCCGTTGCGGCTTTGCCTGAAAGTTCATCCTAACACTTCCTACAAAATTCAACTTCTGTCGAGGAAATTTAGCCAAGGCACACTCCTCAAGTACAATCCTACCCAGGTGAGTCAAGTGGTTGTCAATCAGTCCTGGGAAGTGAATACTGATATGCGTACGGCTTAGAAACATTCCGGTGAAGGGCAACGTGCAGCCTACCTCCAGTCTCCAGGCGAATAAGAGCGGTTGCTTCCGGCGTGCCCCCCCAATCTCGACAACTCTTTTTCCAACCCGTTTTTCAGGCACTCAGAAAAGTAAGTCTAGGGTTGGGTGCGTGTGTGTTGGACGTGGGCTAATATTGACAGTGGTTCGACCAAAAAAGAAATCAGGGACAGTCTCTCCCAGCAGGGCAAACGCTCCGCCGGGATTATTAAGTAGAATGCCCCTGGCAAAAAACAAATCTCGACCTAGACGGTCCGCACAAGTTCTGCAACTCGTGAGTCCGGATCTGGATAGGTCTTGATGGTAGTAGCAAATACTGACGATATGTGGGACCAGAGACGGAATGAAGTACGCGCACGCTTCATGGAATCGACCGAACTATGCATGAAAAAGATCCAGGAGGAGGCCAAATCCTCCGTCGTCGACGGTTTTTGCCGTCTGTCGAATAAAGTCCCCAACAAAACGAATGGCTATGTTCAGGTCAGCTCTGGCGGGGGGAACAAATTCGCGTTGCTGCATGAAATTTTGCTCTGGTCCATAGGTTTAAAATGCCCTGGAAAGAACACGTCTCACATCTTTGTGGCAGGCCGAATTGTTTGGAATCGTCCCATGTATGCGTGGAGACCCCGGAGGAGAACAATAGCCGCAAGAACTACGGGAAAATCGTGGCGTTAGGCACCCCTGGGGGAGGGAGGAAATTTGTAGCTTTGGGAACCGCCGGGGAGGGACACCAGGTATATTAATACCTGTATAATTCAAAGGCCACTGCTTTCAATAAACTTCTTATTCTTTCCTCCTTTACTTGCAACCTCAACAAAATCAGATCAATACGACAATCACAAGCACCCAGGGCGCTCCCCAGCGCAAGAGACCCAGACGAAGCACAGCCAGGAGACGACAAGGATAGCAGAGGATAGCAGAGGAGAAGGGGAGGAAGCTAGTCTGATTCCACTATATATATATATATATATATATACTAAGCTTAGCTAAGTCTCTCCTCAATTTACCCAAGGTTATCCTACGACTGGGTACAGTAGCTAATCAGGTTCAAGACCCGTGTGATGAGCATCATGACGCTATCTTCAGGGGGGAGGTCTTTTGCCGCCACTTGTTCCATGTACCCCTCGCCAGCTTGGCTAGATGCGCGGCCTGGGATAGAGTCTTCAGAGACAGAATAGATATACCTGGCCACTGCCCTTGCCATTCTCCTCGAGGGAAGGGTGAACACTCTGACGGCGAGTAGCGGGATTCTTGGGAGCCTTTCTGCTAACGGTCTCCTCCCTCACCTTGACCAACGAGTGTGCACGACGCAAGCCCAGCTATCAGGTCTACCAACTCAAATACCACTCTCATAAATACATTTTAGGCACACCAACTGCTCACCGGCCCAGCGAGCGGCTTGCAGAGCAAGGTACTCTTCGACCTCGACTGCGTGTTGCTGGAGCTGGGCGATTTCTTCGTGGTGATCTTTAATTGTTGGCAGCAATTGGTTAATGGCCATTCCCTCTGCCTGTAGCGCCTCTAGCTGGCGTTAATTTGGTGACGAAATGTCACTAAGCAGCTCCTTTATTTTTTTGGGCATCAGCGTTGGCCGCCCTGGCGCGTCGATCCTCTGTGTCATCTCTGCGGCCGATTGATGGTGTTGTACCATCATTTTGACACCCTCAAGAAGACAGTCGCTCAATTGTCCGGTCGCCTTTGCGACCGCCTGAACGGCGATATCTGCAACTTTCTTGGTCACTTCGAGTCGGCGATGTGATCCTGGAGGTTTTTGGTGGCTCACTCTGCGATCTCTTCGCAGGACTAGAGGCGCTCATTGTCGGATGAATGTTGCGCCATAGGGCGATGACCAGTCTCAGGGTTGCTGGCCTGATGGGCACATATGTTCTAGTTGTTCGACTGTGGTAAAATAACAATATATCCGGGCGCTATAGGTCTCTGCCTTCCATAGCAACGTCGACCTTCTATGCTGCCATGGGGAGCCAGGATGCAATCATGCATATACATATATATAGTTTAACCCGGGGTTGTTTACGGGCAGCTCGGCGGACATGGTGCTCATCGTCGTGATCCAGGCCTGTTGAGGCTCAACGCTTTGTGCGAAAGACGTATGTTCTTGGGTCAGGGGGGGGGGGCAAGGTAGCAGGAGGCAAGACGCAGGAAAACTTGGGACTTCTATCCTCAGAATGACAGAAGCTTTAGGTAAACTTAGGATAAACTTAGGGTATTTCTTCAAAATTTAGGATAGGCTTAGGTAAGTTACCCTAGGTGCAGTGCAAAGTCCCTCTCCCCTGGTTTGCCATGGTCGCCCTTGTTAACAAAAAGAGGTGACAGTGTATGCAGTGTTCGAGCGTCATTTCAACCCTCAAGCCCTTGGGTCTGGTGTTGGGGAGCGGCGAGCCTCATAGCAAGCCGGCCCCGAAATCTAGTGGCGGTCTCGCTGCAGCTTCCATTGCGTGGTAGTAACACCCTCGCAACTGGTACGTGGCGCCTTTCTCTTCTCCCCTCGACGGTGAGTAATGGTATCCTTGCCGTCGATAGCCGTCTGGAAGGACTCGGTACGGGTTTGGACAACAGCCTTCTTTCCTTTGCCCTGCGCCTTTTGGTCACGGTGCTTTACGCTCAAGCCGTTGTAGAGACGGATGATGTCGTGGTCTTCAAGCGCGAGGAGGCGAGCGATAGCTTCGTCTAGATAAATGTCAGCAGCTGGAAGAGGAACGGTAAGGTGAACATGAATAGCTTACCAAGGGTATCGGGGTTCCAGGACTCCTTCATCATGTCAATGGCTGCATCGCGGAATCTCCCCCCGTACTCGAGGGGTTTCTTTCCTTTACGAATGTTGATCGGAATGCCGGTCTCAGCCAAGAAGGCTTGGAACATGGTAAGGATATCCTCATCCGCGATGAATGAATCAACTGCTTCGTTCTCGATGAGGTTGGTGATGTCTGAAACTCCGCTCTTGCGGCTGCTGGCCGAGGATCGTCTGCTTCGGGGACCGACCTTGAGGTCGGCGACCATCTCCGTGAGCTTTGAGACTTGGTTCGAGAGCTTCATATATCAGTGGAGTCAGGACTGGAGGTTAATGGTAAAACGAACATATTCCTGGTTGTTTAACAGCGCGATGAGCGCTGGGGACGCAGATGAGATATTCTCAAGAGTCATCCACGACCTTGTAGAGCGCGCGCCTTTCGCAGTGAGGTCGGCAGGGTCAACAGCACGGCTAAAGCAATCCTATTTCCCCCTCTAAATTCCCCAGGGCGTTCGAGACAGCCTCGACCTCCCCAGACGCTTGATTCTCTTTGATGTCCTGGGGCATATCTTCGTGACTTGTGATACCTATGTTGGAGAATCTCAAGAGAATCTTGGGAGGGGCTTGTGGGGGCCTTGGGAGACCGGTGGTGTTGAGAGAAGGATAAGAGGGTGCAGGAGAAGAATAGCAAAAGAAAAGTTAAGTTTCTTTTAGATTCGTTATCCACCTTACATATTAACTCCGGTTCTAAGGTAAGAACAATTGGCAGTGTGAATCAGTGCTAGTGTCACTGTCCGGCACTACTGTCAGTGCCCACGAGTGTGAATCATGGAGGCAAGCAAGCAAGCAATAAGAGCAGGAAATAAGTCAACAATCAATCCATAAAAAACTTCTCTTTCTCTACCTTCTCACTTTTCCTTATACTCCTCCCGCTCTTCCGTTTCTTCTTATTCTTCAACCCGCATTCCCTTCTTAACATCGCTCGACGAAGCTATCATCATCTTCGCTGCCCACTCCTTCTGACTACCTTCCCCTTCTCTCCCCGTCGGCTGTTGCCAGGCCATCATGGATGATAATAGTTCGATCCAGTTTCCGTCGCTCAGCGATCCCAACCTGCCTTCAAGTGACCAAGACAAGCAGCTCTTGGAGCGACTCAAGGATGCTTGGGATCGGTATTCTGACAAATGGGACGACAAAAGCAAGAGAGAACTCGTTTCCCTTATCAGAAGAGGAGAAACAAAAATCACAAAGACAAACCAAGTTCAGCCAAGCGGTCATCGGCTTTGGAAAGCTGACCACATGACCTTTGCCGTTTGGATTATCTTCCGGATTACCTACGACGACTACAAGCTCTCCAAGCCAAAGGAATGGCTTCGTGCCAAATACAAGAACATAGACCCGCAGTCTTGGGCAAGCCCTGTGTCCAAAAAGCCAGTCAAGCCTCGAGGAACCAAGGGGGAAAAGGCGCGTTCCTCAGAGGAGAGCCTCGCGTCACAGGAACCCAAATCTCCTCAGTCGATTGAGGCTATGGATATCTGTGACAACGAGAGCGATTATGACGATACCCATGGCGATGGCACTTATGAAGATGACAACAATGACGGAGATGATCAAGATGAAACAAATGTGAGCTCCCTGAAAGGCAACTCCGAGATTCTTCTGACAAGCATAGGGCAAGACGGTGACCCGAAGTAGGTTCAAGGCAGTAAACGTTCCTGAGCCAAGTCGAGATCTATCACGAAAGCGTGGCACTTCAAATGCCTCTCTCAATCCCCGCACAAAGTTGCAGAAGTTAGACTTCCCTAGAACTCCATCATCGGCTGAGGCAGCCCGTCTACGTGAGTCAACACGATCAGAAGCAAAAAATCACCTCTAATCAATGAATAGTCGAGGCCTCCGATCACCCAGCGGCACCCGTAGCCGATAGCCAGGCTCGTTCTCGTACTCTAAAGTGGAAAAATAAGCTCCACGAACATAGGGATTCTGGGCGTGGTCTGAAGCAGAATCGACCTGCATTCAACCGCACCTCTTCGGCCGGCGACCAGGCCTTCCGCTTACCTGTAACTCCTTCGCGCCAGTGGGCTAGAAGCCAGGAACGAAGCTCACGCCTAAGTGCTCCTGTTGTTTCTTACGAGAAGGTAAATGATCAGAGTGTTTCAGATGATCCTAGAGATCGTCTGCTGTTTCGTGAGCATTCAACTCAAAGCGACCATGCGAGAGCCAAGTTCGGGTTGGTAGACCAGCGTTCTGGCGAGTCTGGCGCTTCAACACAACGTCTGCCGCGGTCAATTGAGGGCAGAGGCAACATTTCCACTATGGCTCCCCAGGGTTCCTCTGACTCTTTCGTGTTCTCATCGAGTTCTCGTGAAAAAGAACACTCGCGTACTGGAGAACGGCTACCTCTTCGTCTCACCACCCGTGAGTCTCTTGGAACTCCTGGCGACGTATCCACACAACAGCCATACGGTCTTCGACAACTCCCTCTTGACGACCCTGATGAGCCATCTTGGTTCCGTCAATTTAGAACACAGTATTATTCTGACTTGAAGGAGACCCGCGAAGGGATCGCATACCACATCAAAAGGCAGGTCACAGGTGTCGTTTTCCAGGCGGTTCATGATCTCATCCAACCGCTGAGTAATTCTATCACTCAGTGTGTAGATACTCTGGCGAAGCACAACGCCAATACCGCAGGAGCAACAGGGCACATCGGCCAGGCAGTTTCAGCAGTTAAGGAACTCAGAGACATGAAGCAGATCCTAAGCAACATCGTGGATACAAGTCGAGTACAGCTGGAAGCCTCCCAGAGGGAGGGAGCCGCGATCCAGGGGCTGGTGCTGCCAGCCATAACTGAATATCGGAAGGATATCGACGATCTTGTGCAACGTACTACATCAATCGAAGAACGCACATCAGATGTCGAGGAGTATCTGGAGCTTCAGCTCGCCTACAGGGGTGGCGATTCAACCCGCAACGCTCCGCAGGTATATGAGAACAATCACCATGCCTTTGGAAATCACGAGAGCACGGGAGGAGAATAAGCCTCTGATACTCTGGCATGACCTGGCTCAAATTCGACCAAACATACGTGTTTCCCATGGCGCTTTCGTTTCGTCTGTCTCGCACTGTCCGAAGATACGACGCGACCAACACAATGTCTCCTCAAATTGTTCGCTTTGACTATTGCTGGCACTTTAATTGATCTTCACACAAAGATCATGTTTGTATTTGTTGTTTTCTTGTCGTCTTCTCTTGTCTTTCGTCCATTGCGCGAAGATTATACAAGACACCCTCGCTGGACTTTTGAGTCTATGGGCAAGTCTTCAGCACTCTGTTCGTTTTGTGTTATCTCCAACAATCAGCATCCTTTCTTCCCTGGCTTATGACTGGGGTGATATGCCAGTTTCTTCTGAGTCTTTGTAACGCAGAGTCACATAGTGATGATTTTGTTGCTTGGGTAAAAATTGTGTGTCTGCTTCAGACGATATGGTAACTTTTGTCTCAATGTTGTTGTTTTTTTTTTCAGGACAGAGAGCCATAGAAGATGTGGAATTGAGACCCAGCCATGTTTGGGCAGAATTGAATTTAGCAAGCATAGAAAAGCACGATGTACTAAGAGACAAAGCGCCAGGTAAAAACACCTAATGCAATAAGACTGATCACTTCAAACAGTCGTCCCTATCCTAACTTTACCTAAGCTTACCCTAAATTTATAAAACTATCCTAAGTCTATCCTAAGTTTACCTAAGACTTCTCATCATTTAGAGTAGACGTCCCAAGTTTCTTGTCTCCTGCCTCCCCATGACAGCCCTACGAGATCTCCCACGCGGCTGGTCCCGCGGTGAACGAGATCTGGCCAATCAAAAGCGCCACATTCAGATGGACCCCACATTGCAGCTTGACTTTCGAGGAAGGAGAACTCAGCGAATATGGCCATGCCGGACTTCACACGACGGCCTCAACACCACGAATCCGACGATATGAGCTTTTAAATCAAGAAAAAAAGATAATAATCTTCACGAGAAGAGCAAAAGGAATCTCCGGTGCGGGGAATCGAACCCCGCTCGCCGCGGCACTCTTAATTGCAGAACAATTGAAAACGCGGAATGATAACCGATACACCACACCGGATGCTTGGATGTTAGTCAGCGCTCGAATTAAGGCTTATACAACCTTTCTCCAGCTCTACTCACTCTCTCGTTATGTCAATTGCAGGTCTGGGACGTGAGGATTGAAGATCATCGCGGGTAGAGACAGCTGAGGAACACCATCAGGGCCAGGGCTTGTCCGGTGTGAAATGCTGATAACAGCGGGATTTATGAACGCTGTGTAACAGCGCGATGGTTCCTCGTCTTCGTCGTCAATCTGGGTGGATCCAGTGCAGAATAGCTCGCCGGCATTGTGACCTTTCACAGCAGTAAACTTCTGCACTGGTATTAGAGAGAATCACTCGAGAGGGACTCGTTTGGTTCGAAAGAGCCATTGTCAAGTAAGAGATATCCGTAGCAATGGAAGGAATCTCGAATACACAATCGCCTTCCGTATCGCAAGTGCCACTGCAGCTGTATGTGACCTCGAGACGCCATAAGTGACACCTCACAAGCCACCACCACTCGGAGAATTATCTACACATCCTGGCAAACCCTCCGAACCTAGAGCCAATTCGATAATTACGATCCGTTAAATACAGAATTACGAAAATCTTAGCAATTGCCGACATCGAGTCTGGTCAATGGGCACGTGTGTTGACGTTTCCCCGCATTCTGATCATATCAGGTTACTTGCTAGATCCGAGGGTCCCGCGGTGAAAGTCAACGTCGACCAAACACAATCGTTCTGATACAAATCAAGTCGAGAGAATACATAAACGTCCAAGGAAATCAGTATGGTTTGTTCTTTTTCATTGAGCTTCATCTATCTTCTCTATCATATTGCTCATCAATATTTGGTTGTATATCAGATTATTTTCAACCTCCACCTCATCTCAGCCATTGCCATAGCGAGACCTCTCATGAACGAGCATGTCCAGCTCTCTAAACCAGAAACCAACTTGGAACAATCAACGCTGACAGAAACAATTTTAGATTCCATAACCGATCCGACGCCGTAATGCTACTTAAGCAACGGGCTTGATGACAGCGGGGGGAGTGCCCACGTTGTTGCGGTTGCGGAAGAACAGAACACCCTTACCAGCACCCTCGGCACCAGCGCTAGGCTCAACCCACTGGCACATACGGGCACTGCGGTACATGGCACGGATGAAGCCACGAGGACCATCCTGGACATCAGCGCGGTAGTGCTTGCCCATGATGGGCTTGATGGCCTCGGTGGCCTCGTCCGCGTTATAGAAGGGGATGCTGCTGACGTAGTGGTGGAGGACATGAGTCTCGATGATGCCGTGGAGAAGGTGGCGGCCGATGAAACCCATCTCACGATCAATGGTAGCAGCAGCACCACGGACGAAGTTCCACTCATCGTTGGTGTAGTGGGGAAGGGTAGGGTCGGTGTGCTGGAGGAAGGTGATGGCAACTAAAAAAGTCAGTATAAATCGCAATTGCATGATGGAGAAAGCTTACCGAGCCAGTGGTTAACCCAGAGGTAGGGAACAAAGTACCAGATGGCCATGTTGTAGAAACCGAACTTCTGGACGAGGAAGTACAGAGCAGTGGCCATCAGACCGATACCAATATCACTCAAGACGATGAGCTTAGCGTCACTGTTCTCGTACAGAGGGCTGCGGGGGTCGAAGTGGTTGACACCACCGCCAAGGCCGTTATGCTTGCCCTTGCCGCGGCCCTCACGCTGACGCTCGTGGTAGTTGTGGCCAGTAACGTTGGTGAGAAGGTAGTTGGGCCAGCCGACAAGCTGCTGGAGAACGAGCATAAGAAGAGTGAAAGCGGGGGTCTCCTCAGTGAGATGGGCGAGCTCGTGGGCCATCTTTCCGAGACGAGTAGCCTGCTGCTCGCGGGTTCGGGGAACAAAGACCATGTCACGCTCCATGTTGCCGGTGGCCTTGTGGTGCTTTCGGTGGGAGATTTGCCAGCTGAAGTAGGGGACAAGGAGGGAAGAGTGAAGAACCCAGCCAGTGATGTCATTGATGATGCGAGAATCGGAGAAAGCACCGTGGCCGCACTCATGGGCAATAACCCAGAGACCGGTACCGAAAAGACCCTGAAGAACGGTGTATACAGCCCACAGACCAGCGCGGGCGGGGGTGGAGGGAATGTATTCGGGGGTCACGAAGTTGTACCAAATGCTGAAAGTGGTGGTAAGGAGGACAATGTCGCGGAGGATATAAGCGTATCCCTTGAGAGCGGAGCGCTTAAAGCAGTGCTTAGGGATGGCATTGTAGATGTCCTTGATGGTAAAGTCGGGGACCTCGAACTGGTTGCCGTAGGTGTCGAGCATAACACCATACTCGGACTTGGGCTTGGCGATATCGACCTCGGACATGGACGAGAGCGATGTGGAAGAGGCCGAGTGGCGGGGAGAGTCTGAAGGAGAGACGGCGGCAGACTCAGAATCCGTCACAGTAGTTGAGGTGACGGTGCGTCTAAGCGCAGGGTTCTGCTTGGGCAGAGCCGAAGTCGAAACGGACGCCATTGTGAAGAAGAGGGTGGGTTCACGGCCGACAATAGACAAAAGAGTCAAGAAGTCGAAGATGCCGAAGAAGAACTGTCGAGGAAAAAGAGAAAGGGAGGTGAAAAGGAAAAAAGAAGTATGAGACGGCCAAGGGGGGCTGAAGTTTTAAAGTGTGTCCCTTTCAACTGTAAAAGTAAAGGTACCTTTACTTTGATGCGTGGATGCTTGCTCGGCACCCGTTTTGTTGGGGCGTGGAGCCTGGGAAAAAGGGCAGGTACTGTACTCACTGTACTGTAGTCTGTAGGTACCTTTTAGCTGCCGCGGGCGGGACAACGGACAAGCAACCCAAACCAAAACGTCTGGCCTCTCAGCGCAGCGGCAACACAAAGCAGAAAATGCGGCGAAAGCGGGCAATACAGGTACAATGTGGAACGATAATGGAAAATGAAATTGACAGGTCCATCCCTTTTACTTTGCAGTCCGATACAGTTTACCGCTTTTCCCTGTCTTTGGCAAAAAGATCGACAATCTCAGAGGGAGACAAGTAACACGCTGCCACAGAGAAAGTTTACCCTGAATTAGTTTAATTACATTAAACTCTCAATGTTTTCACGGTCAAATAAATCATTATCTGCAGTGTCTATTCACATCTGAATTCTCATATTCACACAAACTTACCGTACGATACAATTCCTACATGAAATCGCCGCTTCAAGGGAAGCATCTTCACTTGACTTGAGTCGGGAGCAAAAAAATCCCTACCCCAGAAAAACACGCTAGAAAACGGGTCGTGCTTCTAACCCACCCCTGAAATGTGGCAATAGCTCCCGTCGAGACAGTGACGGGGTGGCCGTCTGATGTGTGTCTTATGTCTCGGTCGTACAGCAGCTGAACAATTCACCAGCCTGTGGTATGTCCTCTTTCAACCTGCGAGTTGATGAGGCTTGCAGGAGGCTTGGTATTGTCTGCGGAGGGGGATGGCTGAGCCCACGATTAGTATTGTCACTATTATAATTAAGCTTCTGGAGGATTGCTATCGGATAAATTGCCGTTCCCGATACAGCCTGCAATGTTCTTTTTCTTCTGCTGTCGTTGATTCTACTCGCACATATCTATATTCTATCCGTAAAAGATACAGTAAGCTGCCGAGACCCGGCCCCGCTCCCCAACTTCGGCCGGCGGAGCTGTGGGCTTGATAACCGCAGTGGCATGACTCTGGACAACAAAAGCTGTCGCCTCCAAAAAAGGCTTTGAGATTTTGCCATCGATGGATATGCAAGATGCTAGCTACAGTGCTTGATACCTGCCTATCATCGCCGCTGTCTCTTCAGCCTCTTTAGTCTAGATCTTCACACCGCCTGAAGAATGGATCTGCCTCCGCTAACGGGACATGTCCGACTGATACACAAAGGGTGGCTTAGATCCGTGTATCTGATACACAGAGCCCGTCATCCATTTGAGCGTTGGCAGTGTCTTATCACACTTTTGGACCCTTCATTGGCGACTGACGGTGTTCAAATAAAGCGTGTGACCTAGACGAGCCTCACGATTCATCAGGCCCTTTCACACACTCGAATTGTTCGCCCCTCTCGAATCGGCTGCAAGCTTATGCGGGTCAAAGTGGCTACAAGCTGGCTTAGGGCTGGAGATCATCGACATGTGAATCAGTCCCCTTTGGGTGAACGGGGGGAACCGGGAGGGGACAACGTCGACGTCGACCACGTTCGAAGGGGGGGCACGCTTAGCGGCCCAGGCCAAGAGACAAGGTCCCCGATCGTGGCTGTCGCTGATTTTGTTGACGATGTGAATTGGATACGAGTCGATTGGTTCCAAAAGGCGGGAGGAAAAGCTCAGACAGCGGGCAAGGGAGATAAATCTGGTCAAGTCCGACCCCGGTTGTTTGTGGAGCTTTGATAGTAGCGATAGAGAGCTCAGGCAGGATAAAGTCGCCTCTTGAAGGTATCGAGATCACTTGAAATCATGGTTGGCGGCCTCCTGATACGAATAACGAATTATCGCATAGATGGCTAAAGAGTTTACGGCTATCGACTATCGACATGTGAAAATGTCGTTGTTTGGAGGACCAACCGAGGTGAGAGGTCAGCTCGTGCTAAGATAACCTTAGTTGTACGGAACGGCCATCCGTCCATTGGGGATGAGGGTACAGAGTACTTGTGAATCTCAATTGGGGTCAGGAAATTGTGTCTGGTCAGGCTTCTGTACAGCTTCACTTGCATGTCGTAGGCCAAGATGTCATGTCTTCTGCACAAACATGGGGAATATTGAAATGCGGCACAGCAAAAGAGTGCATTACCGGGAGTCAACCGGCTAACCTGATGCTGGCTTGACATCTTAAGCAATGGCCATTCAGGGGTCACTCGAATTCAAGCTTTTTTCTCGTCGTGAAACTCTACTGAATTATCCGGAGCATTTGTCTGTCTTCCTTTTGGTGGAGAAAACGGATGTTCCGATCCATTCTGGTAAGGAGTAAAAGCAGAAACCATGTCAATTGGTTGAATCTGTGAAATGCTCGATTTTTTTCTCGTCTTCCGTTCTGTTGGGAATTTTGTTGAGTTCCATGGGCGGGACCCCTGGTCTTGGCATCACAAGTCCAGGGTTCAGAGGGTGGAGCAAGTGGGGGGACTCCCGATACAGCACAGGCTGCACAGCACAGCACAGCACGACTGGATGGCTGTGGCGTAAACAGGGGAGAGTAAATGGCCAGTTGATTGCTTGTTTGACGTGCTTGGTCGTGTTTGAAAGGATGTCAAGATGGCAAGAGAAAGCATTGACGGTTGACCCATTTCCTTTTCCTGACAAGTTTGAACCTTGTGGTGCATCGTAGCAACGATTCAAAGAAGAAAGGAACAATTTTAGGTGTTTGCCCCTTGTCCCCCAGGGTCCAAAAGCCCCACGTGTCGCTCGCTTGTTTCCCGTTTTTGCGGCGGCTCTGTCAACCCCGCCTTGATACTGAGCCCAAGCAACATACAGAGCAAGCATCACTTTCAATTGCTACTATGATCATTATACAAGTTGTGCCCCAAGGCGAGGCCGACTTCATAATGCAAACTATTTGAACGAATTCACTCTCAAGTGAGAGAAGTAGCATCAACACTTTCCTTACAACACAGAACAGAATGATCGGCCGCCATCGAGATACTCTCCGAGAGCATCTTGCCGAGTCAGATCATGATGGTTCGATATCACGAATTTATGTCGGTTCCTGTTTTCGTTTCAACCACTGGGATCATCAATCGTTCGTAATCTGCTTTTGTTGAATAGCTTCCCTGCTGTTCCCAGCACCCTATCACCTAACTAGAAGAGACGAAACCTTACGGCTTCTCTCCTAAGTGATGAAGATACTGACGACCTCTCTCATAAGTGATGAAAATACTTAGGCAGCTCTAGCCTAAGCTCAGTAGACTTCTTACCAAGTTTATTTTCGTCGTATCCTCTTCCCAAGTCTCCTGATGTACTGTACAAAGTGTCTCTTCCAAGTCCGAAGCCAGGGTCCAAAAGTCACACAGTGGTTGTTGTGTCTTCCAAAATACCGTTTGCTGCTGAGTCTCACAGTCAAGATCTGTGGTTCATTCTGGGGCCCTCCGATCGCGGTCCTAACTCTTCCAGCCTTTCTAGGAGTGTACGATTCTGGGCCCTGATAAGGAGGTTCTGTCGGCGAGTGGACATGTTATCAAACTCAATGGTATCCTCTCTAAACCCTCTTGGTTGGCTACGGTGGTGGGTTTCTCGGTTAGCCACCCATGTGTCTGGATACTGTGAGCTGGGACCCCTGGGGAAGCTGCCTTCGGGCCTGCTCTGTCGTTCTTGGGTTGGTGAAGATGGTCTCGCAGGAGTCCGTGGAACCGGAGGTGCTCTGTTAAGCTGTTAGTCTGTGATATTTGCCTCACTCAAGTATTCATACCTTGAAGGCGAATGCTGCCTTTGCCGCTTTAGCTGATTGCCGGATAGGTTCCTGTCAGGTGTGCCCCGACCGAGATGAGGTGAATCATGAGTAGGCGTGATTCTAGGAACCGGCTCTACACTCTTTCTTTTCCTTCCTACCACATTCTCGTTCGACTCAGGCAATGAAGTCTGATCGCTGCTAGCCATTGGCAATGGAACAGCACGAGGGACAGGGAGCTGTGACGTCGAAGCGCTCTCAAAGTATCCTTTATACATTCGGCAGAATCTTTCAGCAAAGACTTGGTTCCACGAGTCAACCAGAGTATCTAACTCTGGTTGACTTTGAGAAATCGCCGGCAAGCGACCTTCGCGTAGCAATGTTCGTCGAACGAGGCACCAATACTCCACACACTCCTTGAGAGCTTTCCCAGTTTTGACCTTCGCAGCCAAGTTACGATCAAGCTTTTCGTTTAGAACCTTGGTCCAGAAGGGACCTTGGTCGTGGTTAAGTGCTAATGGCATGTTGAGGTACTCATCTCTTAGTGTCAGGCACATTTCTATGGCCTGACACTTTTCTTTTGTCGTAAACGACCTTCTTCGGATGTCCTGCGGGGTTTGAGGAGTGGTGTTCCCATTGTTCACATTCTCATGAGGTCAGCAAAAGCACGTTTGAAGGGTAAGGATACAAACATTATTAGGGCCCGATCTCGTTTCTGCTTGAGGAAAGTCGTTGCTTGAGAATATTGGTAGGCTTGGGTGCGGCTGCCCTCGGTTTGGTCTAGGACCTATGGATAGAGACGAGGGCGAAAATCGGTTCTGCCCGCCTGTCTTGCTGGATTCTGAGACAGTTCCTAGGGGTGTCATGTTTGTTCCGGTGCATGTGGCTTTACTGGCGTTTGTGTCCCTTGAGGCATTGGTTGAGGGCACGTTTTGGGCGGGAGGATCGTCGAAGTAAATGATGCTGCTCCGCGCAGGTTCTTTTCCTTTGGCGCTTCTGTGTGTCGAATGACTACGTGAGTTCATTGTTGCGGGGGCCGATGTGCGTTACAAAAGGAAGTGTTATGCGTAAGGTGAGTAGGTAGATGGCTTTGGTGAGGGCTAGATATTTTGCAGTGCCGTACGAATATCTGCAGAGAATGGCCCACTGGCTGCACTGCCAAACATTCAGCACTCGCTCAGCCACCGCAACAGCTTGTCCTTAGGATAGGCTTAGGGCAATCAAGTTAAGTAACGTATGCCATCATCTCGTTTGCTACAACTCGTGGGTACGTAAAAGGCTCGGTTCACGTTCGCAAGGAAGCATTAGTCTGTAAAGTATTGCTGCTTGTCTAGAATTCTTGTGATATTATGGCAAAGCGTAACATATCTGTACTAATAGCGACTTCTAGCTTTCTCGGCATCGTGTCCTTTTCATCGTATCTCTATAAGCAAGTGGTTCTTCCCAAACACTTATACTACAAAGTTAAAAGCAATGAATCAATCCTCTTGTGCTCCTCGACCTTGAGGCTCCTTCTCCCGCTGACTTCCAGAAGATAGTACCAATCATTGCAATGAAGCCCTTGGCAAGTTTGAAGCAATATTAATAACAACAAAGCCGAAAGGCGAAATGCAACTGAGATCAAAACTCAGAGATGTTGTTCCACGTCCAAGTTGGATAGTGAAGTCTGAATGATGTTGTGACGGTGAAGAGATGGATTTGAGATTAAAACTCAAAAATACAGTTTCACATCCAAATTGGATCGTGAAGTCTGAGTAAGGCTTTTGTGTATGACTTCTGGTCACTTGTTGTCTCTATCCTTGTCGTCGGCGCATGTCCCGAAGCGCTGTGTACAGCATAGCTTCGCGAGCACTAGGCGTCATGGCCTGGAACCCGGCAGTTTCCTCCCGAAATCTTTCATCTGGTGCAGGTCGACGCGAGACACTTCTCTTAAAGGCAAAGGGTGTATTGGCTTGTCGACCTACAGAATCAGGGGTCACAAAGAGGCCAGGTGACACTTCTGTCATCTCCTCGGGCTTGGGAGTAATGGCCGCACCCCTAGGACTATCCCCGAGTTCGGTGGAAACCTTGCTCTGGGCCCTGCTTCTGTCCTTTCTCTCGCTATTCTTTCTGTTTGCTCGAACTGCAGGGCTCGAGTTAGGAAGCGGTTGCGTCGTCGCGGAGGATGCACGGCCAATGCTCGAGCTAAAAATGTCCTCAAGAGACGGGAGAAGCTCAGACGAGCAAGCTGTAGAAGCAGGACTGTATTGGCTTTGATGAAGTCGCTGTCTCTTTCTATCCACAGGGGTCGGTGTGCTCACAGCAGCGAGCCTTCGGTCCATCGACTTGCTTCTGATGGCAAGAGCAGGCTCCACTGAATCCGATGCTTTTCGTTTTCGGGAGGCCACCTCTGGTTCATCTTTGTCCACTGAACGAAGGACAGCAGTCGCTGTCTCTGTCTCGAGTTTGGCGGTTATTATCGTATCCCGGTATCTCTGCTCGTAGCGGCGGAGTTGTCTCATAACTCGTGGGGTGACGATCGGAGTCCGAGGCTCGATGGAATCAATGACCGACCCTCTGTACTGTCGATCAGGTTCGTCCGGATCTTCGTAGGTATCATCATCGCTTTCGTCAGCATAAAACTCCTCAAAGTCATCGAAACCGTCGAAACTTTCACCTCCGTCTTCATCCTCTCCAGAGTCGTGTTCAAGTCTCGTCCGGGCCTCTTCATCATTGTCACTCTCTTCTTGGGCTTCTTGAACTTTGTGATCAATGTCATGATCAACCTCTTCAGAATTCTCATGAGCACTCTCGGGCTCATCATTTGCCTCGTTATGATCAGTTTCATTAGTCTGATCATGTTTAATACCAGCCCCATGATGCTCTTGCTTATCAACAGTATCTTCGAGCTGATCCCGCAATCGCTCCTCTAGACCTGGTAGAAGATCAAGTGCCATAGACATGACAGCCTCAGTACTTCGTATTGCCTTGGAATTTTTTCCCGCAGCCTCTGTACGATTCATCAGATACTTCAAATACACCCGGTATGACTCTGGAGAGCTGTTGGCTTTCAACAGGGGTGGCCGGGTGAGAGACTCGAAGGCCTGCAGCCTTTCCCGCAGTTTTTCTTCAGCCCAGCGCAGAATCCTCGACTCTGCGAATTCCATCAGTTCATCTTTGACAGTAGGCCAAATTGATCCTGCAAAGTCCAACCCCTCTGGTACTTTCTCGCTTGGGGGATTGCTCTCATGGCTGTCCTGAGGGTTGTGGGCGGCATCTGAGGGGGGACTGTTTTGACTTTGCTCAGCAGCTTTTTTCCATCCTGCTGCCTCCAAGAGTTTTCGGTTTGCAGAGCAAAACTTTTTAGCATATAAAATATTCCATTCAATAATCAGGGCACCAAGCTCAGAGCCTGGCGCAGCGGGCCCAGTCTCCGCAGCTTGGAATCTCAGTGGTTCACACCACTTTTCGACGCAGCCTTTCACAACTTTCCATTTGTCTCGGCGCAGTTCTTTTCCCTTGATTCTGGGTGAAAATTTCACTTTTGACCCGACAGTCTCCTAGAACTGTTGGCTCTCTCCACCGGAATCAAGATACAAGTCTTTGTGCTCAAGGCAAGCCCTCAGAAGCGCTTCCTGCTCAGCCTTCTTATAGTTACCTAGATCTATCACGATCTTTGGTGTCTTTTTCTTATCAGATGATTGCCCTTGCTTTTCGTCGGCGGCCACTCGGCCAGAAGTACCCGGAGGACGCATAGCTACAGGGCGATAACCAGCCGGTTGCAGATCCCCTCGTTTAGCTTGGGGCCGGTTCAGATCATACTAGAGTCGTCAGTGCACATCCATGCTACCCTATTTATATATATATCAATACTTACAACATTCTTCCCACCTTTGTTCAGGGTTGGTAGTGAACACTGGCTAACGGCAAGGGATTGTTGCGGAGCTGAGATCGAAGACTGTGTCTCTCTTTCTGGAAGAGAATCCATCACCCGAGGATGTTTGTATCCAGCCTGGCTTGTTTCCTTGACCGGCATACTGTCAAATGCTTTGGGTGGTTGATACGGCATACCATATCCACGTCTCAAAGAAGGCTCACGAAACTGGCCAGGAGGAAGTTTGGACATCCGATTGTCGTGGTGGCCAGTCCCGGCGTCCCTGATATCATAACTTGTGTCTCGTATGTTACCAGGAGTTTCCATCGATGGGTCGGCATGTGTATCGTTCAAATTGTGAGTATTGAGGCCTGATGTTGAAGTGTCTAGTTTGAAGCAATCATTTATCCACGACAGACTTGACTCTTCACTGTCTTCTCGGGAGTTTCGATCGTAAGAATCTGAGAATAATGGGGTTTCAAAGCTCACAGAATCCTCGCGGGAAGATTTCTTCTTCTTAGAGGAACCCATGATTAGAAAGGAGTCAAAGAAGCGGAGTAGTGAGTGAGAGGTGCTGAGGCATGTGTAAGAAGAAAAATGCGAGCAAAAGGTAAGCTGAAATAGAGAAGTGAGAGCCAATTTGGAAATCTCGATTGTTGAGGGGAGAGAGTTAGGAAGAGAGAAGTGAAATATTTGTGGCAGTGGGGAGTGGAAGAGGTTGTGGGTATCAGAGCTCGCGGTGCGAGGCAACTGGCAGCATAGGGCATGCAGCCAAAGAGCCAAAAGGATAGCGGGCAATGAATCAGTGAATGCAAGAGAATTTAGAGGTTTTGGGGTATATGCCCTATAAGAAATAGCATACCATGAGCATGTGTTTAAGGCTTGTCATCGAACGTACACCTCGAGTACCAAGACTTGAGGATTCTTAGGATCTCGTGTGAGTATTGAGGATCTCAGCTTCGTTAGGTCTCTTAGCTATACAGGGGCTTTCATTACTTCTCTGAGCTCTTTAATGTCGGGAGCATGCCCTCGTGCATCTTTACGCGGCTGACGGCAGGTATACAGTCTAAAGGATATCTCGTAATGCTCAGGCCGACATAGTTTGCTGTGCTGACTCTTCAGTTTCATACTCTTTCCCCATAATGAATCATGTTATCTGAATGGTCGAGAATTGGAGTGAACCTGATATTGGTATGGAAGTTAGGCTACAGGGCCAATACGATACTAGAAAAGACATAACCTTTATAAAGTCGACTTGTGGGCCAGCTTATCTTTGGTGTGTGACATGTAGAAGGGCTGTATCCAATGTGCTCCCCCAAGTTCATCTTCAACATCATCGAACACTAACTCAGCAACTAGATGACTGCCACGAGGAACTCTCTTTTCATCTATATCAAATTCTACTATCTGTACTAGCCGATGATCATGCCTCACTTGTTTTCCATTTATCCTCCATCAAAATTAGCCCACAACTACTCCATACCAATAACATCCATCCCCTTGGCCAGGTCGAAGGAACATCAAAGTTCCGACCATGACACCACAGACAACCTCTTGCATATTTTCTTTTAATTCAACGCTTCGTAACAGCATCACAGACAAGACAACGCCAAACTCATAACAATCACCAAGGTACCAGCGTTCCATCCGAATCGATAACCTGCTGGAGTCGCTGCGGCATGAAGTCAACCCACATATTGACTCTCTCCATGTCGAATCCTGCCCACACGTCTTTAACCATCTTCTGGAGAGTCTCGTCCTCCCAGTCCTTGGGCGCGTCCAGATTCCACTGCTTGCGGTTGGGCCAGAGGCTGTCGAGCGGGTTGAGGTCGGGGCTATCGCCGCAGTTGTAGTAGTATCGTAGGCCGTGCTCATCCTTCCATTGCTGAACGAGATTAACCTTGCTTGCAGCGCCGTGGGCAAACGCCTCGCAGTCTTCTTCGAGGATGAAGCTCTGGGGGCCGGTGGATGTGAGCCATGGCTTGACCGTCTTCTCGAGGATGTGGTCTTTGTACTCTTGCATGGTCATGACGCCGGTGCAGTTCGGGCTGGTGGAATCTTCGTAAAAGACAGCTTCACTCTTGAACCCGTAACCTACAGCAACCCAAGCATGGGCCTTTCGCAAGTCGCGTGGCCATTCAGCCTCGGGAGTGGTTGCGCATGTCTCGCAGAAACGTTCGCCAGGTCGGGGAATAAGACGCATCTTTCCATCAAGGCCAAACCCAAAGTGGAGCTCGATACTGAACCGGATAGCTCTCCAGTCCTGTGGATGGGGGTACGCTTCAAGCATGCGTCTGGCGTATTCGACTCTCTTCTCACGAGCCTTCTTGTGCACCCAGATCCTCGGACATCCCAGGCATCGTCGGTAACCCAACGTTCCCATTGTTCTGTGCAGCGTCCTGGGGTTCACATCAACCTCAACCCCAGCTTCCTTGGCCAGTCCATGCCAGTTCAAGTTAACGTTGACGTAGGCGTCATTCCAAAGAATCTTCTCCATCTTCTGCTGGTCTTCCTCAGAGATCTTGAGGGGTCTTCCACGCGTTTCCTCCCATTCGGGATCATTGCGCTTAGACGCGGGGACGCTCAACGCGGCATAACCTTGAGATCGCGACAGATCAAAGTGCCGAAAGATGGCTGACTTGTTGACAGGTAGGCCCTGAGACTCGAGGTACGAGATGGTGCCTCGAACCATGGCCTTCTTTGGCGTGTCGCCATGCTTATATCCGGACGGCATACTGAGGGTCGCGTTGCCCGTTCGTTATAGAGGGGTTCTTGCGGTGTAAGTGGGTGGAGAGAATGATTGGGACGGTGGTGTTTGGATGTTTTTGTCTGCTCTCATTCTTCGCGTGGCAAGTGGTGAGGGGTCAAAAGTTGGCGGTGATCACGTGGCATGCCTTGTTTCACCAACCACGTCGGTTCTTCTTTCATCGTCAATGGCGTTCGATGAAGCAAATACGTTAAAACGGTGATTGAGTCATACGTTTAGATACGTGTCAAATGATTTCACTTACGGTTTGCATACACACAGATGTTGTTGGTGCGGATCTATTTTTCGATTTGTCTCATGGTGAGGGTTAAACCGCGTATTTTGACAAAAGCTCATATGAACGGTGATTACGCTTTATCGTAAGACATATACCTAGTCAATGTCACAAAGATCTTCCAATTTGATTAAACCAATTATTCGATGATAAACTTGCCTCTTTACCTGAATCCTAAGCCCAATGACCCGGCTATTTGTGTCACAACTTTTCTACTGCACGAGGCTGAAACAACTGTCGAAAGGCTTACCCTGTACCAAATCAGATCTGTTAAAAATTCTACTATGCTAACAAGTCAAAGGACAACAATGGTGCTATGATATGTTATGTCCTGAGTAACTTGCTATTAAGTCACACTTGGTTCGACCCTGTTGTCGCGTGCGTACGTTACACTGAAAGGTTGTTAATTCATGGCCAATTAATACGGTTAGTACGGCTTCACAGCACATCACCAACACTCATACTCCATCCGATTTGGGTGTTTTGCGTCTCCAACGTCAAGGGCAGGATGCACAAGGACAGTACGAATGATCATCAAATATGTTTGATTCAAAATCTCGTCATCCAACCGTGGATGACGGTATATTACGAAGATAAAACCGCTCTATAGTCTCACGAGACCTTTCATAAGCATGCCTTCTACTTTCAACCAAAATACCCGCCACATTCCATGTAGTAAACGCCGTGAAATGGAGCAGATATGTCCACCATCTATCCCGAATGTACAGCTTGATTCTCAAGCCCCAGGAGCCTTCCCAAACGGGTGGCCCGACTAAACGCCTTAAGCTTTTCCTGCCTCTCGGACTGACATCATAAATTTGTCCTCGGCACCGACCTCTCCTGCGACTCTAGCCGAAGAGACCTTGGCGTTTCTCCCATCAAGAATGGTCTTGACTTCTTCGGCGGTCTTAGCGCCGAGAAGCGTCATCTCCCTGCTGAGAAGAAGTGCAACAGCAGCTCGAATGAGGAGTGCATCTCCTTCAAAGACATATACGTCCCAAAGACGGGCTGCTTCGTCTATCGCCAAGTGTTGTGTGAAGATGGCTGTCAAAATTCCTGAAAAAGAGCGTTCCAATTCGGCAGTAGGGATTTTCTTGGAGAGGTGCGCGTGAAGAGGGGCAGATTTGAGAGAAAGCGTCTGCATGATGAGGTTGAAAGCGGACGCTTGTGCACCCGGATCACCAGTGTAAAAGGATAGAGGCAATGGGCGATTGAGGACGTTAGCGAGTGCGACGAATGCAGACGCGGCATCGGGCAAGTTGAGAAGCAGCAACGCAGCGATTGTCTGACGGACTTGGTTAGCAACTCAGGTGGCACAAGATGTGGCTGTTGCACTTACGTTACAACCACGGACATAACCAATGTCGCTTCTGTACATGGCATATGCACTCAGCACATCAACAAGGCTTTGGTGCAGTGGTCCCTCGACGTCAAAAATCCGTAGATCCTCCCACGTCTTCTGTGCAGCGTCCCTTCGGATATCCTGGAACCATCTTGCCCTCCTGGCATCCTCGGCATCGCCCTTATCGTCCTTGACTCTGGCTTCAATTTCTTGAGCTCTAGCAAGCGCTGCTTCATACGACGTTTCCGATAGTCCCAATTCATTGCCAATAGCTCGACCCCAGATTTGGGCGCGGCTTCGGGGTGCGATTCCCTTCCACCATAGTTCTCTTGTCCTACGCTCGCGAATAGCATCGCTCCAACGTGGAATCACGTCCCTCTCCCAAATTTGCATGAGGTTGTCGGCGGTGCTGTCCCGTCCCTCGATCTTGGCCTTGCGTGAGGCTTCGCGTCGCTCCTCAGCCTTGGCACTTGCTGCCATCATCTTTTGATATTCCTTCAGATGCCGGCGCTCCTCAGCGGGATCCTTGGGTGGTAGCCATGAGGGCCGTGTCCGGCTAAGGACAGCCTCCTTCTCCTTCGAAACGGGAAGAGGGTCGATCATAATATTCGTCTTGCGAAGAGGTGGCAGCTCGGGAGTTGATTTAACACGCTGCTTCTTGTCAAACGTGTCAATAGATCGTTGAGTGGCGTTCCAGGTGTTGGGGCGCTGATTCGCGGGGCGCTTGGCTTGTTGTTCCTCCATTTCGTTGGCGTGCTCCTCGAGCTTCTCTGTCAACGTCTTGGCCTCGGCGTTTAATTCCGCCAATGCAGCATTCCAGCTGTGTGCCCTTTGCTTGGCTGGGCTGCGAGGGTTGTCATCGGTCTTCCAAGTTGGTGATCGAAGAGAGCCTTGAGCTTGCGCGACTGCGGGAGTTCCATTACCGACACTTCGCACTCGTTCTTTGGATCGATTGGGGGACGGAGAAACAGAGGATGGCCGGCTGGGTGTGCGCTCCTGCATGGGCCGGGGAGAGAGCGGCACATTGTCCAGAAACATGCCGTCGGGGATATCATCGCCATCGTCTTCATCACATTCACGTTCGAGGTCGGTAAAAGACTTGCGATCGCGGCCGGCCTGCCAGCTGCCCCGACGAGGTTTTTGAGGGAAACTTGGGTCTCTCGGATCTCTCGGGTTGAGCGAATAGGCAGGGCTTGGGCTTCGACGTCGAGAAAATGAAAGAGACGCCGAGGATGGGCTTGTCAATGTCTTTGGTCGCGTAGCAGAAAGAGGCTCGGCCAACGCGCTCAAATTGGTGCTTCTGGGGTTGGAGGTGTATACGTTGGTCTCGAGGGTAGGGAATGGCGGTCGGGCTTTGGAGGCGGTTTTGCCTGCTGCGAGGGTTCGGCTCGAGGGGGCTTTGGCTAGAGTGGTACGAACGTCGACCTTCGATGGGCTCTTGAGGGTCACGGTGTCGTCGTCGAGACCAATTTCTTCAAAATGGCCAACATCGGCCAAGACGCTGCCATCGTCACTGTCGAAAGATTGAAACGAGGAAGTCTTGGAGCTCTTTGAAGTCGTCATCCCTGGCGGAGAGTCGGGGCTGGGGAGAACACTGCCGATGTCAAGAGTACGGATCATTGTCGCATCTCCAGGGCAACGACAGATGGCTGGACGAGAGGACTCTGTCGACTCGCCCGGGGGATCTCAAGCAAGTAGATCTCTTCTGATATGGGTTTTGTGTTCGTCAATTAAGAGTGAATTGGTTCGAGATCGTGGCTTGTGATGTGGCCGTTGTTTGGCTTAGGCGGCGCTTCTGTTTTGTTCAGCGGCGCCGTGCTAGGAGGCGGTAACCGTTGTTATGGGCACTGGAATATCGGAGCCGTTTCAAAAATGCCGGGGTTTGCGAGAACCAAATAATAGGGCCAAAATGAAGTCGTACTAAGCAAGTCTGGTATGGAAAGGGAGATGGAATAGCGAGGGAACGAAGTGAAAGGAGGCCGAGGCCGAAAGTTGTTTTGTTGTGCCGGTAAGAGCGATATAATGGTATCAATCGATCAACGAGAGACTAGGGTTGAATAGCTTAAAGAGGATGGATAAGACAGACTCCAACACTCATAGGGAAACGACCGAACTCGAAGGTGGGAACAAGATTTTGCAACCCCGGACAATGGTAAGCGGTCGCAGCCGGGATGACGAGATATTACCCAATATTAAGCGCGGAGTTGAGAAGAAGTGGCCTCCAAAACAAAGGGGGTGATTAGTCTAAGTTGAAGGGTTTGAGACAAGAAGACGATTGAAGAATGAAGAAATGATGCAGTGCCGAGAGTAGAGACAAGAAGCAAAAGGGAAGAAATGATGGGGAGAGAGATGACAAGGAGACGACGGAAAACGAGTGAGACTCTCAAGCAACAAGGCAAGGAAGTTCAAGAACAAGAACAAGCACAAGCAAGTCAAAGTCAAGATAAACCGGGAAGTGGATGACGATCCCCAAACGAGAACGCCAACGCAGCCAAGGAGATGATCCCACCCACACTTTTGATGGAATGCTTGTACCCATTCATACTAAAATAGCACGCTCGTGACCTTTGCCTTAATTTTTCAATGTGTGGGTTGTCATGGGTGTGGACATGGCCTTATCGGATCAAGCCACCTCCAGGGGCTTGCACCGTGAATCTTTTTTGGAGACTGTGTAAGACTGCTAATTGATCCAGGACTCGAAGGAAATGCTGCAAAATGCACAATTAATTTCTGTGTTATTGAGTTTATGCGATGAAATCAAGTTCCTATTTTCTTGCAGCTACAATTAATACCATGACTATCTATTAATATAATAGCCTCTTGCAATTGTAGCTTTAAGATCAATGATCGCCACTGTTTAACCCATAAATATGATCAACAATTCATGGCATATCCTCTTTTCTTGCACCGTCAATCATCTCGATATTCATCGAGCTGTGTCTACAGTGCTAAATGGAAGCGGGCCCCTGTCAATTAATCTCGGCCGCATATGCGCGGCTAATGAACAAGCACAACCAATCATGTCTCACAACTCCAAGATTTTCAGCTTCCATGTCAACATGCAACCTCAGACGTTAAAAAACAAGCAATTTCGCGATTTATTTATAATAACCCCTCGAAGCCCCTCTGCTGGGGTTTGCGGGTGATGACTCCAGACTTCCTTAATAACTCTCATATGGAGAGACCTTGTCAATCAACTGTGTTGAGCCTTGAGCCTTGCTTACCCCTGGTCCCCCCTTGTCCTGCGTTATCTCCAAAATGTGACTTCATCCGTACGTGCACATTATTACATCCTGACTATACATCGATTCACATCTCCGAATGCCCAATCTCACACATGGCATTGAACCTGCTTACTTGCTTCTTCGTCCACAGCTCGTTCCGCCTCCATATGTCCTCTGCCGTTTCTCTGTGTCCGCTCGCATTCTGGCGATCAGATCAGCCCCGTTGAGATCGGAATCGGAGTCATCGGATTCACTCTCAGCGTCTGTATCTCCCGAAATGAGGAACGCATCCACATCTTTGGGCTGCGTCTTCTTTGTCTTCTTCTTCTCTCGGAGCCTCGATTTCTTTTGCACTTGGGCGTCCTTGTTTTTATTCCGCCGTCTGATTTCCTGGTTCTGCATAGCCTCCTCAACAAACGTTTCGAGTGCCTTTTTCTTTGCTGTAAAAAGCGGAATAGGCGAGCCTGCAAGTCTCGAAAACTTCATCGTAAGATTGTACCAAAAGTTGCTGTATTGCTTGCTGGTCTTGATTCCCCTATATTCTAGTTCCGCTGCTACGGCTTGTGATTCGCGCTCACTCAGGGACGCCGGCGTACTCCAGTCAATCTCCCAGTTGTACTTTTGATTCGACTCGTCGCTTGTATCGTGACTGAAGCCTTGCCCAGCGGCGATTTTCTTCTTGAACAAAGCAACTGTGGGCTTGATGGCGTGTTCTGAAACGCCATCACGGATGATCGGGGGCTTGATTTCCTTCTCGGAAGGCTTGGTCCAGTGTTTGTCTGTTCCTGGCTTCAACTGTTGCTCTTGGAGCTTCTTCTCAACTTCATCTTCAGACTCTGCTATGTCTGTCGTGTCGTTAACGCGGGGAGGTCGCCTTGCGACAATCTTTGTAGGCGTTTCTTGTCTTGAGGCTGCGTCGCTCGCGGCGGTATCATCGGGGTTAGATGGTAAAGGCATGAAATCTTTTTCTGGGATATCAGTCAGTATGTACACCTTGACGCAAAACAAGTGACCTACTTTGTTGAAGCCATCGAGCTCCCTTTGGAAGTGGCGGCGTCCAGTTCTTGGGTAGGAGCCTCGGCAATGTCACCGCCTTGGGCACAATAGCCCGGTGAGGAGGTGTAGAGTAAAGCTTCTTTTTGAAAGAGCTAACCTTGGCGGCAGTCCCATCCTATGAGACTCTACGCTCAGAAGGCCGGACAGCCTTTGCTTGCTGTTTGCTCTGCTGTATCCGTTCCGTAGGTGATGAAGCGGCGTACTCATCTCCAGAAAGGGGAGAGATATCCGGGAAGGGAGAATACACACTCTCGTTATCGCTCGCACGACCTCGTCCACCCGAGCCCTTAAGGATACTCTTCAAGCCGAGGAGGGAATCCCGATGGTGAGGTCGGAATGGCGATGGTGTACCAGGAGTGTGGCTCTGCATGAGCTTCTCACCGCTGTAAACTGGCTGAAGCTCATAGATGGATGGCGAAAGACCCTTTTCGGTTTTGATCGGAGTGGAGAAATTGTTCTTCGGGATGCCGAACGTATTGCTCAAATCCTTGTTGGCGGAATCAATTATGGCCGCCTCTTCGAGTGTGGCAGAGACAGCTTTCGGAGAGACGTCTTCCTGCGGTAGCTGATATGACACAGGTGGCGATGATCCAACATTTCCATTCTCTTCCACCTCGTTGGTATTGGCTTCATGAGACACCTCATCATCACTTAGGTCAGGAAGGCCTTGGTATTCCTCCTCACCGTCGTCGTATTCCTTTTCACGGTCTTCGTCGGCATGCGACTCGTATTGCTTGACAAAAGAAATGTTCATGGGACTTGAGTAGCTCTCCTTTTTGATGTTCTTGATGTCCTTTTCGTCGAAGTCTTCTTCGTTGTCTGAGGATTGCCCACACACCGAGCTTCTCTCTTGCTTGATAGGGCGCATGTCTCCATCGCGAGACTCTTCATCACTGCTACATTCGTCATCGTCGGAGCAGTATTGCTCAATGCTCTCTATCTTGACGGGTTTCATGTCACTATCGTGAGCTTCCATCTTGACTTTCTTCGCTACGGCATCATCGTGCTGATATTCAGGCGCGGTGGAGAAGGGCACATCATGGTCGGGAGACGGGGAATTGCTTCTGGAGATTGAGGAAGCTTTCTTCAACTCATCATGGCACCAACCCAACAAACAATCCGTGATGTGCGGCGAGGGCTTCCTCTGTTCATTGACAGGGACGGTCTCCTGCGGGGCAGGAACGGCGTTGCTGTTGGTGGGCTGCTTAGCAGCAGTGGCTTGGGGATTCTGGACGTCGAGGATATGCCCGACTGGTGTTGGCAGCGCTGGCTTGGCCAGAACCGTAGTCTCTTCGTCTGAGAAATCAGAACTATCGGAGGGCTCCTGGGTAAGATCGATGTGTAAAGTTTTGCTTGGTGTGGTGTCGCGTGTAACCGCTGACTTAGCAGACGTAGGCCGCTTTGTAACAGAGGGAGGCCGAGTCTTGGGCTGAGCTGCAACCTTTCGTTGCTTAGCAGTCTCGGCCTTGATATCTTTGTCGGCTGTAGCGCGATGCTTGACCGCCTTTCGTCTTGGGGATACCAGAACCTTGACAACCTCACAGTCCGAGTCAGACTGATCTTCGTCGTCTGCATCGATCGAGACAGGAGTATCGATTGAGTCGCCAACTCGTCGTCGCTTAACATTGGCTTTCTGTTGTTCAAGCTGATTGCGCTTTTTCGGAGAAGGCTGAGCTTTCTCACTGTCGTGGTCCGACTCATTCTCGTTCTGGGTTGCAACCTCGTTCTGACGGGGTTCGGGGGGGATATGAGTTGGAGGGACAGAAGTGCTTCGACTTGGGCCTGCAATGCTCGAGGTGAGGTTGGGCAAGGGTGCTTGAGGAGGTACAGAAGCAGCTGGTCGCCCTCTAGCAGCTGGTCGTTTGTTCTGTCTTTGCAATGTTGTGCCTTTTGCGAGGACGGATGCTTTGATAGAGGCATAGCCTCGATTGATAGATTCTTGCTGATCAATCTTGCGCTTCTTGTTGGGTCGAGCTCGTGGACTGGGTGCGACGAGTTTGCGCTTTGGCGATGGCTGGACTTTTTCAATCACACAGTCTGAATCAGAGCTCTCTCCAGATGAAATATCAAATGGTGTATTCGGTGAGTTTACTTGAACTAATTGACTTGTTCGTTTTGGCGTTTGTTGGCCTTGACTACTCGCCGCGACTCGTTTTTTAGGGGGAGTTTCGGGGACACGTTCATTCCGTCCCTCCAAGCGACGCTTCTTCGTGATTTGGGGAGATGACATATTTTTGGAGATTGGGGTAGAGGGAATAGCTGGTTGTAAAGATGCTGCACGGGGCACGAAGGTTGATGCCTGCCATCTCTGCCTCTTGGGCTTCTGATTTGGCTTGGGCATGGCTTGTTGTGACTCTGCGCGGCCTGGGTTGGGCGAAGTCGACTGGCTGCCACCTTTCGCGGCTCTGGCTGGCGATGGTTTGTTACGCTTTTTGATGCGCTGTTTTGATTGTTGAGAGGACGGTGAAGATGAAAAGAAGTCGACAATCTTGGATTGCTCCATTGGTTTGGCGATATCACTCAGGGAGCGAAGATTCTTGCGATGAGAAACAACCTGCCGGAGCAATAAATGATAGTGAATGTACAAGTGACTTATGGGGATTGCTGAGATATGAAAGACTTTCAGAATAAAATAATAAAGCAGCAGGTAGCTATACGACCGTTGAGGTGATGCTGATGATGCTAAAGTTGAAGTCTTGCGAGATCGTGATGATGCGAGCGCAAAGAGTGAATGTGAGAACTTGAGCATAAAGAGCCGGGAGAATAATTAACAGGATAATGTAACGAATTTTGTCATTCAATAAACACAACAATAGAGGCGAGCGACAAATAATGTGCGCCAGGGTTTGTCAGTAACAACGCAAGGCAGTGTCAAAAAGGAGTTGCGGACGGCTGGCACTGGCACAACACTGCTCAATCAAAAGCACGCATTTGGGAAGTTCATTGTTCGTCATAAGGCAAGGCTCATTCACGATGGTCCTTTTTTCCATTTTTTCCAGCATCTATGGTATCATTACAGATCATCATGGTCTATGCACATTGACTCGTCCTCACCGGCTACCGAAACCAGTCTTACATACGCTCTCGTCGACGAGGAGCTGCCCGAATGATATCGTCCACTCGAAGAAGAAGCTGTTTGATAATGTTAGAATGATGTTTTTAAAGTCTTTGGATAAGTGCTTACCTCTGCGGCTTCGCTGGCCGAAGACACCACAGCCTTCTTCAACTTGTAACTCTCGATAACACCGAGATCTCGCATATCAGCAATACCACCGCCAGGGGTCGTCAGGTCCAGGCCATAAGTGGTAAGACCATCGTAGAGAGCCTTGCGTAATCTGGCAACGAGGTCACCAGAGTCGAGACCGGCGTTGTCGGCAAGGATGGTGGGAAGTTGTCGAAGAGCGATGGCAAAGCTAGAGACAGCCAGTTGTCGCTTACCCTCAACTCGGGTAGCAGCACCCTCAACCGCCTTGGCCATAAGCATCTCAGCACAACCACCGCCAAGGGTGGTTCGGGGTTCCTTGACAGTCTGTGACAGAACAGCAAGGGCATCGTGCAGACTTCGCTCGGCCTCATCGAGGAGCTGTTCTGTGGCACCTCGAAGGACAATTGTGCAAGCTTCACCACCAGCCACGCCAGAAAACTTGATAAGAGTATCTTCTCCAATAATAACCTCCTCAATAACGTCGCAGTGGCCAAGCTTGACTTGATCGGGATGGTCAAAGGTCGAGGCAATCTCACCGCCTGTGACCAGGGCAAGACGCTCAATACCGTCGAAGTCAGCATGCTCAATGGACATGATGCCAGCATCAGTAAACAGCTGCTCAGGCCAGTTGTAAATGAGCTGTCGGTTGATGAAGCAGTTGATGCCGTGTGCCTTGATCTTCTCAACCTTGGCCTTCATCTTATCCTTCTCGGCCTTCTCAAGCTCGGCAAGCTTGCTTGTTGAGCCAACCTTAACGCGGGCACCAAAGATCTTGACCTTGTCAGTGTCCATAGAGGTGTTGGCCACCAGAATCTTGGCCTTCTCTAGTCGCTTGGGCTGGTTGACACCGATCTTCTTATCGAGAATGAAACCTTCGTCGAGGTAGGAGTCGCTGAGTTTGCCTCCGGCCTTCTTGATGATCTGGATGTGGTTGAGATCGGAGGACTTGAGTCGGAGGACGGCATCAACGGCCAATTCGGCGAACTGAGTGCGGTCCTGGGCCAGGACCTTGGAGCTGAGTGTTGTTCGGGCAATGGCGAGCAGATCTTGTCGGAAGGCCTCGGGGTTCTTGCTGTGATCAACGGCCGATCCTTCCAGCGCCTTCAGCGCAGCCTGGCTAGCTATCCGGTAGCCCTCAATGATAGTCTGGGGGTGGATCTTCTTGTCAACCAGCTTCTCCGCCTCTCTCAATAGCTCGGCAGCGAGAACAGCAACGGAGGTGGTACCGTCACCGACTTCGTCGTCTTGGACCTTCGAAATATTGACTAGAACCTTTGCGGCGGCGTTATCGAGGGCGATCGACTTGAGGATTGTGGCACCGTCGTTGGTAACCATGATTTCGGCGGTGGAGCTAGCATCATGTTAAAAGGGGGCTTGTCGAGACCGCAAGATGGGCGCAACGTACGCTGACTGGAGAATCTTGTCCATACCCTTAGGACCAAGGGTGCTCTTTACCAGATCACCAACGGCGATGGCACCGACAAAGGCGGAGAGACGAGCATTCTCACCCTTCTCCTCAGTAGTGCCCTCCTCAAAAATTTGGGTTGGTTGGAAAGACTAGGAGGGGCATGTTAGCATACGGTATACTCAGTATGAGGAGATGAAGTGTTTCAACAAGCATTCCTCACCAAAAGAGGAAACATACCATGATGGGCTCACAATGTGACTTTGTATACGGCGAAACCTATAAAAACGTAAAGGTTGTCGTCGTCGTCAACGTCAATATGCTTCAGCCTTGGGGTAGACGTTGCAGCCTTTTTTTCTGGAGCTCCCATCCAGCTTAGCAACCGCAGCCCCTCCACTCCAGGGGCCAGCAAAGCCCACACGTGATTTGCCCCGCGGTGGGAGCCTCGAGCTTCGGGCCAGTATTATCATTTCTCCGCATCACGCACACTTTCGTCGGGAAAGTTGAAGGAGAACACCAAATTTGTGCTGAACTAGGTTGGCCACCGCAACATCAAGACTCCGCACGTTCCCGAGCGACATTCTGCGCCGTTCTAGACAAGCCTTTGCGTGTCTTCCAGAGGTCATATCTCCCGCGCGCAAAAAGGCCATTTTCGCAAACCTGTGCTCGGTAGCCGAACCCTCCCCAAACCCTCGAAAAAAACCATACAGAATCGAGTGAGAGCGGGGCATTTTTTCTTGCACCCCTCCAACAACCAAATATCGCCCATCATGGCGCCCTCTTTCGACCACCTCCGCGAGGCCGACCTTGACGATGACGAGTTCAACGATGATGATATTGATATCTCCGATCTGAGAGAACGATTCGAGGTTTCGCTTGAGCAAGGCTATGATAGCTTCGTGGTTCTCGATGGCCTGCCTCAAGTCACAGAGGATCAGAAGCCCAAGCTTGTCAAGTTCTTGTTGAAGAAGCTCAACACAGTCGGCAAGACACGCGAGGACTTGATACATATGCCCATGGGTGACGATGGAAAGTCTTTCCGGTAGGTGCAATGCTTGGAAACAAAGTAGTATCGAACTTGGAGCTGATCCCTCATTTTAAGATTTGCCTTTGTCGAATACACTTCGCCCGCCGAGGCTGCTGCCGCTACTCGCGAGCTCGACCTTACCCCCCTCGACAAGAAGCACACCCTCCGTGTCAACAAGTTCACAGATATCGAGCGATATGGACGAGAAGGTCGTATCGACGAGACCTACCAACCCCCTCACATCGACGAGTTCACCGAGAAAGAGCATCTGCGATGGTTCCTCAAGGACCCCTCAGGCCGCGGCCGAGACCAGTTCGTCATGTACAAGGGTGAGAGCGTTGGTGTCTACTGGAACAACGAGAAGGATCAACCTGAGAACATCGTCGAGCGACAGCACTGGACTGAAACATTTGTTCAGTGGTCTCCTCTCGGCACATACCTCACCTCCGTCCATGCCCAGGGTGTCCAGCTTTGGGGCGGTCCTTCATGGACACGACAGGCCCGATTCGCTCACCCTTTCGTAAACCTGGTCGCTTTCTCCCCCGGTGAGAAGTACATCGTCACCTGGTCTAACCGTCCTATCTCTATTCCCGACGAGGGCCACCCCGCCCTTTCAATCGACGACCATGGCAAGAACTACGTGATCTGGGACATCGCTACCGCTACTCCTCTGCGATCCTTCGCCAACCTCGAACCCCCCAAGGTGGAGGAAGGCAAGGCCGCGCCTAAGATGCAGTGGCCTGCCTTCAAGTGGTCTGCTGATGACAAGTACGTTGCCCGTCTGAACCCCGGCCAGTCCATCTCCGTATACGAACTACCTCGCATGAACCTTCTCGACAAGACCTCCATCAAAATCGAGGGTGTTGTGGACTTTGACTGGGCTCCTGCTACCCCCAAGCGCGATGGTGTCAAGGACTACGAGCAGCTGTTCTGCTACTGGACTCCTGAAATCGGCAGCAACCCCGCCAAGGTCGGCTTGATGAGCATTCCCTCAAAGCAGGTCGTTCGATCCCTGAACCTCTTCAGCGTTAGCGACGCTAAGCTTCACTGGCAATCCGAGGCTGCCTACATTTGCGTCAAGGTCGACAGACACTCCAAGTCGAAGAAGTCTCAAGCAACTACACTCGAGATTTTCCGTGTCAAGGAGAAGGGTGTCCCTGTTGAGGTCGTTGACACTATTAAGGATACCGTTATCAACTTTGCCTGGGAACCTAAGGGTGACAGGTTTGCCATCATCTCCACAACCGAGCCCGTGGGCGTTACTGCTGTCCCCCCCAAGACTGCAGTTTCTTTCTTCTGCCCTGAGAAGGCCAAGAAGGGCCAACAAGTGGGTAACTTCAAGCACCTCCGAACGCTTGACAAGAAGAATAGCAACGCCATCTACTGGTCACCCCGCGGTCGCTTTGTTGTTATTGCCACCATTGCCAACCAGCAGAGCTCCGATCTGGACTTTTTCGATCTTGATTTCGAGGGCGAGAAGCCCGAGTCCGACAAGGACCTTACCGCCAACCTCCAGGCTATGAACACCGCCGACCACTACGGTGTCACAGATGTTGAGTGGGACCCTTCAGGCCGATTCGTCGCCTCATGGGCTTCTGCTTGGAAACACTCGGTATGCTCCGCCTGTCAAACTTGTTATGATACTTATACTAACCTGATTTAGATGGAAAACGGCTACCACATTTACGATTTCAAGGGTGAGGCTCTACGAGAAGAGCCGCTTGAGAAGTTCAAGCAGTTCTCATGGCGCCCTCGGCCCGCGACCCTGCTCACCAAGGAGGAGCAGAAGGCTGTGCGCAAGAACCTTCGAGAATACAGCCGCGTCTTTGAGCAAGAAGATGCCGACCGTGGTGCGTCTGCTGACTTGGCTGTGGTTGAGGCTCGCCGACACATGCTCGAGGAGTGGTACAACTGGCGCGAGTCCGTCGAGGCCGAGACTCTAGAAGAGCGCGAAGTTCTTGGCCTACCAAAGGATCCCCATGCTCCTCTGCTAGAGGCCTACACAAAGTCTCTTGAGGGCTTAACATCAGAGGAGGATCGGGTGATTGAGGAGATTGTGGAGGAGGTTCTTGAGGAGAGTGAGGAGATCCTCGCATAGACGTCTTCACTGCATTTGCATGGGAGTGATTTGCTTGTATCTCGGTAGAAAAACTGGTCAGGGCGAGGGGTCACGTAATGAAATTCATTGTCATGTTCACGAAAGATAGGTCCAGTTGCTTGGACTTTCTAAAAGCATTTTTCGGAGTATTCTCTGTTCATACATATCACTTGCTCATCCATTACCTGCTGCGTGATACGATACGTAGTTGGCTTGGTGACAACTCTGTTGCTCAACACGTTCATCTCAATCGCTTGTCCGTTTACGATGCATAACAACATCTTCTGGCCCGAGACAGAAGCTGAATGTCTTGGCAATCCCGAAAAGACGATGTTTTCAACTCGTAATCTCTACAACAAACTTGTTTGTTCCCAGCATTTACCCTGCCAGTCCAAGCTAACTAGTTTTCCATATTCTGGATTGCCAAGAGAACATGAGAACATGAGAAGCTGTCTCGTTGTCTCTGTCGCCCTTGATATTCGCTTTCGTGCATCGCCCTGCTGTTCAGCCTCTCCTCATGGCGATGTGCTCAATGTGCTCGATGCCAAGATATTGCAAAAGCAAATCTGGCGTCCGAAAGCCCTACCACGAACCGTGATATCCGTCGCATCTATCTTGGCGAGGACTTTAGAACGGCATAGTTATAGGTCTCGGGTGTTTGTCGCACGCAGCCTCTCCAAATCAGTCTGCAACCGCTAGGAACCAGTCATTTCCGCCACTTCATATTAAATGTCCTCAGAATAATACATATAAGGCTCAAAATATTAACATTTCCGTGTTTTAGCTGATAACAGCTCAGAAGAAAGGGGTAAGCCTCGATATGGTCTGGGATATATAATGTGTCAAGCGGTCTGCTTGCGACTGGGCGCAACACTCCATATTTGCCAGTAGCTGTACCTTATATCAGATCACTTCAACGATATCGCGTCTTCAGATAGCAGCCGATTGTTTCTCGAGCGAATACGATTTTATATCTACCTGTGCCGTCATTAACTCGACATCTTGCCCCGAACCATGCTCAGTTCTCCCTGCATGATGCGCGACGCCCTCCTTCTTCTCAGTAGCATTACTGCCATAGCCACAACATATGCTTCTCCAGTAGCTTCGTCAACGACTTCTATAATTACTCCGCCTCTCACCACATCAATACTTGATCCAGTTGCGCCCCCTGTCATTGCAGCCGTTACGACTCCAGAGGATATACACATGGTCATTCGGGCGGTCCGCAGTTTAGCTTCTGACATGTATTTTACTGCCAGTAATATTGGAGGCCGTGGTGTAGAAGTCGAGATCATCGGGGTATTACAAGTTTTGCCTCATCTAGTTGACCTATACTGACCTCCTGGAAGAATACATACCTACGATGTCGAGATATGATTGAAGGGGTCCAGCAGGCGTTCGACAAGATCGGCGGTCGGCCCCAAACCCCTTTCTCATATGAGAATCAAAAGGGTATTTGTTCCATGTTCGACTTAGTAGGTAACATATCTGCATCATACTCATTGCGAGACATGATAGATGGTTTTGAGCGACCCTTGATCGACTGATACTAACATTCCTCTCCAGTTCGGCATCGACCAATCAAAGCTCCTCACAATGTTGGTGAGAGATCTGGAGAGTATATCAAGGGACGGCTTTATCGACCACTTTGGGGATTGCTTCCAGCGTCTTCAGCCTGCACTGAATATGTTTATTGAAGAACTGACATCTTATGCACCCGATTGTGAATTCGAGATGCTGAGGAGAAAGGACCAGCTTGAGGTTGGGCTGAGTAATGCATTGGGAAGGGTGCTGGGCTATCGGGCGGGACATGCCCCAGACCGCATTCCTTTGGCATTAGACTGAGGTCATCATCTTGGCTCTTTTTTAGCAATTATGACTTATCGACTTGGTCTTGATGGTTGCTGGGCTTCTGTCCGATTTGACGATCATCTCCCTCGGTGATGGACCAAACTCCAGTGCAAGCACTCATGGCTTAATCAGGGTCGGTTGACGTTCATAATGCATGGATTACACCCAGTCACACTTTGTCTTTGATAAGGGAGTGAACCCTAGCCGGGAGCGCACAGATGAGTAAATAATGTAAGGGGGTTGTGTTATATTACAACAAAACGAAACATATAAGACATATGAGAGTCCAGGCTGTAGCTCACGCTGAGCGGTCAAAAGTTACAAAATGTTGAGATGTTTGCCTGTAACAGTGCACAAGAACGCGAGTTTCTGGTCCTTCCAACTTCTCTCTGCTCTTACCTACTCAATCTGCCGTGATTGAAATTGCCAATTTAGAAAACAAACTCAATTATGTGATTGATGAATTACGCGTCCATCGAGTTCAATTTGACAAACTTCGCTACCCTAGAGAAATTTGAAGTCTATCATGGCCCTTCCTCTTCAAGTTTCGTCAAGGGAGGACCGGGGCGCACGTTAGAGGGTCCCCCGAAGCACAGACCATCCGATCCGGGGTGCACACAAGCGAAGCCCACAAAAAGAGAAAGTCAGAACAGAAGAACAGTGTGAAGAGTCAATTCAGGTTGGTGACAGTAGCTCTGAAACGGCAATTGAAGGATTGCGAATCCCTATTGGAGGATAAAGCTTCCAACCTAACTCACTGTGGGGAACATAGCACCTCGTCTTTCTGTATCCATTTCTTACAAGAATTACTTCCTCCCTGCATTGCCCTTTGACCCTAGATGACACAGCGTCAGCCTTCACATGCTTAACAATGCAAGGGAACCTCGATTTGACCACAGCTAGACATTTTGAGATCGAGTTTTTATCGATGTACGTAGCCAAGGGGAAGCAAAAAAAGCAATAACGCAGGGACTCTCATTTAAGTGATAAAAAGATTTACGTATACTAACTAGTAGACTAAGTACTAGGTATACTTTACCAAAGCTTTAGACCAGTTCATTTTAGCACCCCGTCTCGACGTCAGAGGTTTTCTTGCTCCCCAGTGCTGTCGGACACTCGAGTCTTGGCCTTGCGCCAACGGGATGGTCTGGATCGCCCACAGTAAGAATTTTACTGGCAACACGGCCATCATACCTGGCGCAAGCCATAACCCCTCTCCCCTCGACTGGTGCAATTCCTTGCCAGTCTCTGGCCTTCTCTACAACGCCCGTGCCATGCTGGGTTGGCCGCCCGTGTCAGCAATCGCTGGAGGGTGAGAGAAAAAGAGAAAAACCATCACAATTCTATTCTAGAGTTATATAATTCTATTATAATATTGGATAAAATCTGCAAAGACTCATCATAAGTCGTAAAATACAATAAAAGCTTAGAATAGAAAATTACGATATTTAGGATGAATTAAGATAAAGTCATCATAATGTATACGATTCCTGCATACGTTCCTTTTCTTACCTCCGAGGGGAACAATTCCAGGGCAGGGCAAAGAAGGGGTCACTCGTAAAACCCGGGCTCCTACCCCAACCTTTTCTCCGTGTTCCATCCAACCTGCTCTATTATTCCACCTAGAATCGCATTTTTATCAATATCTTTTTATCAATAACGTTGCGTGGTGTTGTGATTTAAATCGTGAGGTCTGCTTCGATTTTGATCCCCTCCTGCGCGCTCCCCTCCGAGTCGGCTCCGTACCTACCTACCTACCTACCTACCTACGAACGAACGAACGGACGAATCTGTGGTGTGACGTGACTACCCAACCAAGATATCGAATCTTTCATCCCTTCCATCCATTCTATGGCTTTTGCCGATTTACATCCGCCGCACTAAGCCTCTCATCCTCTCTAATGGGTTCCATGTGATCAATCACATCGTAATCCTTATCGAACATGCTGCGACGACCTCCGGGCGAGGGGCGTCGGGCCCTACAGCAACAGAGACTCTTCATCGCCTTTGCTATCATCCTTCTGCCATGGCTACAGCTTGTTGATGCTCAGCAGCAGCATCGACCAGTTGAACCAGGTCTACCACAACTGCAGCGCCCCGGCGGCCGCAGTCAGCAGCTAGCCGATGATGCCGTCCATCAATGGGCCGCGACCCCCGTTGACGTGACCAAGTCGGCTCGAGAGACTGTTAAGAATGTAAGGCAGGCTTCCGTTGCCAACCAACGACAACCAAAGCAGCAGAAGAATGAACCTGTCCGCAAGAACCGGAAAAGAGAATATGAAAACGAAAACGAACATATAATTATCCCTGACGATGCGAGCGCCCTCGCAACTTTGGCTCCGGCTCAGTCCGTAGGAGCACCAAACCCTTCACGACGGTCCAGCAGAATTCCTGCTTCTGGGCTTGCCTCGCCGCAGATTGCGCGGAGTCTGAAGGATTGGGAAGTGGAAGACTTTGTGCTTCTGGCGACCGTCGATGGAGACCTATACGCCAACGACCGAAGAACCGGAAAGGAACGTTGGCATCTCGAAGTCGACCACCCTATGGTAGAGACCAAACACCACCGTTCAGAGAGGTCTATCCTCGATGAAAATTATCACCAAGTCGACCATTATGTTTGGGCTGTTGAGCCTAACCGCGACGGTGGAATATACCTCTGGGCGCCCGATTCTAATCGTGGATTTGTCAAGACTGGCTTCACCATGAAGAAGCTTGTCGAAGAGCTGGCCCCTTACGCCGACGAGAGCTCCCCCGTCGTCTATACTGGCGACAAGAAGACCACTATGATTACTCTTGATGCAGCCACCGGGAGAGTTCTGAAATGGTTCGGTGCTTCAGGATCTCATGTTAATGAAGCCGAAAGCTGCGCACGCCCCGACACGTTGTACGACGAGAACAGCCAGGAGTGTAGCTCTACTGGAACAATCACTTTGGGCAGGACCGAATATACTGTTGATATCCAGCGACGTGATGATGGTCTTCCTATCGCTACCCTCAGGTACTCTGAGTGGAGCCCCAATAACTACGACAGCGACCTATTCCAACAGCACCAGTCTTCATTGGATAAGAAGTACATCACAAGCCAACACGATGGCAAGGTCTACGCGTTTGACTACGCAAGGTCTGAAAAAGCAGAGCCGCTTTTCAGCGAACACTTCGCAGCACCTGTAGCTCGAGTCTTTGATGTATGCCGACCAGGAGATGCTACATCAGACAGCAACCCCGATCTTGTGGTCCTCCCTCAACCGCCAATGCCCCCACAAGATGAGACCCACGCCCGTATGCGCAGCAACAGTATCTTTCTCAATCAGACTCGGTCTGGGGATTGGTATGTCATGTCTGGACGATCGTACCCTCTTATCATCCATGCCCCCATCGCTCAACTATCCCGCCCCGATTGGTGGGACATTGCTCCCTCTTGGGACACCATCAACCAGACCAAACTCTCGAAGGTCTTGGTAGGCACACATTTCCTCGATACTGTCAACAACAGAGGTGGCACACACACGCCAAGTTTGCCTGCTGGTGCAATCGAAGGCCCAGAAGTGTATGACGTATACGATGACCGGGATGATTTTGAGAATAATGACTCGAAAACCACGGACCTAACATTTTCAGATGAGCCTACCTTGTTTACCAACGTCAAAAAGGTGCCTCTAATTGCTGCCCAAAGCGTTAGGGATTTCATCACCAACCCCGTGGTCATCATCATATTCGTTTCATTGCTCTATTTCAACAACAAGAATATCCGTCGTCACCTCCAGCGAGGGAAGAGACGCGGTTTTTGGAACGAATTGCAAAATATACTGGGTTTTGTTGAGGCCCCTGTCTACACGGAGCAGCCGGAGGAGGTTGATAGCAGCGACACTGACGGCAACGTTGACTACTTGGCCGGCCCAGTCGGCGAGGAACCAAAGCCTGCAGCACCTAGAGAAAGTCTGGAGGAGAAGGTCAAGGAATCCGTGGTCCCCGCCCCTGAATCATCCAAATTGGAGCCCGGAACTCTACCCCAAACGCCTATCAAAGAGGTAGAGCTCAGCGATAGGGAAGCGACCCCGAAGCCCAAGAGGAAGACTCCCGGCAAGAGGTCAGTAGATACTCCCGATACTCCTCAACCTCAACCTCAAACCAAGGCTACGGCCACAAATGAAAGTCAGGATGGCGGAGCCCCTGAAAAGAAGAAGAAGGCTCACAGAGGCAGACGTGGGGGTGTCAAACATCGCAAGGGTCGTGCTCAGGAAACCTCCCTATCTCGAGGTGATGATCCGGCCACGGCCACTGTCGAGGATGCGGTCAACAACGCAAAGAAGCTGGGCGAAAGGCCTAGCCTCGAGCCGGACGTAATGACCGTACATGACGACATGCAGTCTGTGACAGGCTCAACGATTCGTATGGGAAACATTGAGGTGAACACAGATGAGCAATTGGGCACAGGAAGCAATGGCACTCTAGTCTTTGCCGGCAAATTCGATGGAAGAGCGGTCGCCGTCAAGCGCATGTTGATTCAATTTTATGACATCGCGTCCCAAGAGACAAGGCTGTTGAGAGAGAGTGATGATCACCCGAATGGTAAGCTATTATACCATTGAAGAACAAACACTCTAACACTTCCAGTTATTCGATACTACTCCCAACAGATCCGCGATGGATTTCTCTACATTGCCCTGGAGCGTTGCGCCGCTTCATTAGCAGACGTGGTCGAAAAGCCCAACTATTTCCGGGACCTTGCCAACGCCGGCCGACACGATTTGCCAAACATTCTTTACCAAATCACAAACGGCATCAGCCACCTGCACGAACTCCGAATCGTTCATCGTGACCTCAAGCCACAGAATATTTTGGTCAATATGGGCAAGGATGGCAAGCCTAGAATGCTAGTCTCTGATTTCGGACTGTGCAAGAAGCTGGAGGGCGGTCAATCATCCTTCGGTGCCACTACGGGTCGTGCCGCTGGAACATCAGGCTGGCGTGCTCCTGAGCTTCTGCTCGACGACGATGCTCGAGAAGGTGCCATGATGGAGGCTAGCACCCAAAGCGGCTCCGGCTCAGTTTTGGTTGACGACAACATGATACCCCGGCGTGCTACTCGTGCGATTGACATTTTCTCGCTTGGACTGGTCTTCTTCTATGTCTTGACAAACGGATCGCATCCCTTTGATTGTGGCGATCGCTATATGCGAGAAGTCAATATTCGAAAAGGACAGTATAACCTGGACCTTCTCGACTCTCTCGGCGACTTCGCCTACGAGGCCAAGGACCTTATTGCCTCAATGCTTGAAGCAGACCCGAAGAACCGTCCCAATGCCAAGGAAATCATGGCCCATCCCTTCTTCTGGTCCGCAAAGAAGAGGCTCGCATTCCTTTGCGACGTCTCGGACCACTTTGAAAAGGAGCCAAGGGACCCTCCCTCACCCGCCCTGGCCGAGCTTGAAAGGCACATGGGTGATGTCACTCATGACTTCTTGAAGGTCTTACCACGTGACTTCGTTGACTCTCTCGGCAAGCAACGCAAATATACTGGCAACCGACTTCTTGACCTGCTTCGGGCCCTACGGAACAAGAAAAATCATTATGAGGACATGCCTGAGGCACTCAAAAAAACCGTGGGCCCCCTGCCCGACGGTTATCTTGCGTTTTGGACCGTTAGATTCCCTATGTTATTGCTGACTTGTTGGAATGTTGTCTGGAGCGTGCGTTGGGACGGATCGGACAGATTCCGCGAGTATTATGAGCCCGCAGCCTTGTAGGCAGGCTTTCGATCTAGTAAACTTGAGACCTTTATCCTAAGGGATGAAAAGATTTAGGCAATTTAGTCCAAGTTTAGGGGAGGTTTTACTGAGTTTATTTGACATCTTCTAAGGTCTCCCGTTTTCTTGGTCCCTGAGGCTGCCTTTCCAGTTGCGCCGAGACGATGGCAAAGCATACTAAAGCTGCATCCGAGACGACAGGGAGGATCTGCCTACTAGCAGCAGAAAGAATGGTGACACCGACGTCGCTAACGCAACTCTTTACCAACGAGATGGCCTGATCATAGATTCCTCAGAACATGATTATGTATTCATAGTACTCCTAAGCTTGTGATATGTGGTAGTAGAGACTCTGTGATTGCACATTTAGGGAAACGACCTGGCAGAATTGTGTACATTGCTACGCCTAACTTCGTTCGCTACCTCAAGAGCCAAGAGCCAATCACCCCAATCGCTATGCCACATCATATTCCCAGTTCGTGCCCGACATACTCGGGATACTAACACCAACCAAATGGTACAAAATGACCTGCCAATATTTACACATCGACTCTGTCGAAAATGGTTTTAACCCCATTGCACAAGAACCTTCTTGCCCTTCTTCCCACCCTTTTTCTTCCCACCAGCCTCGTCATCCTCGGCGGGCTCTTCACCAGCTGGTGTATTTGAGCCGCTGCCACCCCATTGGAAACCCGTTTCTCGACTTCCATAGTCGCGGCGTACAGCCCGACCGTTTCCATAGCCAAAGATTGTAGTTGTAGGCTTTGGCGCTGTAGGAAGAGCAGGGAAAGCATCCTCGCCAGTAGGACGGGGAGCAGGACGAGGGCGGTTGAGAGTTGTGGATTGTGAAGGTGTGGGCGTCGTCCAGTTAGAGCGAGAGGCAGAGGATGAGGAGTTGCCGGCTGAGGGAAGAGATGGGAATGCGTTGGAGGACGATGGGGGAGCACTGACAGCAGGACGAGCTGCCCACGATGAAGCCCCACCAGAGGATACAGGTGCAGGGCCGCCGAGTCTTGTGCTGTTCTTGAGCTTCAAGACACGGTTCGAGTACTTTTGTGTCGCCTTTGCATTAGGAACTGCTGGGTTGGCAGATGCTGCATTGGCCCAACCACTTGAACTCGAAGTTGCGCCTTGCATACCACTGAGACCGGGTAAGCTAGGATAATCTTCATTGATGGCACGCCAGTCCTGCCAAGCTTTGCGGAGGGCATCGGCCTTATTCTTGTCCTCATACAGATCCGCAACCTCTCGCACCATCGTACCAAGGGCGTTTGAGGAAGTATCGGCGAAGAGAGTGAAGAAAGCATCGATGAGTTGAGGTGCTGTAAGTCCGCCTTGGCGATATGAAGAGATGTGGTTTCGGAATGTTGCCATGCGCTGCGCATCGTTGCCGAGGAGGTTTGATGCTCGTTCAACTACAGCACCGTGGCGTACAAGTCGGGCACGCTCCTCGGGGCTGAGATTGGCAGGATCCGGGACAGTAGCAGATTCGATGGGATTAGCAAGGTTTGTCTGACTAGCACGGGGAGTGTTTGATGAGCTGCCACCACGAGATTGTGATGAGGCTTGAGCAGGTGTGGGCGAAGCCGCAGAGAGTGAACCACCAAATGTGCGATTGGACACAGATTGCGCAGAATGGATGGCCATTTGCCGCTGAAAGGCAATTTCATCTCGCCGTAATGGCTGGGCGGAGCTCGCAGGAACCGGTTCCATATTAGGGTCGCGGCCTCTGTTTCCTCCTCTTCGCCCATCTCTGCCTCCCCGTCGTCCTTCTTCTCTTCCGCTACCGCCCCCACCTCTCTCTTGCTGGTATGGTGTCCGAATGTCGAATCCTGAGATGTTGACTACTCGCGCGTCTCTGCCTGTTGCTTTGCCACCATGATCACTCAATTGGTGAGCCTGCAAGTCCAGCTCCGACTCGAAGACCACAAATTTCTTTTCCAAACATTCTCGATCGCTGCAGAGGTAATGGTCCTTCTTGAAATGCTCTTCGAGAGCATTGTAGTCGAGGTAGTAGTGGGGATGTCGCGAGTCTCGCCTATCACAGATGAAGCAGCGCTCATGCTTCATCCGGCAATGCTCGTACAACTTGTCGTCGTCGTAAAACCGCTCTCCACAGAACCCACATAGGGGGTGGCCCTTGAAGCCTGTTTGGTCTGCCGCGCCGGGCTTGTCGTCTCCATGACGCATGTGCTTCTCCAGTTCCTTATCCGCAAATAGCTCATGTTCATGTGTGAATACCCTCTTGTTACGAGTGCATAGATCGCACATGCGCTTGCGGTGAGCGGACTTGACATGGCGGTGCAAGTCAGGCCAGCCGAGGCCAGCGAAATCGCATGATGCGTCGGGGCAGTTATATCGGAGGAGGAGAACGGTATCGCCCACAATATCCTCTTTTGTGTACTTGATTCCGATGTTGCTGTCGGTGGTTGTGATGTCCTTTTCTGAGTAATCCTCGAAACGTTTCTCGGGGTCGTCGGTAAAGATGACATAGGGAGCCGGGGTCTAGAACACTATTAGCGATAAAGCCCTTAGGGGTACAGAGAAGAGAAACATACACGACAGTGAGCGCAGTCCTTTGTCTTATAAAGGGCTCTCATGCGTAGGCCGCAAATATGGCATGTCGTATGGTTGCAAGGCGCAATAGAGTGGTGAGCGACTGGGTTTGCGCAGATGAAGCACACCTCGCCGTCATCGTCGTCGGCAGCTTCAGCTGCTTTGCCTGCAGCCATGGCATGGGCTCTGGAAGCTGCAGCTGCAACATCCTGAGCCGCCGGGTCTGCAGGGACGTTGGGCACGTTGGAGTTGTTACCACCACGGCCACGCCGTTGGCCGCCTCGTCGGTTCTGATTCCCCTTTCCTCGGCCTCGTCCTCTGTTGCGCTGACCGTCGCCTTGTGGTTGGGATTCGGAAGCTGTCGGTCCAGTATTGCTGCCTCCTTCCGTCGAAGCCATTCTGTGCTGTCCCGAGCTTCCAGGAGCTGAAATGCTTGCGAATTCGGATAACGTAGAAGGCAAGGGGGTTAGAGCTATAATTATGTCGCTCGGTAGAGGGGTAGTCGCTTTATCGAAACAGAAAGCTGCCTAGTGCACGAGGAAAACTACAGGTAAATGGAAAATATGAGCGACCTTTTGGTGAAGCTGTACTGGTGCGCTATTGTACGAATGCAAAATGGTTGTAGTTTCAAGGGAAGTCGCGAAAACGAGAGATGATGATGTCGACCAGATTTTATTTGGGTTTCTACCTCTGAAATGGCGGGGCAGAACAGTGACGGAACTGCCCTGCTGTGGCACAAAGCCACTTCCATCCGCATCTGTGGCTGAGTAATCTCACCCAAGACTCACAAGCATGGGGCGATGCTCAAATTGGGCCCTTTGATTGGCTCTGAAACCGTTATTCAATACTGGGAGTCACCGGCCAGAACGATCCCAGCCTAGAGTGACAAAGACTCGCATTGGCATCTATTGACTCATGACGGCTCATTGAAGCTGGACCTATCGACAATGGCTTAAAACTCCTTTGAATGAACAGGGTTTACTTCATTTCACCTCCCGTCGGTCATTAATTAGAGTCTAACGGCCGCAAGTCACGACATGCCTCACATTTACAATAACAGCAAGCCTGTGGTACCAACTGGGCGCAAGGGATCATGTTTAATAGATTGGTATAGGTCGTTGAGGATTAAAACAGCATAAAACAGGTCGAACTATAATCCATCGCATCATAAGTATCGAATCGTAGCATGGCAGATGATTTAAAGCTAAGATATTATAAACGGAAGAAATTACATCACAAACCATAGCATTTTATAGAAATGCTATCAAACTTGATAGTAGGGCTTGACCTGCTCTTCAGACCAGTTCCAGAAGAACTCTGCCATACCTGTTCCACCTTCAGATTCGGGCAAAGCACCCTTCTCAAGATCTGGGCGGATAGGCATGAATCGACCCCATGGAACCACTTGAAAGTTGTCAGTAACTGCCTGAGCTCAGTTCGAGTAAGGCAAAGGAAATCTTACCCCAAATACCAGATTTATCGATTGTGATGTCTTCAGAAAAGGCAGCAAATAGCTCCGTGTACGCACCATATATAGGAGCATAGGTGGTAATGGTTCTGGGATAGTACAAATACCAGGGTGAGGTGCGATCAAGTTCGCTTGACAGATTGCCAGGGTTTAGAGACTGGGTTCAATGTTAGTTTATGGATCGCTTAGCTGTCATGAAGAACGTACCACGCTGACGATGTCATCATCTTTGAACCTCCTAGCGAACTCTGTGTTGTGATAGAAGTTGCCGGCCTTGCTTGATCCGTACTTGAACATCAGGTTTCGTGGCTCATGGTAATCGAGGTTATCACGCTCGAATCCATTCTTTGGTGAGAGAACATCCGCAGCTGAACTAGACACCCAGATCACGCGAACGGAATTCTTAGGCGCCGACTTCGCCGTCTTTTGAAGAAGAGGAGTGAGGTACTTGGTGAACAAGAAATGACCAAGGCAATTAACTCCAAGCTGGAGCTCATATCCCTGCACAGTCTTAGATCCCTCTGGTGGTGTCATAACTCCGGCATTGTTGAACAGAATGTCGAGTCTGCTCTCAGCTTCGAGGAACGACTTGGCTGAAGCCCCAATTGTTGTTAGATCTGCAAGGTCGAGCTTGAGAAACTTGAGGATGCCCTTTGACTCAGGGTGCTGCTTCTTGATACCCTCAATAGCAGCTTCACCCTTCTCAGTACTACGGGCAGCGACCCAGACTGTAGCATTCTTGCTGTAGAGAACCTGGGCAATCTCGCGACCGACTCCAGTGTTTGCACCGGTGACAATGATCACCTTTCCTGTGAGATCGGGAACATTTGCCTCAGTGAATTTGGGCTTGGGGGGGAATGCCTGGCTAAGGGCATCCAAAGGTCTCGCAGGCAGCGGCATAATGAAGGATTATAAAGAAGTCGTCAATAGCTTAGAGAGCAGCGAGTTGGATGGTAGAATCAATGACACAAAGATAACAACTTCCATGACCTCACAAATCACGGGGTAGCAACCGGCAACGCGGGGCAATCGACTACCCGAAGACCGGAGCTTGAGTTTAATTCCGTGCTATAAAGAGAAGATTGCATAATTCGAAGCTCTCGAAAGGCAGACATGAGATACATATGTGACACATGAACAGCAGAGAAGCTGTATTCTGACTTACAAACATCAAGGTGTCACAGGAACGTGGGAATAAACCATTTATGCAAGTGCTTATGCTGTTCAGGGCCACTTAGACTAGGTGCAGCACAGATTGGGTGGGAAGTACATATCACAGGGAAGACAATCCACTTTCAATCAGGACGTGATAATCAACGGTTCTTTTTTTAAGAGGTGCACGCTGGAAGGTAGGTAGGTAGGTAGGTAAATTATCATCAAATACTTTAGTTATAGAGCGATCCCACCTTCACGTAGACCGAGTCTTGCAAATAGTACTCCCATTGTAGGGTAGTCTTTATCCCCACCATAATAATGCTCCTGAATCACCGCCCAGGCGGTACAAAAGCGTCAATCTTGAGCCTTTCGGAATTCTTTGGGATTCATTATATAGCACCTAGCCCAATTGTCAATAGGTAGACAAGAAACACTTTACCGGTACGCCGCCGCGCGCCCAAACGCTTTCATCGAAACTTTCGCAGAAGGACTCTGCATTCCGCACATGTAGTCGCCCTGCTGTTTATTCCTCCCCAACCGGGTAGAGATGGCTACCGATATCTTTATTCATCCGAAACATGTCAACCCTTGCCTGTTTGAAGACTGCTTGCATCTTCTCATCGCAAATGATTTGACGTTTGTCGTTCGGGTCTTGAAGGTCATTTGCTTTAATGTGTTCCCAGAGCTTTTTGACAACTTGAGGTCGCGAGAGCTACAATTGTGTTAGCATTGGCTGTGCCAAAGTATGCTGCATGTATCCATCCAAATGGCAAGACTAGTTGCAAGAGATAGACCAGATAGTCCGAACCAGGATAGACGCGTCCAGCCTCTTCAGACAATAATCCGATCCCGCAAAGACATGGGCTGGACAGACAAGGCCATGATCCAACCTCGCAAGAGATCTAGGATAAAGCCCTACGTAGGATATAGAGAAGTGGTTCACATACCTGCGTCTCGCCAACAAGCTCAGAGAGGGTTTCGCTCAAGTTAAAAGGTTTCTGGAAACCACCTCCAGCCTTTCTCTTCTTACCAACCTCACCATCGGCTGGTTCGAGGTCGCTATCATCGTCGGCTTTGACCTTCTTCGCACTCTTCTTGCGTGGCGCCGCCTTCTTCTTGGTAGGTTTTGCCTTGTCACCCCCTCGAGTCTTGCGCCCTCTGGCCAAGCTGTTTTCCTGCGCCTGTAGTTGCGCGGCCAACTTGGCGTCCGCATCTTCAGCCGATGACGAGCGCTTAACCTTCTTTCGTGAAGGTTCCGGGGTGGCGGATTGCTCGGTCTCGCCTACATCGGACGTACCGTTGGCCGCATAGTCAACAGTGGAGGGGGGTTCGATTCCGTTGTTGGCCCCGGATGCGGCGTCGAACCGAGCTTCGATAAGTCGTTTGATGGCGTTCTAGCAAGTCAGCAGGGGAAAATATTGGGCAATGCCAAATGGAACGGCGAGGCAATGCTTTTGTTGTTTGTCGGCATACCTTCTGCTCGCTCAGATCCTGGCCGCCGAGCTTGTTCTCTAACCCCTGCCGGATCTTCTTTCGTGAGATGGTCTCGAGGTCGGACGTCTCAAGGATGTCGTCAATGATAGCGGTATAGCGCTCGAGCTCTTCGGTAGTCACTATCGGTATATGGTGTTATTCAAGGTTTGGAGTCGCGATGAAGGGGGTCTGTGCCAAGGGGTGGCAGGGGAACTTACAAGGGACGCTCATGATGATGATGATGTTGTTCGCAGCACGACCGCTCAGTTGTGTAGAGTTGTACAGGAAAAGGTCGGCAGGAAAGGCGGCTCGGTTGCAGCTACAAGACGAGAGAGGGTCCCAAAAGGCGGGGGGTTATGCGCATACAAACAACGACACCTGCAGCCGTCCGTCTGTGAAGAAGGATGATGGAATGCGATCGCGGCAATGGTGAAGAATGCGCCCTGGGTCGCCTGTATCAAAGCATGTCCCAAATTGATTGCGCGTGCGTGCTCCCGGTGATGTGACGATTGTTTTCTTGAGCCAACGCGGTCAAATATGCGTGATGGTTGGTCGCCTAGGTCCCGCGGTCGGTCGATTGCAGTGGACAAACCGCGGCATGAAACGATGGACAGTGAAGTAAATCGAATAGCCAGGATTGATGTGGCCTACAAAGAAGTGAATGGGAAATAAAGTGTTTCTAGAAAAAAAAGCGATATTTGGATAGGTCTAATGAAGCTATCGCGGGCTTACGTCAATTTGTTGTGTATGGATGAAGTTAATGTTCACCCGCAACCTTGGAAGTCATGGAAAGCAAGCAAGCCACCGATCTCAGTCCGATGAGGCTTCTGAGGCTCTCGTTGCCGTGGCTGGTGACCAGGGGTTTAGCCAATGAACCTTGCGTAGCGCTAAGTCACCAACCCAAAGGGGTAAGGTGTAAGACCTGAGACGGGAGGAAGCGTGCTTCATCCACATTGACCCTTCCTATTATGATTTTTCATCGAGGTCACGTGGGGTATGCCTTTTATCTTTGGTGTTGTTTTCCCAGTTCTCTGGGTCCATTGCCTCGCTTCATGACTGGCTGTGTCTGAGCATGATGAGTTACCCAGGCCTCAAAGCTGATCTGCTTGTTCTGATCAAAGGTCTTTCACAATACTGGCAACGATGGTAACTGAAGCATTTCGGAAGTCCAAGGCACTATCTAATATGATGGCGATATCAATCGTCAACTCCAACCTGTCCAAGAGATGAAACTAGTCCTGAATCCAAATCTTTCAACAAGTCACCCCAGAGCAGCCCACCTGGTGTGTCGACAGCCCACATGTCCTCATTAAGTGTCGCATAAAAACCTGCATCGTATAAAGCTTCCTCGCCAACACTCATAATCTGATAGCTACTCGGCTCCACCACAGTATCCAACGTGTCTGGGCTTTTCTGGTTACTGGCTGGAGTTGTCGCGGGTGTAGCGAGACCAAGCCTTGCCCTAAATGCTTCCACCAGTTCTAGAGATTTGATCCTGAGACTGTTGGTCAATTGCACACCTACTTTGGATCCAAATATCTCAAAAACCCTCGCAGCTAGTGTCAACGTCTTCCGCGCTGTGGGGGACATTGGGCAAATGGGATATCCGCAAGAGAAGCCAGCTAAAGCAAATGTGGCGGTACGCTGCCAATCAAACACTTGAAAGCAGCCAGCAAGAATACCGGAATCCCTGCTGATCTGGTTTAGCATATTTGTTACCATGATCCCAGAGTTCACACAAGTAATGCAGTGGTTATCACTATCGAAAGTGCCCAGTGCTGGCGTTGGTAGAAATGAGTTGAATGTTCGAGTGAGCATAATGACCAAGGAATGGTAGTCGAATTCCAGCACTAGCCGTTGTCTCTGAAGCCAAAGGGGATCGCCCTGGCTGAGATCCAGTGGCGAGCGATCAACCGAGAAGGGTACACCTTGCACCCGTGGTGTTTTGAGACTACTTGGTAGTTTCTCAACCCAGGTCTTGAGTCGCTTGAGCTGCTCATAGAGATACTTTGCGCACTTCTCTCGTGATGAAGGGTGCTGATAAAAGTCGGGTTGATCAATCTCCGAAAGAACATCCTCCATAACCCTCGCAAATTCAGTATGAATCTCACGAACGATCTGAAAGAGGGCTTGTCTCTCATGCTGAAAGCGAAGCCAGTTGATGTCTAAAGACTGCGAAAGGGTGAAATTTGGACCGGCAAGTTCAGCGATGGTATCAGATTCTGGGTGTTCGCGCTCATACAAACGCGGCTCTGGAATTGCGAAGGGGCGGCCCAAATGCAGAGAAACCTGCGTGTCTAAGGTGATAAGGCACTTCCATAACCGCGAGCCTGTGTTTGTGCCACTTGAAACTTCGCTATCTTGGGTCTCATTGCCGGCATCGAATTGGAGGCCAAGTGATTCTGCTGCAGCTACGGCAGATCGAATCATCATATAGGCCGAGTTGTCTTTATTCAAAGCCAACATATATAAGGCGCTCAGAAAATAGCCATTGCGCCGAATGTAAATACGGATAATCCAAATGTTGAACTAGCGCTTGTTGAGCCTGCAGGTAGAAATCGAAACCAGGCTGATCAGGCACAACAACATTGTCACAGGTTGTGTAGGAGGAGCCAAACTGTACGCATAAGGCGATCACAATGTCTACCAGAGGACATGGCTGTCTTGTTGTGTTATCAATCCAGAGTGAGTCGTAAAGTTGTCGAAAAGCAGACTCCTCGATCACTGGATAAATCGCATGATAGCCCTGCCAGTAAAGGTCGAGGAGAGCGTCTTGCTGTTCACGCTGTAGTCGGTCGCAGCTGAGCGGAGATGAAGTAGCTGGTAGTTTTGGACATGACAGGACCTTTGTATCAAAGCTCGATTTTGTGAAAGTTGATACTCGATGAGTAAAGTAAGCCAGCGAGGATGGGCCGTACTGAATACCATTCACTCGAATTCCTTTCCACCTTAATGGGCGTTTAAACACAGCATCACCGTTTTGGGGCAAAGGAGATGGGCTAAGTAGCTTATTTTCAAGCTGCTGCACCTGACTTCTCAGCCGTTGAACCTCTCTATCTCCTTGTTAGCTTGCCCCCTTCGATATATTCAGGTTCGACTAACCTTGTGGCCGCGGCAACACTTTTGAAATCATCGCGGCCTGAGTTTACACATTCTCTATTGGCTTGTTTGCAGTTCCGACAAGGTCGGGTAGAATCGCATTTCACTCGTGTCAAGCGACACCAGTCACAGGCGCGTGAGACCTGAGCCCTCTTGGGGCGGGGTTGTGAAGTTGGTGGAGAAGGAGGTTTCCCGCTTGACAGGGAGTTTGAAGTTGTTATGTCAAAAGTGGTGAACATTGAGATACTGAGAGTAATCGATATGTTTTAGTCTGAGAATGCGATGGGCGGTTGTATGTTGGATTCTGACAGTCTGCATACCGAATTCCTGGGCAGGGCTGAGCATGGATGAGTCAGGAAAATGGATGTTAGTGCACCTTATGAACATTTGTAATCAGCGGAAACCCAACCAAGCACAGCAAGACATGAGGCTATGGTACTGATAGCTCGAACATGCCATGTTACGGACTATGCCATTGTGCAATATTATATCCCTAATTATGATTGGAAGGGGTTCTGGAGCCGTTGAACGTGCGAAAAAGATGCCAAACATGTACATAGTTGCCTTAACAAGCCTAGCATACAGAGGCAAACAAACAGGTAATGATATGTTTACAATTCACTCTTAAGTTTCCTGTTGTGGCAGGAACCTGAATGTATAACTGAATTGTCTTTATATTTATCTGCCTGAATAAAATGCTTTCAAATCGACAGATGAGATCAAGTACCGCGAGTCAATGATAGAGTACAGCCAATGGCAGGCCTCTATACATCACAGGATCACCAAATGAGGAAGTCGGAGTAAACTCCGAAAACTCCTTACAGATCGAATGTTGAAGAAGCAGTAAAAGCATTCATTTACCTTGAAGCGAGACAAACTACTGGCCTACTACCGGATGCCTAAATTTGTGCTGCTGTGAATCAGGATCGGAAAGGCGAGCGACATGCATCTTCCCGTTCCATAAAGGGAAGTGCAGAGAAGGTGCAAATGACACTTTCCCAAACAACCTAGGTACTTGGTTTGTCGAACACAACCTCACGGGCAACCACCTCATGCGAAAGGAAAGAGACAGTAACATCCATAACACATGTCTCGCGCGGAAGGAACCTGTCTATTTAATGCGTTGAAAAATTGTTCGCCGTCTTCGTTATTTGCCAACCTCTTGTTTCTAAAGTTTTCCCGCTGAAAGAATAGTAGAAGGGGAAATCTGCAAGTATGCTACGCATTTGCCTTCTCCTTTTTGCCCTGGCAGTATGTGTGGCATCTATCGAGGATACCGCAGCGCAGGCCTTGAAATTCTGCGGCGACCCGGATAAGAGTGACTACACACTCATCCAAGGTATGACAAACCCTCAAAGACGCAGTTGTGTTCATAATCTGATTTGAATTCATAGATCCTTTCCTTGGCGACATGGACATTGGTCAACCAGGTATCACCTTTAAAACTGCTTATGGTGACGGAACTACTCGTTGGTTCATGGTGTATCAAAATGGAATAGACGCGAAGCCGTATCGCGCGATGAAGGTATGTTGGCAGCCCATGATTTCCTTGCAAGGTAGGCTTTCAACTAAGTGTCTGCAAGGTATCCTCCAACACAACTGTATTTGTTGACTTGACAACATGGTGCTCAACATTTTCTGGAAGACTCGTCCGTGGCAACGATATCGATTTTGATGGCGGCGCTCACAATCTCGGCACATGGGCAGAGGTGAACTGGCAGAGCTATCCAGTGGGGTACGGGGGAGTGTCTGTTATTGAAGGTCATATACCACACTGAACTATTGATCGAGAAAGCTAACACTATGCAGGCAATGACGGGCCCATCCTCTTGCGATCAGAAGACCCCTACACCCCTTTCATGGGGTTCACTGAAGATATTATATCTCAAGCCCCAAAAGAATGTAGGGTGAAAAAGGACAGCGGAGGTATGGCACTGAAGCCAACCGACAAGGACGGATACGACGAAGCAACGAGGGAATTCACGAAACGACAACTGGACAACCAGAAGGTGTCTATTGACAAGAGCTTCACTGCGACGGTAATGTCCCATAGCGGAAGGCTCAAGATTGTTTTTCTCCACGGGAATCATTAGATAGAGCAGCCCTGGCCTATGAATCGTCACATGGAGCTTGAGCAGCTGGTAATCTTTGGTGGTTCAATGTGTCTCTGGAATTACAGAATATTTGTTGTACTCTCCAGGCACTTTTCCAAAAGAGAATTAGTCGAGATGGTTGATATAGGTTACCTTTACCTGATACGGCAGTTAAAAAGAGAGCGCCGAGATTGATATGATTCACCCCACATGCTGCAAGTTCGAGAAGGTTATCTGTGGGGTAGACACACGATGATACCGGTTTAGGCTTGATAAAACGAGATTTAGTAAGTGAAGCACCGGCCCGGTTGAGAATGATTATCTGATAGAGAATAACACATGTTCCTAAACAGAAAATTCTCTGAGGGAAGAACAAATTGTCCACCTCCCACCTCCCACCGAAGCATGATGTTGATAATACGGAACCCCAATGTAGGAAACAGTAAACCAACTTCACCAAAAGGTATCTGCGGCCAGAACGACTTGCTACGAGACGATCCTCTCATCTTATGGAGTAATCGTGAAATTGGACCTCTTTATTGTAGCGAAGTACATGCTATCACGAAACACAAGGCATACTGTAGTCTTGAAGTGGGGGTGGATCGGGGAAATCGTGCAGAACAAAAATAGTCTTATTAATCTTGATTCATCCGATGGTGTCTTGGCATTTATTGTAATGAGTCAAACAGAGCACCTCACATACCGGCAGTCAATGTACCATCCAAGTCATCGACCTTTCCACTCCTCTCACGATCTCAGATAAGTAATTACACTGCTTCCCCATCGTACCGCGCTCTTGTAAGTCCACATGCCGGGAGCATTACCCTTGGCGAGTCCCTCAATAGCATCGGCGAAAGCAGGCCCCAGGCCCTCGTCCTTGATCTGGCGGACTGGGTAGAGATAAGTCTTGAAAGAGAACAGAATGGCTCGTGTCCTGGGCAAACGAGTCAGGGTTTGCAGCTCTATGCGAAGGAAAGTCTGTGTGCATGTGTTAGTGAGGAAATATTGTCATGGGGCAGCACCCTACCTTTTCAATGTCAACATCTTCATCAGCTTCGTACTTATCATCGCCAGTTATGTGGTTGCCCTGGCAGTTGAACAGCTCTGTATGAGTCTGGACGGACCACTGCATATTGTCAGCATTAATTCGGCGCGTTGGCTTTGGAGACTCCTGACGTTTGTTCGTTTGACACTCTTTCCTACTTCCAGCTTTGTAAAGAACTTCTCCATACTAGAACCGATCTTCTCGTATGACGGCACAGGTGCATGGATCTCCACAAGTGTTTTACCAAGCTTAGACGAGGGATCAAAGCCCGCTGGAAAGCAACACATGAATGCAACCGAGCGGTGGCCTTCGGGAGTCTCTTGCAACAAGAAGATATCTTCTTCGACAGTCTCACCAAGCACACGTAGCGCCGCATCCATGTTGCCTTCGGGCAGCGTGGGGAAAGACATTCCTGTAGCGAGATTTTCGCATATGGAGTTGTCTTTTGAGAGTTTGAACATGGTCGGGAACCGTGTGGGGAGCTGTTCAGATAGGAGATAGGTGTAAAGCTCACGCACAGCGGCATCACCTTCGGGAATGCAGCCATGAACAGTCGAGCCATGAGTGGCAATAATACTTCGTCGATGTGTAACACGGTCGAGGTAGTCTTCGTCAATTGTGATGAGTTCTGATGGAGTATTTGCCCGAATAGCTTTGAAGACAGTCAGACAAAAGGACGCTCTTGTTCGGTGAAGAGACAATACCCATCGTTATGTGATACGTTGGTTTGAATGGCCGTAACTGACGCCTGGGTGCAGTCTTCCAGTCAAAGTCATGTAAAGGCTCAATGACTGGCACTTTTTCAGGCGGCACTGTATCAGCCTTGCTAGCTTGCAAGTGCTGTCTGCGATGGCGCATCCATCTCTTTGCCTGTTGTTTTTTGGTCAACTACGAAAGTTCATGATGTAGTTGAAAGCGGGTTGAACTCACAGTGGTGGTAACGACCCAGACTGATATCAAAACGACAGCTGGGAGAAATAGTAGCTTTGCAAAAGGCTGCAGAGAGCCATTGAGATGATACAAGGAAGCCATATTTGGGACTGAAGTGTAAGAGTGATAGAGCTGACGTTATCCAGGTTCATGGCGGCAACCAAGACCATTTTTATGTGGTTCCAAACGCCCTTTGTATAGTCAGTCACTGAGCATTTGGAGTCTATTGTTCTCCGCACGCCGATATCGCGTGGAGCCCTAGCCTGATAAACTCTCAATCATTAGCTCTCTGTGATGGAGGGTGTGGTACCTTTTGGGGTAGAGATCAGAAGACCCCTCTTGCTCTCATATTAATGCCGGGATAAGGAAAGGCTCATTACATTATTATCTACAAAGCCAGTCTATCTATCCGTCCCATATGTCATCTGGTATCATTCGTCGTTTATACAAATCTCGCCCAATCGGGAACACCACATTACCTAGTCCAATCTCGTGTCTTATCATAATTCCCACAACAATTCTATCACTTCATCCTTCATCTCCTCTATCTTGGGTGGCGTCTTCTTGGAGTCTTTTGACTTCTCATCCGGGCCAGGGATGTCATTCTCGAGACGATGAATATAAATTTGCCGGATATTCTTGCCAACCATTTCAGTGTCGACTAGATGATAGCTCTTCTTCAAGCGTCGATCCATCTTGGATCTCATTGGGCTCAGACTCCAGTCGAACCCTTCAGCGCCCTCCCAGCTTCCTTCCATCTTGCTCAAGTCCACGCTCTCCAAGCCTGCAGAGTATTGGACTATGCTGTATCCGTTTGTCAAGACGGTGTCGGAGCCAAAAGCGAAGCGTTGAAGGAAACAACTTCCACAGAATTCGGAGATCTTAACCATCTTGTCCACAGGGGCCTGGTGCCACGACTTCCAGTGATGTAAAGTCATTGGCAGACGGCCGGACTCATAGAAACCGCTCATATCTCCTCCCATGTCCAATTGATGGAGCCCCTTTACAACAGTGAGCTTCGTCTTGGTCTTGCTGTAGATACATTGCTTGAGAAGACCATCGCCTTGAGGCACATGATCAACTTTGAGGCACTCCTCCAGATGAGGGTCAAGCTCGCGAAGAAGGGATGGGCTGAGGAAGATTCCTGCTCCTCCAAAAGCCATGTAGCCATGGTGCTTAACTGCATCGTAGTTTTCCGACAGCCCACCCACGTATGCTGGAAGCTTGTGGTCGTATTTGGCAAGAATCTTGCTCATTGGATAAAGGGAAGGAAAGAAGGTGTCGTCGTCGACAATGGCAGTCCACTGCGTCTTTGGGGTAACATGCGCAAGAAGGTCGCGGACGATTGCGAAGTGCTGCTCGTTGGAGGTGATGGCCTTGTTCCAGGGGTCCTTGATGCTGAGTTCGATCCCACGCTGACGGAACTGCTCAGTGACTTGTTTGTACTTGGACTCGTCGCCGGGATCGGTGATAATCGCAAGTAATTGCGCATGCGTATTGCCAAGCCAGCTCTCAAACTGTGACATGGATTCGTTCAATCGATCAAGATTTGTCGCAACGCCAAACAAAAATCCAGAGTAGTCCTGCTGAGGGTACGGCGGAGGCACCCGGAGAGCGACTGGTTCGCAAGTCGATTCGGTCCATCCTTCACAGGCCTGGTCGAGTTGAACGATTTGGCCGCTCTTGATCAAGGCATCCGGGTTCTGCGATACAACTTGGCTATCAAGCTTCTTGTCTATAACAGGGCGGATGCAGCGTTTTTGGTATATAATGTCCCTCGTCAGGCCGTACGAGGAGCGTCGTAGATGATCGAGAGTTGGGGCACATGGTGGTGCAAGATCAAAATTTGGGCGATCGGGTTGTGGAGGTTCTTCGAAGCTGAACGGCAATGACAAAAGACCTGCGTAGTTGAGGATGAGAACAGTAATGACGATGAAGACTAGAGCAGCACTTCTGCGCCGACCGGAGCGATTTCGAGAAATCATGACTGATGTCACAAATATCGCAATCTATGATCAAGAAAAACGATATGACGTCGTCGGCAGCATCGATATCGTAAGATACGTCGCGGAGTGCTCGTTCGGTGGCTTCTACTGAAGAAACTAGTCTCAAAGCGCTGTCGCAAGAAGCCGCAGTCTCATGTGTGTGAAGGACGAGAACCACCTTTGTCGATCAGAAGTTGTTGCACTCAGGTGCAGCTAAAGAATTTAGATAAAGCTTGGCGCAGATTAAGATCACAAATATGAGGACGATGATAGGTATATGTGCGACATAAAAGAAAGTACAGATATACAGATAAAATATATAGAAAAACTGTAATATGTACTCTTGAAATCGAAGAGTATGAGATGGCGACGCAGACGCAACACAAACAAAAGCAAAGAAGATGCGATTGAATGGGGGGATGCAGATCCGAGATAACGAAATCTTGGGAGATCAAAATGTTAGGGGTTGCCCACTAAATTTAGACAGGTGGGGCCCACAATTACAGGGGTACCTACAACTGCCAACAGAGTCTCACGAGTGAGTTGACCCCTGTTCACTTTTAAAATGGTCGAGAGATTGTCGCCTTCGACGATTCACGGGCAGAGTACTCAAGAAGCCATAATAATGTCTCTTGCGCTCTTCAGTGCTACTATTTCGCTGGCCAAAGTCGTCAGCTATATGCTATTGTCATCCTGGCCTTGCGCAAGGGAAACCTTAAATCTTTTGTTCGACACGACTGATATTGACTCAAGCATCAAGCCAGAAAGAGACATGCTTCACGCACCCATTTACGATGAAGACGCCGATATATCACATCATCATTTATGGAAATGAGATGGTAGACAAATGCTGCCTTACTGTTAACAGAATGAAGGTTGTTGCGTCAGCCACCACTACCATGGCTTACTCCTACGGACTTCGATGTTGAAATACTTCCCAGCAACATAATTGGCTCATCGCTGGCCATCCTCGCAAAGGAACATGCAGAATGCGGCTGAGCTGTGACAGATGCGATGTGGTCGCTACCAAGTAGGCTGAGCGATCTGCGATTTAAATAGGCAGTCCAAGGCTCGGATTCATCGATCCATCGTGTCTCAACTTATTAAAGCAAAATGGATGGCCTCTCTGCTGCAGCGAGTATTATCGCCGTGGTGCAACTCACGGCTGAGGTTACGAAATACATCATTGGTGTCGCTGGAGCCTCAAAAGATCGACAGCGACTACTTGACGAGATTTTAGCCTGCGAGGCTCTTCTCATGCGGCTCCGCGATTATTCCAGAGGAACTGACGGACCCGAGATTCAGGATTGGGACGCCGACCAGACCATGACCCGTAGTGCCCAGACGTGGTCGGTCAAGGTCAAGGCCTTGGAGAGCGACGATGCACCTTTGTACCGCTTGTATAAGATTCTCGATGCTGTGAAAACAAAGCTGCAGCCAGGTGACAGGAGCGGGGTCCAAAAAGTCAAGGCCGCCTTACAATGGCCATTCGATGAGAAGGAAGTGGCAAAGCTAGTCGATGCATTTCAGCGTGAAAGATCACTTTTGCATTTCGCCATGACACACGAAAGCACGTAGGTCAAGATTCCATCAATTATTGGTATCAATCACTTACATCTACACAGACAGCTGGTGAACCACATCAAGGCAACCTCAGACGAGAATAGCAGACAATTGACCGATTTGGTCAGACTTATCAAGAACAAATCAACTGAGGATGAGCATCGAGTCGCACGACTTGACCGTATCCTGACCGACATACAGCTGTCCAACCTCAACATAGCAGAAGGGATTGGACACCTTGAAGACAGCCAGATGAGCGCCCACCAGAAAGAAGTCCTCGACTGGATATCACCCGTGGATTATGCTCCCCAACAAAGCGACATATTCAGCCGGCGAGAACCAGGAACTGGTGAGTGGCTGCTGGAATCAGACGAGTACAATTCCTGGGTAAAAGGCGACAAACAAACATTGTTCTGTCCTGGTATTCCAGGTGCTGGCAAAACGATCATGGCATCCATCGTGGTCAATTCACTACTTGAATCCTTCCACTCCGAAAGCAGTATTGGAGTTGCATATATATATTGCAACTTCCGTCGGCGCCACGAACAGAAAGCCAGTGACCTCATCGCGAATCTTCTAAAGCAACTTAGTGAGAACCAGCTATCACTATTCAAGCCGGTGGAGGAACTATACAATAAGCGCAAGGCATCCCGTACGCGCCCATCGCTACAGGAACTTGGTCGTGTTCTGCAAGAGGTTGCCGCGACATATTCTCGTGTGTACATCGTCCTTGACGCTCTGGATGAATGCGAGACCACCGACGGCACGCTACCAAACTTCATCCAACAAGTGCTTGACCTTCAAAGTACAACAAATTCAAATATTCTAGCAACCTCTAGGTATATTCCAGAGATCAAGGAGAAGTTTAGGAAAGCCGTCTCTCTTAAAATCCGCGCTAGTGAGCCGGATGTAAGAAGATACCTAACTGGTCGAATGTCCCAACTCCCTGCTTTTGTTCAGAACAAGCCTGAGCTTCAAGAGGAAATCAAGTCAAGAATACTGGAATCAGTCCAGGGGATGTAAGGCGGCACCTCCCTGGAACAAACATCAATGCTAATCTTGAGTTAGGTTTCTCCTTGCGCAGCTGCATCTCGATTCCCTTGTCGGCAAGAGATCACCCAAAGCTGTCCGTGCTATTCTCAAAGCCTTGCCGAGTAATTCAAGCACATCAAAAGCATACGACAAAGCATACGGCGATGCTATGAAGCGAATCGAAGACCAGTTGACAGATCAAGCGATATTGGCTAAAGAAGCACTCATGTGGATTTCATGCGCCAGACGGTTGCTTAGTCCCACGGAACTTCAACATGCCCTTGGCATCGAATTAGACTCTACGGAGTTCGACGAGGAAAATCTTAGCGAGATCCCCGACATCGTCTCTGCTTGCGCTGGCCTGGTGACCGTTGACGAACAGAGCAACACTGTTCGGCTAGCACATTTTACGACACAAGAATATTTCGAGCGGACACAGGACCAATGGTTTCCAGATGCTGCTATGGAAATATCTGTCAAGACTCTGACATACTTATCTTACGATGTCATCGTTGATCAAGTCAGAACTGTTCGAGGTCCAAAACCTGACACTACAGCACAAAATGGTGTAGAAAAGTCGGATTCCGTTATTGATCAATCGAATGACGAAAAGCCAGGATCCCCAAATCCTGGTCTTGGTCGATCGAAAAGCCAGGACTGGAAGATCAAAAATAACGTGGCGGAGAGCGACGAAGATTATGATGTCAAGAAGATGCTTCGAGATTATCCGCTGTGTCGATATGCATCATGCCATTGGGGTTACCATGCTCGCAACGTCTTAGAAATGCCTGATATCGTGAAAGATTTCTTGTCATCAGATAAACTTGTCAAGGTGACTGAGCGTCTAAGATATGCTGGTGGATTCAACCCTGGGACCACTGGCCTTCACGAGGCAGCTTACTTTGGGTTCGAAGAGGCTGCAGAATGGATGTTGGAGAGATGCTCGATCGACGCACTTGACTCATATAATGTATCGGTTCTGGAGATGGCATGTGGGCTTGGCCATCTTTCGCTCGCTGAAACACTGCTCAAAAAGGGGGCGAACCTACGTGGAACGCCAATAACGTATGCAGCTCGACGAGGGCAAGATGCTATCGTAACATACCTTTTCCAATATGGTGCGCCACTGGAACCAGGCGCACTAGAGGCAGCTTTCAGACACTTCAAGGATTCCAAGATATCGACCGACAAGGTGCCCATGTTTCGAACGCTATTGGAACATGGCGCTGACCCCAACATATTGATTGACGAAACGTCGCGCCCTTTACACCATGCCACATCGGACAAGGTCGAGCCTCTCGTCAAGCTTCTCCTTGACCATGCGGCCGATGTGAACGGAAGAGACAAGGAAGGACGAACAGCACTACACTTGGCGGTCGATTCTGAAATGGAGCCATTGGTCCGACTGCTCGTGGATCGTGGAGCCGAGATCAACGCCCAGGATGATCAAGGTCACACACCACTTTATCATGCCGCTGGGCGAGATATCGATATCATCGTGCAATTGCTGATTGATCACGGTGCCAATGCCATCTTACAAGATAAACATGGACTTTCAGTACTTCACCTAGCTATGGCCTCTACTTTTGAGTGTCTCGTCCAAAGTCTTATTGGTCGCGGAGAAAGCCCAAATGCCCATGGTGCAACTCACAAAACCCACTTTGCTGAGCCCGTTGGTAATTATCTAAGGCCAACGATACTAGAAGATGAGCCGCAAATGTTTTTTGAGGAATACCCCTTGATCACCATGCATGAGTTGTCACTTTTTAGGTCTTTGGTTTCTTCAACGTGGCCATCACGCCGTCCTCCAAGTATCGCATCTATGGAAGAGCACCTGAGCACGATGCAAATACGAATGGAATGGGAGTATGAGCCACTGATCGGCTCATTTCTCAGCCGCATGAGCGAGAAGCGTGTCCTAACAGAAAACTTCGATGAACCCCTATACGATCAAGCTCTAGATGGCGCCAGGCCTTTTGTTCAGGCAATGATATCTGAGGTCAAGGTCAACATACGAGAACCTCAGGGTCACTCGTCAATTTGCATGGAGAACATGCACAACGCATCACGCACTCTACGGTTGTATTCACAGCAGCTCCCTGCTATCGAATTTCATAGAGAGATGGTACTCGCTCTTCTCGTCGACTGTGCAAGATTAGCAGAGATGCTATGGCAAAACAATGCAGCTATAAAAGAATTTGACCGAGCTCGATACGGCGAACTTATGCTGGCAGCTCGAAAGGGCCAAGACTATATTGACCAGAAACTGCATGAAAGCAGTGCAGTCGACACGACATTGCACACCGGCAGTGACGAACCCACGACTTTTGTTATTCATCCCACCAGCGTAAGATTGCGGGAGCTGCGGCGGAGGTTTCACACTGATCTCACACCAGAGCCTGACGAAACGAGCCCATCTGGCTCCCAGCCGAAGCTCATAGTGAACCTCCAACTGGTGGGGGCCAGCGATACACTCGTCAGTGCAGTGCCATGAGAGTGGGTGTCTAAAGGATCAAGTTCCTTCGAGGATATCGATCTATTCAGGTGTACGTTGACAATCGACAACTCCTAACTCCACGCTACCTGAGTCCACCCCTTAACGTTAGATTCCCAGCTTTTGACGAGTTTCTTCGTTGTTGCCTCTCCAACGATACCCAGAATGTTATCTGCGTCTTCAAAAACCCATGCTCTTAATACGGGCTCAAAGTCTCTTCCATACACATGATCTTTTATCTTCGCCACGGTGGCCTTGCCCTCCTTGAGTGTAGCCTCAGATACAGTCACAAGCTCCTTGATCTGTGCCATTACCTCTTTCGGAAGGTTACTCTTTCCGGAGCGATCACGCTCCTTTTCGCGATCATTGGAAGCGATAACCCATTGGGCTGAGTTCTTTACAGCGACGGAAGTATCGCGGAGAATGGCGAGAGAATGAAGCGTGCTCAGAGTCGTGACTTGCTCGGAGGCGTTTGTGAGAGGCATGAGCTCTAGCTTGAGTATATCTATGGCAATCTTCAGAGTGTCCACGATCTGGAAAAACTCTTCGGGGATGGGCTTGGCCCTGTTGATGCCGGTTGCGAAAGGAATGAGAGTGCTGAGTAGGCTGATGACCTCAAAGTAGGTTGCCTCCTGTGGAGTGAGGTCGCCTCTAGGACCGTTAGAGAACTTCATGAAAGAATTGCTAAGTTGACTGAGTGATTCGAGGACAAAGATTTGGTCGGGAATGGCTGCTGTCGCAGAAGCCTTGTAAATGGGAGGAGGCTTGTAACCCAAGAGTTCATGGAATGCTTCAGAGAGGAGGGACAGATGGGCGCGGCGATTCTATCCATGTTAGCTTTGCTTCATAGGAGGGAGGAGACATACTGTTGGCGGTGGTCCAATTCGCAAACGGGAGTAGACAGGCGGTTGAGAACTGCAATCCCATGACGGGAAAGATCCATAGTCTACGGTCTCAACCAGTTTCATATCGTCGGCAACTTCGGCTGGCTTTGTCAGTATTTATCAAGAGTGGTGGACGGTTGGAAAGACTCACTGAATCGAGGATCGGTAAACACCTCTGAGAAGTGTTCTCCCATGATGCGATCGGTTCTAGTCTCCTCGACCAGACTCATCGCTCGTGTGCAGCTCCACCGCAGGTTTTCCATGTATTCGGGGATATCGATTACACTGCTATAACTTCCCGACTCGAAAGCATCTATTAGCCGTCTAGGCATTCTAAGCTTCAGCGACACGTTGAAGTGAGAGCTCAGCAAGTCTAGAAGTTCCCAACCGGTCTCGTCCGATGGTGAAATAAGTGCAGGTGAAATTGTCGACAAGCGGTCGTAGAAAATGGGGGCGAGGGAGTCCATGATGGTGCGCTTGACGCCCAGTGTATCCCAGATTTCTCGGGCACGAGACGATGAACCAACTCGAAGATGCAGTTGTACTAGAAGAAGGGAGATGATGCTGTGTTTCGGTGTCAAAGTGAGCTGGTGTTCGAGGAACAGGAGGGCTCGCAGGAGGGGGGCGTAAGAGATAGGAATGATCGAGATATCGGTGGATGGAGGAAATGCAGTTTGGATGATGGAAAGACCAATGATAACTGCCAGTTCCGGTCTGATCTCAGCCTCGATAGCAGAGCTTTTTGAAGTCAAGCCAGATAGCGACTGATGAGCCTTGAGTGCAGTCTCGGCGATGGTTGAGAAAGCAGGCCCTGGTGAGCTAGCATCGACTTCAACACCAGAGACAAGACATTTGCGCAGAGGCTTTTCGCCAGGTACCGTGCTGTACATACAGGGGCATGTGGCTGCAAAGTACTGTAGCTTGAATGCAAGGTTGCTTATTCTAGCCGACTGAATCTCGTCCTCTGTAGCCTGAGCCAGCGTCGGAACAAACTCGTACGCCATGTACTTTAATGCAGATGAACTGAGTCTCTCTGCAAAAGCTTTGATGTCATCGAAGCACGCGGCATTCATTCCCTGGCTTTTCACGTAGCTGATCAGCTCCTTGAGTCGGAATGACGCAGGTTCGTTCTCAACAAGATCATCCTCGTCATTTGATGCAAGATTGAAGGCTGCTGAGACACGAGCCAATAGAATAATGCGTTTGTAGATGGGTCGTAGATTTGGTGACTTGATGAACTTCAATAGAAGTTGTTGGACAGTTTCTTCGATGCTGGATCTTGTCAGTCGGAACTTCGTGCGTTGTTGAGTCCGTACATACTCTGGCTTGGTATTCTTGATCTCAGCAGCGGCTTCGATAAATTGCCGCCAGACTTTCCAGTCCGCCGCCATGAGACTCGGTTGACCGTTTTCGTCCTCGATCGATAAGCAATCCTTGCACAACTCGAAAATAGCTTCGAACTGCTGTTCTTGCTGGTAGCGAGAAACGGTCCGTAGCACCAACTCCTTCCTGCCCTTTCGGAACTGAACAAGCGGACTGAAGACGGGACTTGAGACGAGTTTTGCCCAGTCATCCTTAGAACCATGCTTTTCAGTTACATCGTATAACAGTAGGATCTCTTCTTCTGTTTGGATACTTCGCGGCTGTGGCTTGGCGTCTTCGCTCCCGGTAGTCGCAGCCTAGGATTGTGAGTTTAGGGGCTAACTGTTATCGAAAGGGGTACTACTTCTTCAGCTAATTGCGCAGCACGTTGAATCTGCTTCAATGCGAGCATCCCATATAACTTCTTCTTTTCCGGAGGTGATTGAGGGCTAGTCTGAGGGAAATTAGTACGGAGTGAAATAGATGATTGTTGCCACGAACCGCCAATAAATGTGTGATCACAATGTTCCAAAACATAAAGCTCCGCTCTTGAGGAAATGTCCGGTCCAAAATCGCCGCGATCTGGAAATATGTTAGTCAATAACCTTGGAGTAACGAACCTTTCCATACCTGTTGCGCGCTGACAAGATCCCAGTGCAATAAGCATGACTCCAAGCAGCGGCTGGCGTTAATTTTGTCCTTGGGCGCAGCCTTCACGAGACGTGCCCTCAACGGTCCAAGTGTCTCTGGAAAATCCTCTTCACTGTTCAGGCCTTGGCTAGCCCATTCAAGGAGGTCTATGGCCTCGACATCTTTGACAACGGTTCCCTCTCTGACGTACTTGTCAATGGCGGTTATGGCCGCGAACTTGGAGCTGGGGTCATCCAGTTGGCTTTCAGCACATATTTTCACAATCTATTCATACGGGTCAGTCTACGGACGGCTCAAGTACAGCTCCCATCAAATCGCACCTCATAATATTGGTCGTTGAAGGTCCGGGCCCGCTTCTCTGCAAGACGGATCACAGCAGCCCAGTTGCCATCGTTGAAGGCAGACTGCAGCTGGAGGTCTACGCCGTTCTTGAGATTGGGTCTCTGTTGACGATTCATGAGTATCAAGCTTTCACGACGCTTTTCCCGCCCCAACTGACTAAAGTCGACTTGGTTTATTGAGAGTGAGTGCGTGAGAGTTTGGAGTGGCTCAAATTGAAGTGGGATGCTAGGTACAGAAAGGTGGAGGGGCGGTGGAAGCGTGGCGGTGCGGCTTGCGCCACATCATCGCCAATTTCGTCGCCCAGTACAAATCTTGCGCGCTGTTACAACATCAACAGAAATAATCCACCGCGTGTTGCCGGAGTTCAAGCATTATACTTAGCTGTGGCCTCAATGTCACAACGCTTACATGTGCCAGGATAACTCGGCGTGTCATTACCAGTCCAATCAACAAGTTCTCTCAGTCATGATTACCTATTCAATCCAGACGTCCTCAACCTGGACCCAGGGAATTTGTGATGCCACCGCAGGAGCTTGAGTAGTTCACCAGCCTGGACAATGTACTGCAAAAATTAACTTCCATATACATTGTTCCATGTACATTAGAGTCACATCCTACACACGATGATGATTGAGATGCAAAAGTTGGAGGTCTTCCGCAATGTGATTGGCATTAATTTGTCAATCTTAACCCATCCAGTGCCCCCTTCTACAGATTGGCATGCCCATTGCTCAAATGTGACTTCAAGATTGATAAGAATGGTTCATCTGGGGCAGACGCAGAACAACGATCCATGAAGGATAGGGGAGAACGGAGGAGATGCAAGTCTTTGTCCGATGACTGAAACTTTTATCATACAGGCACTTCAGATCTGGTTTTTGCTTAGCAACATCGGAACCATACAAAAACGTCTCAAATAGGACGTTAAATCGCAGTCTTGGAGATTACGTTACCCTCCGTATAACTTCGAGCCAGTCGCGAAGGTATATCGGCGACCGAGGGGGGAAAGGCGAATAATCACATCGATGACCGAGCCTAGGCATCACTACCGCTTGCAATCAAGTAACAACAACGAGGCGATGTTCAAAGGAGCCCATGTTCACGACGGCTATGCCGAGTATCATTTGTCATCACTTGGTTTCACCCGTATCACTGATTATACGGAATAGGTCATCAGAGACACTTGTGCGATCATGTGGAAGAATCTTGCCAACCTCAGTCATGCTCTCGGGACACACAAGCATAGTAAAACCGCTTCAGCCTTGATGGTGCAACCTATCTGCGAGCCTCCTTTTCTGGTTGGTGTTGAAATGCGGTCCGAGTGAAATGTTTCTCATATCGACAGGAGTATAAATGTACCAGCAGTCTTCGTTTCTTTCGGACGAGGAGCACGAGCATCGGATTCTTCTTACCCAATGAACATGGGAGCCCAGCCAGAAAATGAGTCTTTTGAGATGTCGAACCGTCCAGTATCTCCTCTCAGCGTAGTAACAGAGGAAGACATCCCCGAATCTGTTGACACCAGTTCAGCAGGAACCCCCAAGCCGGAAGATACATCACACGACGCTCAATCGGCCAATGATGGACTGCTAGCACCAAGTCGAGAGGGCAAGATTGCAGAAGAAGCCGCATCACTACACGCGGACTGTCCCCTCAAAAGACATGTCCTATACTCCCTTATAACAATTGCGTTCATCGGCTCAGCTTCTCTCATCTGTAGTTGCTGGCTCATCGCATATATCCAGGTCAAGACAGACAGAAGCTACATTGCAGCCGTCATTGTTGGGGGCAAGCTCTCGTCAACCGAAGCCAAGCTCATTGACGCGGCCTTCTCCATTCTGGTGGCGCCGGCTGTGGTCGCGGTCGCCAATTGGCATATGTTCAAGCTTGCTCGTCTTTCTGCTGTCAATGAGCACAGCGGAAGAAACTCAGCTGTAAGCATGAAGGTCCTCGTTGAAGTTGCCGGCACAGACTGGGGGTCCTTCAGCCCACTCAAGTTCTGGACTTTCGTTCGTTCAAAAAGGCCCCGTGTGGTCTGTCTGGGAATGATCGCTGTTCTCTCGGCTTTGAGCTTCTCGTTGCTTGGCAATGTTGTGGCATATCAACAGGCCGGAGTGGATACATCTACGCAGGTGCTTGAATATCTGCATGATACACATTCGGTGCTGCCCAGAGGCTCAAATCCAATACCCCTGGACGACCAGTCTATTCGGCAACAGGTTTCAGCAAGACTTCAGGATAGGCTTTCGCGCCTACAACAAGGCATGCTCGAGCCATCTACAACAGGGCTAGTCAGCGTCAACGTCTCGGATCAATCACGTTCGTCGCTTTCTCCTGCCGTCATGCAACTATATCACGCACCAGTCTATCGATTGAAAATGTTTTGCAGTCCCTCCCATCTCCAAGGCGTATCAATAATGTTGCCAGACAGAAGTAATCCGCGTCTCAGTTTTGTCCTTGAGGAAACAGCTTCAGTCTTTGGTTCAGAGTCAACCACATACGAGGCATCGCTCGGCACAGACCAAGGTGTCATATCAGATATAGTACTAAATGAAGTCAGAGCCACATATCCACTCATTGCCTTCAATGAGACTGCTCTTTGGATCGGGGTTATGGATTCCGGGGGCGATGATGGCCAATTGGTTACTACAAAGCGATGGGGTAGCTTGATACCTTTTGCCAAAGGTCTTCCGGGTACTGAGGAGCCTGACGGCCGACAAACAAACTACAGCCTAACGTTCTCAGGCTTAACATGCCGTTTAAACAGATCCACTCGATGGGCCGATGTTAAAGTCAACGGGAGTGACTGGTCGATGATTGAGAACACTCTTGTCGATGAGAAGCTTGATACAGGGCACGATATGCCGGTGCTTAGCTTGACGTCAAGTCTTGATACTTTCGACGATGCCCGTGACGGGAGACCGCCCGGGCTCGGCGGACACTTACTTCGAGCGGCACTTAGAGTGGCGATCGAACGAGGTCGGCGAAGCTGGGACCTAGAAACCCTTGCTGATGCTTTCCTCTGGTACGAAATAGAGGCCCGTCAAGTACTCCTTGATAATGACCAAACCGTAAGGGCCGAGAGATATCAAGTCCAGTCCAACATCGATGAATACGCAATGACATTTGTTCCTTGGATCCTCATATCTGGACTTGGGACACTGGGAGCAGCATGCGCGTTGACGATTGGGCTCACCCTCGATTCTTGGAAGGTATACTCGCTTAGAAGTGGGAGAATGTTGGATTCAATCCGATTGACAGCTGATGTTGGAGTGGCTTTGGATAAGCAGGTGTTTGAAGAGTGCTCAACCTGGCACGCCACAAGGTTGAACAAGTGTGCCGATGAGGCTCGGTTCCAGTACGAACCTGACGCTCGGTTAGATAGCGCAACTGGTCTTTATACTCTAGGAATCCGCCTTCGACAAATCTCGCGACCGCATGACTGACAACTGCCACGGGTTGGGGGATTTTGATAGAATGACGGGGTAGACGTTTTGGTACATTGAGTGTTCACGCAGTTCCCGAATTGAACAGTCATGCATTTTGTGAAGCCCTTTGTCCTTCGTTTGTCAATGTCCAAGCCATCACGTAACTGCCTACCATATGGTGACAACTCGTTATATGCTTCATCAATCCCAACACCACGCATTCAGCTCGTGTAAGACCAGGTGTTGATCCAGGCATAAATAGTGAAACCTGGCAAACAGCGATTGGGGCGCCTTTGTATCTCAACAGTAGCTGTGTTCCCATCGGTGTAGCAAAGCGGTGGGTTTGAGGTACCTTGAGATAGATATAGATCATAAAGTCATTACCGTACCAATTGATGACGATGCTGTAGCCAAAATGAGAGTTGTAGCCTGCCTGCCAGTCGAGGTGGACTGGAGTATTCTAAAGATACTTGCACCGAGAGGAGACCAGACTGTTCGTTTAATAAAATGACAGGATTTTGCACCGCGCTTCCGTATTGTACAGTATATAAACACCCCCTAATGTTACAATGTACCCTGTCGTCAGTCATGATGCTGAGCCAGGCTCGATGGATCTAGCATGTCAACTCGGGCTGTCGAGAATTAGAACCAGCCGCCGCCTTCCTTTTTCCGTTTATCGGTCTGCGGGAGTCATGAGTTCCGGGTATTCTCTTCAGCTGTAGCATCGTGTATATAACGTACCCATGCTTGTTTGCAATCCCGATATGCCCTGCTCGATTGTCAGCACCTTGACCCAATTGCTCTATCCCAACGAACATACTGGAAATACTCTCCACACATATTCTTATCGCCTCCGTTCCTGAACAAGCATCTGTAGCTTCTTTGCGCGGCCTCTTGGCACGGGTCGTAGAACTCGCTCTTCGATTTCCTAAGCCTCGTCAGTGTCGCGGTCGTTCATGGGCGGGGCTGTCGCTGACGTTTCGAACTTGCGGCGTTTGTCGTCGTTCCAAGGTTGCGTATCGGTGTTGCTTGACTTCGCAGGCTCCGTGGCCTCGGCTGTGTCTTTTGGTGTAGAGGACATGGCGGCGACGTTTGGGTGAAATGATGGAGTCTTGTCAATCGCGACATGGTTCAGATGATTCAATCCGACAAATGGAAGATACGGCGGGGCCGAACGGTTCCTAAAGCGGTTAGTGATGTTCGCCAATAAGGCACGTTCAAAACGGAACCAAGGAAGTTTACGAAATCCGTTTTCAAATCTCACTTGTTTCATTGTCTCGTGATGTCATATTCATAAATCGCTTACCCTGAAGCCAACTCTTGATTAGATCGTACAGATGTTGTTCCCTCTAAGAGGGACTGTATGTTATAAAGGACTGATGTACAGGTTTCGAAAGACTGCAATGAAGCCGGTGTTAAAATTTGAGGGTAGAAACAGGTCTGGTTCCGCAGCAGCCGGCAAAACATGATTGCGATAGCAGATGAGATGTCCATTTCATGAACAAGCACTCAGTTTGGAATCATGAGGTGGCAGGTAGACACGATCAAAGTCTAGCAAAGGATAATTTGCAAAATCTGTTCTGCTTGCCAATTAAAGCAATGACATGCATTATATATAGTCAGTGCTATAGGCGCTGCTCGATACGAGATCTACCAGAAGCCATCGTCGCTCCAGGCGTTCCTATTACCTCTCGTGCTCTCTATTAGCCCGTCCCTTGCCTTTTGTATTTTTCTCGTCGTCTCTTGACTGCAGCATAGGCCCACGTCGAAATCTTTCAGATCAGCATCACCCATGGTCGCTAATGCAGCTAAACCGAGATACGAATGGTACATATCTGGAGGCCCTCCTACTGACTTAGAGAACCCGCCAATGCGATGTTGTGTGATATCGAGAAGATATCGTCGCGAAGGAATGACTTTGATGATGGCAGAGTTCCCTAGCATCTGGAAGACGCGTAAGAGCTATGATCTGTTCAAGGAGACATGGGAAACTTACTGCAAGCGTACCGCCAACCCACCAACAGTAGCACGTATCGGCCTTCTTGTTCCATCGACCGTTGAATCCAATATGACCAAGATCGAGCTCACCAGCCTTTGACTCAAGAAAGTTTTCCTCTACTTCATCCTCTTCCTCTTCCTTGGCGAGGTAGGCAAAAGGGCGAGAGGCGAGAAAGTGCAAGAGTCCATCACGATCCGGGATACCCCGTTTCAGCGCCTCCTCGGGAGGATGCGGCGATGTCGAATCTGGTGGTCTGTCCAAGAGTGACAGCGCACCTATCGCGCAGTATGCATAGCCAGCTAGAGAGGTGAGTTATGGGAGAATACAACGAGTCAAGAGACCATACCATGAGACTCGTGCTGTGACGATTCTGCTACTCCACCATCATATGTCTGAGAGGTGTTAGCGAGATGACATCGCTCAGGAAAGCATAACGTACTTGGCCTCTCTTGACATGTGCAATCATTTCATCGACGTTCAAATCCTCCACCCAGCCCTCGTCGCCTTCCTTGACATCTCCCCTGAGCATCCATCGAATACAGCTCGCTAGATAGCTGTGTCTCATATCTCTGCCGCCCACAATCTCCCCGTCCCATAAAAGCTGTCCGAAACTCCCATCCTTTCTCTGAAGTCTCTTCAGCCACTTCAATAACCGTACTCTGTCCACCCCGTTGAAAGCTGACCTCGCCTCATCCTCACCATTGGCCGCCAGGCCCAACAGTAAAAGCGCAAAGGAGGTAGCTGCAATGTTTGCTGTGCCCTTGTATGCTTCTTGACCCGGTAATGCGTGCGTTGAACTTCCACAAAAGCCACCTTCTGGATGCTGCAGACTGAGAACCCACCGACGGATAGCACCGCGTTCACTATGGGTGAGCGGGACAGACAGAGTGTCAAGCGCCGAAATAATGAAGCAAGCGAAAGTAAGGCGGGTCGAGTCGTAGGCTGTGTAAGGGGAAGGGAGGTATGTTTTATGACAGCGCTGCCAATATTTGATGTGCTGTTGCTTATCCAGCGAGGGATCACCTGTTTCCGACATTTCAGTAAAACAGACACCCGATCTTAGAAGTCATATATTTCCCCAGTACGCAAGGCGAATGCATTAGTTAAAATTGGTCAAAATGAATGTACTGCTCGGTAAGGTGCATGCCGAGTCCTACCAACAAAGCTCACAACTCGAGCTTGGGCTTGGGCGAGAAAGTGGAGTCAATCCAAACAAGGACATTGAAGCTTCAGCCACAAGCACCGCCACAGAAAACGCTGTCTCGCGACGCCATGAGGCGCTCGTGCAATCGGATCTAATTCGCTAGCCGCGATTAGCGGCCCGCAAATACCCAGGGCATTATGCGCGGGTGACGCATGGCATAACCCCTGGCTTGCTGCTGTTTTCACAACCTAACAGCTGTTCAGCGTGACCTGGAAGTTGATCAAGTGCTAGTACGCCCTTCAGCTGGGTCTTTTGTTTTCCATTCCTTTAAGCGCGAGATCACTTCTCTTTGGCCTCTTAAGCCTACTTTTCGGCTGCCAGTCTCCCTCCTTTTGCGACTGGCGAAAGCTTCCTCCTGCCACCCGATACGGACGAGCGAAGTACATCGAGACAACCATCTCCAGAAAGAGCAAAACGCAACCATGGCACTCATATCTGCCAAAACGATTATAACATCCGTCTCCCTTTTCCATCTGACTCTCGCATACTTCTTCATCACCAATCCAAGCTCCATCAATGAGCAAGCGCTTGTCTACATGTTGGGAGAAAGCATGGGAATGGTGAGTCTCCCAGCCTAGCATGGCTGCTGGTCGCGACGCTTCCGAAGCTTGGTGAAGCTGACTCGACTCATGATAAAGCCTCTAGCAAGAGGGTTCGAACTGCAAAGCCCGCCTCTCGCATTCCTCGCCGCTGTCCTCGTCTTTGTTGGCTTTAGTGATCTGGTATCCCTATCCATGCCCGACGAAGTCTGCCTGATCTTCCACTGGGGCACGCAAGGTTGGCATCTTATGCCCAAGATCTACTCATGATGGACGCTAATTGCCACACAGCTCCACTGCGATCGTTTCTCTCCCTCGGGTTCGTTGCCTACATATTCCTGTTTGGCCCATCGTCTCCTATGTACGACAAGTCCCCTCGCGGCCACCTCTCGCACCCGAGCTCGTATAACCCATCATATCGTCCTGCTGGCTGGGGCGGTGACATGCTAAAGAACCGCCTATTCTTTACATTTATATTTATCGAAACAATGACATGGTTCTGGGTTTGGATCACATTACGCGAGGAGCGAGAAGCGGTCCTGAGCAAGAAGTCTCGAAGACGGAGCCACTCGCATTCTTTCTAGGATACCGGCTGCTTTCACAAATATTTGTTATCATGGAGCAATGGTTGCAAGGTTTTCTTGGGATGAGACAACGAAACACTCGAAAGAACTAGATATTCGAAATTATGTTGCAAGAGGCCCATGATGCGATGGTCGCGCACGGGCTATGGATCTCACAGAAAGACCGAACACGTTAACAAACAACGTGAATGGCTGACATATTCCCATCTAGAACAATTTGCTGAGGCAAGCAAGGCTGGCTGTTTTGCAAACACATAAACAATAGTCTGTTAAGCTCTATCGTTCCATGGTCGTATATAACAAAAAGAGGTATCCTTAAGGGGCTATGCACCATTCAATGTTTTAACGAACGATGCCAAAGCTGAAGAATCGGAGAGACGAATAAAAACACAAACACAAACAGCATTGTACCGCAGAGCTTTTGGATCCTGTAGTGAAGCGATTCCACCACCATTGTCTGGGAAATTATCTAGTATAATTCGTCAAGTCGTTGAACTGCTTTCTAACGGAGAATTTTCATCAAGTCGCAGGTGCCTTCCCCGCAGTGGTCGTGGACAGGCCTTCTGACTTATTTTGAATGATGGTCGGCGCTGGTTCTAAGCTCGGCTGAGGCTCATTCTCTTCAAAGATCTGCTCCTCGATCCGCTCCCCCGGTCCGCCTATTACCGGGCTAAAAACGTCAACTTCTTCGACATCGTCGTCGTCGTCTCCTGACCCCTCGTCTTCTTCTTGAATCGTGATTTCTCCAGATCGACGTCCCAGGCCAGAGGCACTAGCGCTGCGGGAATGCGAGCCGGAGCCACTGTTGCGTTGGCTTTGAGAGGGCCCACCAAAATTGTTTAGCGTCGGACCCTTGAACAAATTCCGTTTCCGCTTGGCGAACATGATGCCTGATGCAAAAGGGTTAGGCGAACCTGGAGCCTGTGGGGGACCTTCGGATGGCATGCCTTCATTGAACATATTCAGAGTCGGCGGAGTTGCTCGCACGAGGCGAATATTGGATGGGAAGGCATGCGACGTGGGTGTTGCTGGAAGCACCTTGACGGAGTGGTGTGGTGAATGCCCTCGCTGAAGAGGTGTCTTGGACATCGAAGTAGAGAATGAAGCAGCGGAACTCGTAGACGACGCCTTGGAATGAGAGTGATGGTGATGATGGATGGATCGAACAGAGGATACCGAGGATGATGTCGACTTTCGGCCCCGAAGTCCAGCTGACGACCGCCTGACAGTCGATCTCGGTGTAAGAGGAGAAGGGGACAACGACTGTCGTTTGTACGACGTCGCGATTCGAGGTGGCGGGATTGTTGGTGACGCTAGACTTCCCGAAGCCGTTCGCTGGCTACTGCTCCCAGCCTGGTAGGTCTTCTGGCCATTAGCCACAACTCCCTTCGGTAGTGAAGCAGTTGGCTGTGTTCCTGGTGAGGTTGAGTTAGGATATTTGCTTGTTTGTGGTCGCGAACTTCCATCTTTACTGCTGGCTGTGCTCCCCTCCTTCTTGTGCAGGTCAGGGGTGCTCTGACTGGTTCGTCTGGCATGACCACGTCTCCTCCTTGTCGCACTCTCGACAAGCCAATGTGTCATATTCTTCCAGTGGGATATCAGCGGCTGACTAGGTCTCCTTCGTGGCCTCTCATTGCCGTTCTGCTGATGATGCTCATCACTAGCATTCGAAGCCAGTGCGTCCGAAGTCGTGACAAGGTGGAGAGTGGAGCCTCGAGACCGAGCACTGCGTATTAAACCCTCCTTAGGTGGCGGAATAGGCCTGCGCTGTCGAGATGTCGACACGGACCTTATCGAGTCTTTGTCAACAGGTGGTGGAGGACGATCGCCATCTTCATTCGTTCCTCCTGAGTCCCTACCAACTTCTGGAAGCTGTGGAAGGTCTGTCAGAACATAGTCGACATAATGAGCGCTTCGTCGCTCGCTCCTCCCCCTATTCCGGGAATTTGACGGTTCAAGTCTCAAATGTCGCCCGGTCCCGTTCGCCTCGTCAACTTCGTGCAGGATTGGAGCCATTCTTTCTAGCCGACTAGATGCCGCGGATAGTCGTCGAATGCTGCGGCTGTCGATCTCTCTTTCTCTTCTTTTCTTCTCCCTGCGTTGCATCTTGCGTTGTTCCTTTTCCAATAACAGAGCCCACCAGCCAGCCAAAGCATCGCACTTCTGTGCAAGAACGCTTTCAATCACTCCGTCGATGTTGACACCAGAACTTCGCATTCTCTGTAAGCAATCCTTCTCCAAGGGTGTCGAGAAAGGGGGCGGTTGTTGAACATCTAGAATGGCTCTCTGTGTCGGGGCATGCTCAGCCAAGAATGAATTCGAGAGAATCTCGGGTAAAGATGGACGTAATAATGGCCGTTTCGATAGTAATGCTTTGATCAAAGGAATGGCTTCAGGGGGCATATTATCCGGAAACTTGGGATCCTCGCTCAGAATCTTGGTCCGGGTAATGTTATCATCGTCGTCATCGAAGGGAAGTTCACCACACAGCAGCGCATAAAGGATGATGCCTAAACTCCAAACATCAACCTTTTCACCAGCGTACTTTTCGCCCTTGAGCATCTCGGGCGCAGAATAGCAGATGGTGCCGCAAAATGTTTGTAGGTGGTTCGTCCTGCCCTCGTACTCTCTCGTGAAGCCGAAGTCGACCAGTTTGACGTTTTCGTGTTTGTCGAAGAGGATATTCTCAAGCTTGAGGTCTCGATGGACACATGACTGATTGTGAACATAGCTAACTGCGCCGACGAGCTGTGTAAAGATCTTTTGCACTTTCGGAACGGGAAGCGGACCGTGCTCGAGCAGGTGGTTGTAGAGTTCATCGCCTTATCGAAGTCAGTAGGTTAGCCAAGGAAGAGGGGAGCCAATAGTTACCAGAGCAGTACTCCAGAACCATCCAGACCATGTTCTCAGTGACAATAACTTCGTATAATCTTGCTATATGTGGATGTATGAACTGCCGGTGATGGTGAATTTCTCGTGCAAGGTTCGAGTCGCCCTTGTTGGCAGATTTGAGAACGACCTGATTCGGATTAGCTATCATCGAGGATAAGTCGGCATTGTGCTAGACTTAAGAGTACCTTGGAGCCATTGGTAAGTTTATGCGACGCCAGGTAAACTTTTCCGAAAGATCCCTTCCCGATCAGTCTTCCAAGAGCGTAGTTGCCAACGGATTTGAGGTCATGGCTCGCGAATTCGCTACGAGCAAAGATTAGCGAGTCGACATATGGGAAGGTCAAGGATCGTACTCGAGAAGCTCCTGATACGAGCGAGCAAGCTATTACGTGTTAGGCTGTATGTTGAGGACGCAGCAGGGTTCGCCAACTAGACATACCTTCGCCTTGCGCACAAGCTCGGCTTGTCCTTTCAAGGCCTGCATCCCTCCGCGCCGGATGCCGCCTGACCACGCCGCGAGGAGGGAGACCGCGTATTGGTCGTGTACGTTCGGCGAGGAATACGAAGCGATCGGTTTACGTCGAGCGGTAGTGGAAAGATGGCGGGAAGGAGTCCCGTTGGCGGTAGCGTATCAATCGAGAACTGTGGTGGCACATGCAGAATGACCGGAGCTGCAAATTAAGTATGGTAAGGACAGACTCGTAAAGGGATTAATAGCCGTATTCTGAGGAGGTCATCAAGGATCGCGTATTATTAAAGTCGCTGCGTTCAATGAGGTCGTGATAAACGTTTCGTTTCGTTTCGTTCGCTGCTCAATCATTTGGTTGCGGTGAGACACGGGGACGGCCAACGGAGTCAAATCAATTCGCAAGTCGTCAAACGATGCACCACCGCGGCGACAGAGAGAGGTCCCAGAATTTAGGAGAATGAATAGCACGAGAAATAAACATAACAAGCCGGGAGGAGGGTAAGAAGAAACTCTTGCAGGTGAGGTGATGTGACAACTGTTGTTGTACGGAGCAAGTTAAGGTTTGGGGAAATATTTTGGGAGCTGGAGATTGGATGTTGGTTGGAGCAGGGGTACTTGTGACGCCAGCATCAGTTCACCAGCCAGCAAGTACCTTGCCCAGACGTCAACATGAGTTAGCGGCCCCCAAATTGCTAGATTTGAGGGCGCGGGCGCGGAAAATCACGACTATCGGTACAACTCCAACACAAACATCTCATCATCTTGGCCATTCTCAGTCCCAGATCCGTATAATCAAATAATCCATACTCATCTCAGAGTCGGGAATTCTTCGCACGATGCAACATGCTTCCCATCCAACGCCGCAACTCCTTGAAGCGGATAGCTACGACCTTGGACCCAGGGTATAAGCATGAACAGGGGATATCCATTCGTCTGACAATGGGATTGAGGCCCTTTAATCAAAACGTGCAGGAGAAGTCACCGCGTCAGGTGATTGGGTGTTTTCACAATGCGAGCATGTTTCTTCCATTTGCCTTCCAAGACTTGAAACAATCCCTTCAAGGAAATAGCGGGTTGTTGTCGGTTAAATAGTGATATGATCCGACCATCAAGCGCAACGAAGAAGCTTGTATCACCTGATTCATGCTTTTCTGGATTACCATCGATCCTGTCCTCATACTCCGTAATCGCAGTTGGTGCGATTAGTAGGAGATTAACTTAATAATCATTCACAGATACTTACGCAGTACAGTCTACTTCGAACTTAGGACCGGCAAACTCCTACTGGTATGAACGAACCTATATACCTACTTACCTATGTATGAACCTACATATCTATCACTGAGCTTCTCTGTACCTTCGTGGCTGTCTGTCAAGTCACAATTTCCGATTGAAGCTCCGTGCGATTCATTGCTTCCCACGCGGTGCATGTCTCATATCTTAGGGTAGGGATAACTGACGTCGATGACAGTCCTTGACATATCAATATAATGCTACGCCTATATCAAGTGACATGACATGGCCGAGACCCGGGTATCGCTAGTAACAATCCGACGAACGAAGCTAGATAGGCGATTATGCTAGTCCCCGTGCGGCAAGACTGGGCTGTTTACCACGAAGTGACAACTCTCGGAGCTATTATCTTAGTAATGGCACGATGACGTTTGGCATAGACTACCAGTCACTTGGGTGAATATGAAATCATGTCCTCGGTTCTTGACTAAGCTAGCAGGATGCAGATTCAACTTATATGAAGCGTGCCGAAAAAACCTGTAGCGGATTCACGTCAACAGGCCATGAGAACGCCTCCAGTTCAGGGCGGAACGCCTATCAAAATGGTGAGCATCGAGAGAACATGACAAGCTCGCCTATGGATATCAGATAACTCTCACCGGCCATTTGCAATGTCTGCATAGTATCGGGGTGTATCCTCTGATACCTCCTCGTCTGGGTTTTGGGCGCAGAAAAGTCGTTTGGCCGATGGAACTCAAATCACGACTGGTATGCAAACCATGATCGAAAATGGGAAGAGGCTAGAGAGGCACCCACACCAACTGCCAAAGACCACAAGCGCATTGTCGCAATAAGGTTTCCTGGGCTTTCGATTTTGGCGCAGCCATCATGCGACCGCGGGTGCCTGCGCCAGTAGCGCCTATCCACGACTCGGGTTTAAGGTTTCTGAAGCTATCCAGACTCGGCCAGGCAGCTTCAATAAAGCTTAGTCTCTCATACCCGCGACTCATCAGAGGCTCCCGCTGGAATGTAGACTATCAAAACCAAGGAATTGAGAATGCCTGTCTACTATCGACCCCGTTGGTGACATTATATCTCATCCTGCGGCGCGTGGTTTTTTATGTTTCCTTGATTGAGGCTCAAGCGCACCCAAAAAGGGTATAATCCGAATGTCTTCCCGTTGGCAAAGTCAGTTTATCAGGGCGTTGTTCCTGGCTAAATTTACTTTGAGCGTTATATTTGAGACGATCATGACCCGATCAGTTCAATCCCAGGAGCCATCTCAAACCTCAGCATTAACATCTTACGGGTGTTGAATAAGGCCTTGCCAATATTCTCTCCTTGTTCCACCTCACCCGCTACTTTTACATCCACGATGGTCAAACACACGAATACCTTCCTCAGCCTGGTGGCTCTCGCAGCCTTAGTCGAGGGATACTGGCGCATGTCGTGCAGTATCATACAGACTGGCCGAGTTGATCCCATCATTGCCCCTGGAACCTTCTCAGCACATGTCCACAAGGTCTCTGGGGCCAGCAACATCAACATTGACTCCACTTTTGACAGTCTTCAGGCCTCAAGGTGTACTTCCTGCGAGGTCCAGGATGATAAATCAGCTTACTGGACACCCCAACTCTTCTATCAGCACGCGAATGGGAGCTTCCAGATGGTCCCTAACGGCGGGACTGTGATATACTACCTCGGGCGTGGAGAGAACAAGACAAACATCGAACCATTCCCTCCCGGATTCAAGATGCTATCAGGAGACAACTTTGCTCGGTCTTATGATTCCAAGACAAAAACATACAGTAACTCGAGGTTCTCAGGCCGCCCAGTGGCCGATCGAGTGAGTTTTGCATGTTTGGATAGCTCAGGGCCTTCAAAGGAGCGTAGCTATATGTGGAAGACAGACTGTGATAACGGCATGAGAGCACAAATTCATTTCCAATCATGTTGGAATGGACAGAATTACCAGTCTGACCAAAGTCACGTCGCCTACATGTCCTCAATAGATAATGGTATCTGCCCCCCGAGCCATCCACGCCAGCTCCCTCATCTGTTCTTCGAGGTCATCTATGGAGTCAATAACATCGACAAAAGCAAAGGTGGCCGATTTGTCTTTGCGAATGGAGACACTACTGGCTATGCGTTTCATGGTGACTTCCTAAACGGCTGGAATCCGACTGTTCTTGCGACTGCTATCAAGAAATGCATCAACAATGATAGCATCGGAGGAGCAATCTCCAAATGTCCCATCCTAGCCGCTTCACAAACACCATACTTTAGTGACAATTGCCCAGAGATGGCGCCCCTGATCGATGAACCCATTCGAGGCATGATTGATGCCCTTCCTGGGTGCAATAAACCTTTTGGTGGCCCTGGCAGAGCGTCCCCAGTAGTATGTGACGCCAAGCCAGCCATCAACAGCCTTGGAGATGCTGGCATCAGATCTATCTTCGATCCTGCTATAGGGGATAAGGTCGGCTCTTGGTCTTTCGTCGGCTGTGCTCCCGAAGGCAGTGGAGGCAGAACCTTGAACAAGTATGCTACGGCATCAAATAGTATGTCTATCGAGTATTGCACGTCGACCTGCAAAGCAAAGGGCTACCCACTCGCTGGAATGGAGAATGGCCGGGAGTGTTATTGTGCGGGATCGCTCACATCGGGGGCCTCATACACCAAGGCTTCAGTATGCACGTCATCCAGAAAAATGAGCTGTGTAGGAAACACAACACAGTATTGTGGAGGACCAGACTTTCTCACAGTATGGAATGACACCTCATACACACCACCTGCAGAGCTCGTTGTGGGCCAGGCTCAAATCTCAAAAGGCATAGCTACATATTATGGATGCTACGCCGAGGGCAATACTGGTAGAGCACTCTCATCTGACAGCACGGCGGACGTGACTGGCATGACAAACGAGAAGTGTGTTGCATTCTGTCAGGCAGGCGGCTATAAATATGCTGGCACAGAATACTCCCAGGAATGCTATTGTGGCAACGATATTGTCAATGGAGGCTCCAACATTACCGATATATCTCAGTGTTCGATGCAGTGTAAAGGGAACATATTCAGCTACTGTGGTGCAGGCAATCGTCTGAGCGTGTGGAAGATCAAGCAGCCCGATCAACCAACAGGACCAATTACGGCACTTGATGGTTCTGCCGTATGGAAAGGCTGCTACACCGATGGAGGGTCAGGCGGCCGGACACTCCCTAGTGCCAGCTTTACAGGCTCTGCCGTCTCTCTCGATACCTGCTTTTCCTTCTGCAGCAAACTCAACTACCCCCTATTTGGAATGGAATATGGACGGGAATGTTACTGCGGATACTCGCCCAAGACACAGGCCACTGTTGCACCAGATGGCGACTGCAGAATGCCATGTGCGGGAAATTCCTCCCAGAAGTGTGGTGCTGGCAATCGCATATCCATCTGGAACAACACACTCTATACTCCCACTGTCAACCTCGAGGCTCTCAACACTCCACCAAAATACCTCGGGTGTTATACGGAAGGGAAAGGCGCTCGCGCATTAGGAGGTGCCAAGACAACAAACAAGAAGATGACTCTCGATGTCTGTTCAAAGTTTTGTTCTAGCAAAGGATATCCTTACTTGGGACTCGAGAACGGAGAGGACTGTTACTGCAGTAAGAAGGAGCCCTCTAATGGTAGCGTTGAAGCCCCAGCATCGCAGTGTAATGTTGTCTGCAAGGGGAACAAGTCCCAGAAGTGCGGTGCAAGTAAGAGGTTGAATGTCTACCGCCTTGCCAGAGTCTCAACGACCAAACTAAGAAAAAGATCTTCGGTGAGAAGGGAAATGCAGGATCCGATATGAGCCCCCCTGATGGGATATAAACACTTTATCTAATAATTTCAGCTGCTGAATTGTTCTACATAACCAGACAGCATCATTAATATAATCTCCTTATTGAAGCTATTCTCAACTTCCGGATGAACTAGAACGGTCAACTTGTGGAATTGCATGATATTGTTGGACTGATTATAAAATCTTACGGAATACCAGATCGCGACGGTGTTGGCTTTGGCAGTAAGCAAAAACAGTGCGTTGTGGATGCGTGTATTTGGTGTTTCGACAGACTGGCCCACGGTTGACCAACCGAAGGAAGCATCAACTATGATATCCCGACAACTTCCAGCGTTGCTTCACGTAAGTAACTGTCTATATATCATGCATACGAGATTATTCATGATATAAGGAAGCCCGATTTTGACGACATTGCCATCTGCTGAGTGTAAGAATCGTTAGTGTCCGCAGCGGGATGGTCTCATCTACCAGTATAAAAGTCAGACAACTCACAACGCAATAGGGGGGGCCGGATAAGAGGAGAATAAATCCAAGACTTGTCAGTCCAGGATGGCTTTAGCATATCTGGTTTCAGTTGCTCTCTCCGCCCTCAAAGCCTCTATGGTTCGTCTAAGAGTGCATGTTTTGTCAACCAAGGCTGCGAAACCCGACTCTCAACGCAAACGAGTAACCACATCCTAGCAGTCGTCTGGATTTTGGTCTAATATATGCACCTCGGTCTTGCCCACAACAACGGAGTCTACAAACAATAGCTACCTTAGCTAGCCACACAACCAGACCATTTATGCATACAACCATGAAATAAAAGCCACACTAAAAGACAACCTCCAGGATGGCATGGCATCGACTTGTAAAGCTCAGAATTGTTAAGCCCAGAGATAACGCCGAATTTATCTTCAAGATTCATACCAAAGCATAGTTCGTTGCATACGGAAAGTGTTCCTAGGGACCTTGCAACAACACAATGGAACTCGGAACGTTGCCGGACCAATGTGCAGGTCCTATGACGGATCCAGCGTGAACCAAGTAGGTACAACGCAAAGGCAATTGTGCTATCAAGCTTCAAAGACGCCGAGGCAGTACAGCTATAAGTTCGACCCTTTACATGCTTGTTGGACACCGAGTAAGGGGGATCAACTCGAGATCACTGGTTGGTCGAGCAAAAGTTCCATTCTACTATATGTTTGAGGTAGAATCCCTGTAGACAGAAAAGTAAAACAGGACAACAATTCGAGAATCTACAAGAGTAACGAAAATCGGAGAGTCACTAATGTCTACAGGGCCGTTTATTATGACACCAGCTGTATTGACTGGATATTGTTCAATACTGCTTTGGTGACAGTTTGAATCAATCATCCTCAAAGTGACGTTTGAAGTCATTCCATGTTAGAGGATTAACTTCTAAAGTCACTGGAACTCTCTCCTACAGCTGGATCCAAATGAACCAGCGCGTGGATGTGACTTGAGGGGCGTTCAGTGGCGAACGAGACTCGATCATAATGTGGGGAGTTGCTTCAAAGAGACTTGAAAGGTTCTTATTAATGCCGAGGTATTGGGTTATCATTCTGTTCTGCTTCTCAAAGCACTAGATACACATCCCAACCATTCAAATCACTGTCTTCATGGATAATCCCATGCGACCACGAAGCTCCAGACACCATTAATGTCCCGTCAGATCAACCCCTGTTCCTCCAACCCGTGTTTAAAAGCGGCCATCTTGTTCAGGACGAGGTTGAAGCTATCGAGCTGATTGTGCATGGTTGCAAGTCGCTGGCGTTGTTGTGGATGAAAGGCGTCGAACTTTCCGATAATGGTCTTGAGTGATGCCAGGGCTTGAGTGTCATCACCAGTGTAGCAAGAGATATGGCTCAGAAACTGGGAATAACTGAACTGCATTTCCTCAGCATGTTTCAGGTCGGCGTCGCTGATGGATATGACGGTGTTCTTGAGATCATTTCGTATAAGGCGGAACGAGTGAATATGCTGCTGAGCCTGATAGAAGTACGACTCAGAGTCGGGTACACGGCGAAGGTGCATAGTCATCATCTCAAGCTCGTCCATGTTTTGATCCAAGGAGTCGAAGGCTTGTCTCATATTCAGCGCATCATCGAGTTGGCGCTGCTGGATCCGTCTGTTATGTTCTGTCATCTCAAACACAGCACGCGCGGCTTCGCGGAGAGAAGAAGAGATTCGGGGTGTATCGGTAGAAGACATGATTGTTGTGTACAACTAGACGTCTCGAGATCCTTGTCGGGTTAGTAGATTCTTTTCTTTGCAATGAGAAGAAGCTTACTTTTCAGGAGGGTGAAAGTGATTTGAGAGGTTGAAATGTGAGCAGAGAAAAATGTTGAAGGAAGAATAAGTTAAGTCACAAGGCTAGACCTTGTGTGATCGGCTTGACACTGCACACAACTGCCACCAGATACCCAGCGCTATTAGCACCAATTGCTGTTCAATGTGATCTATTGATAAGAAAAGAACATACTATTTGTTCTCCCCTCCCATCTCATGAACTACGGGCTCGGGATTAGTACCCCGAGTCGGTACAAGGCCAATTATGAACATGACGAGGATAATCTGAACTACCTAAGTTATGGGTGCCCCGAACGCAGCAATTTTGACACAATCTTGTCACTAAAGTCTGGACTCGAAAACGCATTGATGCAGATGTCGGATCTTCAGAGACCTGAGAAGTGAAGGGGTGAAGGGGCCGATTTCATGGCATCAGAGGAACCAGCAGGCTTGCTGGGATAGGAGGGACTTTAATGGCTAGACCAACCACTCTAGACTCATCCATTGCGATGGCCGGACTTGTTTTAATGTCCAATAAAGTCAGTAAGCTACATAGACGAGAAAGCTCAAACGCTGTGAGCTACATGTAATCTAAGTGAATTGTAAAAAGCCTGTCCCAGAGATTTAACTGACATGAGCATCCTCAACATCGCAATTACTCCCAGCCATGCGTACCCGCAGTCTGCCTCATTTGTCACACAGGTTCTCGTTTATGTAAGCATGTTAACAGACGTTCGAAATCACAATCAATATCTGTACGTATTATAAAAGATGGTCAGTTAACATCTTAGTAGCTATTATACTATTCTATTTCCCCTGTTTATACTAATAGTCTACTAATATTCTAGGCATAATGGTTACGTGCCCTGTCACGTGGTTAATTAGCCTTTTTTGCCAATTACGCTAATAGTCTTTAACTTTAGGCTTCTAAACCTATA